>NC_053437.1:61687651-62003331 GCF_007990345.1 Gossypium hirsutum
CCAGGTCGTAATGCGCAAAGGTCAGTGTAGTCGATCCTGTACATGGGGACTTTGACTAATAACTGTACTAATTGGCCGACCAAAATTCTAGAAAATATGTAGAGGGCATATGAGTCTAGTTTCAGGGAAAATCACGAACTGATTTCAGTTGTGAAACTCAAGATATGATTTTTAAAGCGACTAGTATGCAGATTGGCAGTGTCTGAGAAATATTTTTATAAAGGGTTTAAAGTCTGTAACATCTCGGTTCGACTCCGGTGTCGGTCTCGGGTTCGGGGTGTTACATTTGATTGGTATCAGAGCCGGGTTTAGTCGGTTCTGGACTACCATAGCACGTATGGTCTAGCTATACATGCCGAATGTAATGTTTAACTGTGTGATGATTCTGACGGTTAAAATTTATGTTTTGATTAGTAAATGGATCCCGGTGTAGAGAGAACCTTGGCGGATGACATTGAAAGTGTAGCGGCTGCTCCTGCAAGGGACACCGCCTGTTGAACCTCAGTCATCTGCGAATAATCAAGGTGAGGGGGCTAAACAAGCCTTCTTTACCATGATGAATGAGTGGGTCGCGCAGTATGCCCGAACCAATCCGGCTGTCCAACAATTCCCGAATTTGAATAATCCACCCCGGAGCCAGTAATGCCATTAGTTACTGATCCTGTGAGGCTGAGTAAGCCACCTGTAAACTTGATTAGGAAGCGCGGGCTGAGGAGTTCAGGGCCATAGTTACTGATGATGCTGAAAGGGCCGAGTTCTGGCTTGATAACACCATTCGGGTGTCTGATGAACTGTCATGCACACCGATGAATGTCTAAAGTGTGCTATATCCTTGTTGGGACTCAGCTACTATTGTGGAGGACCTGATTCATAGTCCAAACGACGGTACTTGGACTTTTCAGACGAATTGAAAGAAATATAGTCAACGGTTCATTGATCAAAGCGTAAGGAATCTTGGAACTCAAGCAAGGCCGTATGACAGCATCTGAATACGAACATGAATTCGTAAGACTCAGTAGGTATGCCGGGAGTGTGTAGCTGATGAGGTTGCTATGTGCAAAAGATTCGAAGAGGGATTGAATGAAGATTTAAAGCTACTAATGGGTATTTTGGAAATAAAAGAATTCGTAACACTAGTCGAACGAGCCTGCAAGGCGGAAGAACTTGGAAAGGAGAAGAAGAAGGCTGAATTTGAAGCTAGAGACTATCGTAAAGATCGACGGGTAAAGCTCCGTTCTCAGCCGTAAAGAAGTTCAGGGAGGACACTAATAAGTCGAGGACGACTGCGGGAATTTCCATCAGAGCAAGACCATCGACGGACTCCCGAGCTACTTCGGTAGCTAGTGTGGGCAATAATCGTCTAGAGAAACCTGAATGTCCCCAATGTGGAAGACGACACATAGGTGAATGTTGGGGTAAGTCTATTAACAGGGCCTGTTACGGATGCGGTTCGAAGGACCACTTCATTAGAGATTGCACGGAGCTTGATGAGAAGAATAAGATTCAAGGTGCAAGACCTAGTGGAGTGACAACTAGAGGTAGACCACCGAGAATTTTAGGAGGTAGGGGTGGTAGTCAGAGAGGGACCTCTGATACGGCTGTTCGAGCGAGAACCGTACTCCTGCTAGAGCATATGCCATTCGCGCACGAGAGGAGGCATCCTCCCTGACGTCATCACTGGTACCTTCACTCTCTTTGATACTAATGTGATTGCATTGATTAACCCTGGCTCTACTCATTCATATGTATGTGAAACCTTAGCATCCAGTAAGACTCTACCTGTTGAGTCTACTGAGTTCGTAATTCGGGTGTCAAATCCCTTGGGTCATTACGTGCTTGTCGACAAAGTGTGTAAGAGATGTCCCCTAGTAATTCGAGGTTCTTGTTTTCCGGCGGACTTGATGCTTTTGCCGTTTGATGAATTTGATGTTATTCTTGGTTTGGATTGGTTGACCGCGCATGATGCGGTTGTGAATTGCAAAAGCAAGACTATTGATTTGAGGTGCGCAAATAACGAAGTAATCCGAGTTGAGTCTACGGACTTGGAGGGGATGCCAGCTGTAATATCAGCAATGTTGGCCCAGAAATATGTAAGAAAAGGGTGCGAAGCATACCTTGTGTATGTACTTGATGACAAAGAATTAGAAAAGAAACCCGAATCTGTGCCGGTGGTTTGTGAATACCCGGATGTTTTTCCTGAAGAATTACCGGGTTTACCACCTGTTCGGGAGGTAGAGTTTGGTATTGAGCTTGTACCTGGGACTACACCGATTTCGATAGCTCCGTATCGTATGGCACCAACCGAGTTAAAAGAGTTGAAAGCTCAGTTGCAAGAATTGACGGATAGAGGTTTTTCTCGACCAAGTTTCTCACCTTGGGGTGCACCAGTATTGTTCGTAAAAAGAAGGACGGAACCATGAGGTTGTGCATTGACTATCGTCAACTGAATAAAGTGACGATAAAGAACAAATATCCGTTGCCGCGCATCGATGATTTGTTCGACCAACTGAAGGGAGCCTCAGTGTTCTCAAAAATAGATTTGAGATCGGGCTATTATCAGTTGCGAATTCGAGATTCGGACATACCCAAAACTGCTTTCAGAACGAGGTACGGTCACTACGAGTTCTTAGTGATGCCGTTTGGGCTCACTAATGCCCCTGCGGTATTTATGGATTTGATGAATCGGATCTTCAGACCATATTTGGATCGGTTCGTAGTTGTGTTCATTGATGACATCTTGGTCTATTCAAGAGATGAGATCGAACATGCTGAACACTTGAGATTAGTGTTGCAAGTTTTGCGGGATAAGAAGTTATATGCTAAGTTCAGTAAGTGTGAGTTCTGGTTAAGAGATGTTAGCTTCTTGGGTCATGTGGTATCCGCATCGGGTATTCGAGTTGACCCGAACAAAATCTCAGCCATACTTAACTGGAAACCTCCGAGAAATATTACTGAGGTTCGGAGCTTTTTGGGACTCGCCGGTTATTACCGACGATTTGTCAAAGGTT
Source organism: Gossypium hirsutum (assembly GCF_007990345.1). Classification (NCBI taxonomy): domain Eukaryota; kingdom Viridiplantae; phylum Streptophyta; class Magnoliopsida; order Malvales; family Malvaceae; genus Gossypium; species Gossypium hirsutum. The sequence continues at coordinate 61,690,660 of NC_053437.1, forward strand.
TCTCGATGATAGCCACACCAATGACGAAGCTACTTCAAAAGGATGCTAAGTTCGAATGGACGGAGAAATGTCAGAAAGGCTTCGATCAACTGAAAACTCATTTGACTGAAGCTCCAATTTTAGTGCAACCCGAATCAGGCAAAGAGTTTGTCATTTATAGTGACGCATCCCTACTCGGGTTGGGTTGCGTATTGATGCAAGAAGGCCGAGTTGTGGCCTATGCGTCGAGACAATTGAAGCCACACGAGAGAAATTATCCAACCCATGATCTCGAACTAGCCGCCATCGTATTCGCTTTGAAAATATGGTGACATTACTTGTTTGGCGAAAAGTGCCATGTATTTTCGGATCACAAAAGTCTCAAATATTTGATGACTCAAAGAGACTTAAATCTGCGACAAAGACGTTGGCTTGAGTTGTTGAAAGATTACGAGCTTGTCATTGATTACCACCCGGGAAAGGCTAATGTGGTTGCGGACGCCTTAAGCCGGAAATCGTTGTTTGCTTTACGAGCGATGAATGTGCACTTGTCTATTCTACCCGACAATGTGTTAGTAGCTGAATTAAAGGCCAAACCATCATTGATTCATCAAATTCGTGAAGCTCAGAAAGTCGACGATGAATTGGTTGCAAAACGGGCTGAATGTATTCCGAATATGGAATCCAAATTTCAAATTGATGATGACGATTGTTTGAGGTTCAGAAGTCGGTTGTGTGTTCCAAGAAATTCAGAACTCATTTCGATGATTCTGAACGAAGCTCATTGTAGCCGAATGTCAATTCACCCGGGGAGTACGAAAATGTACAACGATTTGAAACGACGGTTTTGGTGGCATGGTATGAAACGGGACATCTCCGACTTTGTTTCGAGATGTTTAATATGTCAACAAGTGAAAGCGGAACATCAAGTGCATTCAGGATTACTTCAGCCGATCATGATACCCGAGTGGAAATGGGATCGAGTCACAATGGACTTTGTGTCCGGACTACCATTGTCAACAAGTAAGAAGGATGCGATTTGGGTTGTTGTTGATAGACTGACTAAGTCGGCTCACTTTATCCCCGTGCGTACGGATTTTTCATTGGATAAACTAGCCGAATTGTATGTTTCTCAGATTGTGAGATTACATGGAGTACCTATTTCTACCGTGTCGGATAGAGATCCGAGATTCACCTCGCGATTTTGGAAGAAATTGCAAGAAGCTTTGGGTACCAAGCTGCATTTTAGCACCGCTTTTCATCCCCAAACCGATGGTCAATCCGAGCGGATAATTCAGATACTCGAGGATATGCTGAGATGCTGCATCCTTGAGTTTAGTGGTTCATGGGAACGGTATGTACCTTTGATCGAATTCGCTTACAACAATAGTTTTCAATCAAGTATTAAGATGGCACCTTACGAGGCTTTGTACGGTCGTAAATGCCGTACACCATTGTTTTGGACCGAGCTCGGTGAAAGTAAAATTTTCAGAGTTGATTTGATTAAAGATGCCGAACAGAAAGTAAATGTAATCCGTGAAAGTCTGAAGGCAGCCACAGATCGTCAGAAATCGTATGCGGACTTGAAACGAAAGGACATTGAATATCAGGTGGGAGATAAAGTGTTCCTTAAAGTTTCGCCTTGGAAAAAGGTACTCAGGTTTGGCCGTAAGGGCAAGTTGAGCCCGAGATTCATTGGGTCGTACGAAATCTCCGAACGAGTTGGTCCGGTTGCGTATAGATTGATTTTGCCCCCTGAGCTTGAAAAGATTCACGACGTCTTTCATGTTTCGATGCTTCGACGCTATCGATCTGATCCATCGCATATAATTAGCCCATCAGAGGTTGAAATTCAAGCCGATATGAGTTATGAAGAAAAACCGATACGTATCCTAGCTCGTGAAGTGAAGGAGTTGCGAAACAAAAGGGTTCCGTTAGTGAAGGTGTTATGGCTCAAACATGGGATCGAGGAAGCTACTTGGGAAATCGAGAGCTCGATGAAAGAATGATACCCAAACCTATTTACCGGTAAGATTTTCGGGGACGAAAATTTCTTAAGTGGGGGAGAGTTGTAACAGCCCAAAATTGACCCTAGTCGGGAAGTGGTTTCGGGACCACAAAACCGAGTCATAAAAATAATTAATTTCCATATTCTATGCTTATTATGTGTGTACATGAGTATGTGGAAGTTTCATTCTCCAATTTTGCCAATTGCATGAGAAATTATTAAATAGGGATCGATATGAGACATGGTGAAAATATGATAGGCTAATTTAAAATGGTCTATTAATGCATGTTGTGAAAATGATGGGTTTGCATGTCAAATTACCCAAAATTTGAGCTAGTGGTTGGCCATGCTATGAGTGGAAACATGTTGGGAACATGTTGGCCTAGTGAGGTATGTAGGAAAAAAATAAAATAAGGAGTATGGGTAATAAAGAAAGGAAAAACAAAAAAATGAGTGGTTGTTCCCCCCCCCATTGCCGTGAGCTAAAGAAAGGAAAAGAAAAACTTGTTCATCCTTTTTCATCCTCTTTTGACCGAAAATTCTAAGGGAGGAGGAAGGAGTTCTTGCTTCATGTTTGGTTTGGAAGAGAATTAGGAGGAAGTTTGGCCATGCATGTAACTAGATTGAGGTATGTTTGATATTATTCTTTGAGATTCATGTATATTTTAAGTTGTAAGTTTGAAATCTACCTAGCCATGGTTCAAACTTTGTTAAATGATGGAGATGATATTCGGCCATGCATGTTACATTCTTGGTTGGTATTTTGATGTTTGATGTTGTGGTGATGAGGCATGAAGATGAGTTAAGATTCGGCCTAGGTGGAGTTTGTGTTAATGCCATTGCATGCTAAATATGAAGCTTGTTAATGATGCATGTGATGGTGGATTGATGATTCTTGAATCTTTTTTTTAGCATTTTTGAGTGAGCACATATGTGCATTGGTTGCTAGATGGGGAAGAATCGGCTAGCAAGTTGTGTGCTAAGGCCGAATATAATTTTTGTAGGTTAATGAGTAATGCATGTGCTAAATTGATGGAAAGGGAGAGGATGCTTTACTAGTGTATAAATGATATAAAGATTTTAGAAATTATTTTTGGTTAGGTGTATGAATGATTAGGTATATTCGGCCATATGAGTAAATATATAGATGATGTTAAATTTGATTATGTATAATGGGCCATATAGGGTACACATTGTGATATTAACTTTGATTCTCCATAATTGATCAAGTGGGTGATTAGTAAGGGTGATTGCCGAATATACTAACATACATATGCATGTGTAATTGGATTGTAAATATTTAGCAAGGCGGTTAAACTAGTTGATTTATTGATTAAGCTCAAGGAGTTAAAGGAGGAGAATCGAGCAAAGGCAAAGAAAAGATCATCGAGTAGCCGAGTTGGAACCATCTTACCCAACACAAGTAAGTCATTAAGCATATCTTTGGTATTGATTTAAAGGATCGTAATACCTATACCATTGTGTTTAATGAGATGAAATGTATACAAATGTATATGTAAGTAGAGATGAAATTTGTCGAATGTAAAAAGGAAGTGAAGCCTATTGAGTGGCTGGTTTTCGGCACTAAGTGTGCGGGCAATAAGTGTTCACGGTCATGAGATTGGCACTAAGTGTGCGGGTTTAAATTGTACAGCACTAAGTGTGCGAGTTTAAAGTACATGGCACTAAGTGTGCGTGGTTGATTATTAAGCACTATGTGTGCGAACCCAATATATATTTTCTATAAATTATTTACATTAAGGGTGCGACCTTATCGAGTCGATTTTGGACAACGGAAAAGGTAAGTGTGCGAACTTGAAATGCATGGCACTAAGTGTGTGAGTTTAAAGTACATGGCACTAAGTGTGCGTGGTTGATTATTAAGCACTATGTGTGCGAACCCAATATATATTTTCTATAAATTATTTACATTAAGGGTGCGACCTTATCGAGTCGATTTTGGACAGCGGAAAAGGTAAGTGTGCGAACTTGAAATGCATGGCACTAAGTGTGCGCGGTTGATTATTAAGCACTATGTGTGCGAACCCAATATATATTTTCTATAAATTATTTACATGAAGGGTGCGACTTTACCGAGTCAATTTTGGACAGCGGAAAAGGTAAGTACCTTGAGTTCATGGCTAATAGGCGCTATGTTTATATTTGGAGTTGAGCTTGGTAAGTTTTGAACCTATGTGACGATTATAGTTGAAGTCACGTACATAAGGTTCATTGTGGAATAGGTGAAAGTTCGTTTAATTGTATGATTATAACGAAAATAAAATGATGTATGAAAGGCCAATGTAGGACTTGGTATGAGATTGAACCATAGGGTTTAAGGAACTATGGTATAGTTTGGTATGGATGGAGTACTTAACCTCATTTCATTGTTTCCTGTTGTGATAATTTTATTAATGGATGGTTGTGGAATGCTTATGGCTTACTGAGTTATATACTCATTCGGTGTTTGCTTGTCACCTGTTCTAGGTTTCTTGGACTCGTCTCTTTTTGCGTGATCGTGCCGTCGTCGAAGTCATCACATCGGCTAGCAAGTTTTGGTACTTTCTTCTTAGTCGGCTTAGGAGAACATTTCGGCATGTATAGGCTATTATGTTGTGTTTGAACTTTGGTATGTAAACTTTTAGCCATGCGAAAATGGCATAAATGTTCGGTTGGGTTTGGTTTCATAACGTTAGGTCGTAAATCTTGATAATTCGACCTTTTTATGCCATATGTCATGGTTGATTATTTTGGTGTTAAAATTCATGATATGGCAATAGTGTAGTAGGGGGATGTTTGACAATGATTAGCCTTTGGCATGGCTAGTCATGATCATAATTTGTGACATGTATGACGAATTACTAGTTAGATCAAGGAGAAATCACGAAATGGGCATAGTTGCTTTCGTAACAGATGCTGGCAGCAGCAGTGACGTGAGATTGAAAAATCACTAAAAATAGTAGGAGTGGAATTAATTGATGAATAAATTATTTTTCGAAGCTTGATGAGTCTATTTTCATATAGAAGCAACGAAAGGATCATATGGACAGTATGTTAAGAGATATTCAGGTTCTCGTGAGACAGGGCCAGAACGGTTTCTGGATTCCCTGTTCCGACTTTGGAAATTCATTATAAATTAACCAGAGACAATTAGAAGTCATACCATATATGGATAGATTCCTCTCTGAGTCTAGTTTCTATAGAAACAAACGGCATCAGTATTGAAGCTCTGTGCAGGGAGATATCCAGGTCGTAATGCGCAAAGGTCAGTGTAGTCGATCCCTGTAACATGGGAGACTTTGACTAATAAACTGTACTAATTGGCCCGATCAAAAATTCTAGAAAAAAATATGTAGATGGGCATATGAGTCTAGTTTCAGGGAAAAATCACGAAACTTATTTTCGAGTTGTGAAACTCAAGATATGATTTTTAAAGCGACTAGTACGCAGATTGGCAGTGTCTGAGAAATATTTTTATAAAGGGTTTAAAGTCTGTTAACATCTCGTGTTCGACTCCGGTGTCGGTCTCGGGTTCGGGGTGTTACACCAAAACTGTGGACAAGTCACCAGATAGTGCAGACAAGCTGCCAAAACAGACATATACATGAACAAGCTACCAAAATTGCGGACATACTACTAGAACAGATGTGTAGATATACCACCAGAAAGTGCAAATCATTAAACTGTCATAATCTTCCTCCTTTCAATATCATCCTGATGCGTTTTCACGTAACTAACTAAAAGTACGACAAAGGCAAGTGCACCTATTGATAAATAGTATAACTACGGTGAGTGAAGATATCGTATCCACGAGGACTAAAAGTACTAGTAATTATCATTTTCCTATTATTTAGCTGAAAAATTAGAGTGATTAGTTTAAACTAAAACTGTTAAATTAATTTAACTAAAGAAATCAACAGAGAATAAATCAGGAAATAATTGGACAATAACCAATGAGAGAAACAATACCCAGAAAAAATTCGCCTAGACTTCATCTATAATTATGAATCAAAATTAAACAATTTATTCACTTGATATCTTGATCTGTAGAAATCCCTAAATTATACTAATATAGCTTTCAAGAGTAAGAGCAACTGACTCTAGGTTGATTAATTAAATTTTTTTTCTAATTAAAACCCCTATTGTCGCATTAACTCAATCTATGGATTCCCCTATTAGATTTGACTCTAATCTGGTAGATTTCTGTCGTCCTATTTCTAGGATTGCATGCAACTCCACTCAATTAAGCTAGATCTACTCTTAAACAGGGACTTTTCCTCCTCTGATTTATGCACATTGAACATGAATTAATACCCCAGAAATATTAAAACAAGAGATAAGCACACATAACTAAGAACAAGAATCAAGTATTTACAGCGTAAAATAGAAATCAAATAATAGAATTCATCATATGGTTCATCTTCCCTAGGTATCTAGGGAAGTAGTTCATAATTGTGATAAAGACAGAATAACCACAAGAAATAAAGAAACTCATAAAAACTTCAAGAGAAATTAAAAGGAGGTCTTAAATCTTGATGGAAATCTACTTCAAAGTTGTCTCCAATGGTGTTCTTCGAGTTGTTTTCTTCAATATTCTCTGATGGCTCCCTTCTCTCTTCTTTTATTTGGTATTTATAGATTTTAGAATGCTTAGAAAGCCTAAAAATCGCGTTTTTTCGCGTATTTGAGATGTAAGTCCCGTGTGGCTCCTGAAATCTACTCTATTTGTCTGATTTTCACTCTATTTTACTCCTTTTGCTCCCAAATGCTTCCTAAGTATGGAAACATGAATTCAAAGGATTAGGAGCGTAAAATTCACCAATTTACATAAATAATAATCCAAAAGCGCATTAAGAACATGATTAATTTTTTTTTACTTTTATCACTTATCACATCTCAAACTCATGTTATGTGATATGGCATAAAAAAACAGAATTAGAACAATGGGCATGCTTAACATGCAATCAAATATGGCAATTTTAGAAATTTATCTTGTATTAAGATATTAGATTAACAGAAACAAACTTGTGCTATAATATCACAAAACATGATTGTCAGAACATAACATATTTCATTATCATACAACAAATCAAACATCATAGAATTCGAATTAGAGCATTTACCTTAGGTTCAGAATCAGTAAGCATTTTAGTACTTTCCAATCGTTACTTAATCATGTTTTGGAATATATATTATTCATATATTAAGCATAATTGATTAACATTAAAACAAAAATACTTCATGCACAGATTTTATTTGTTAAAACCCACACCTTATCTCGCAACTCGTACCACTACACTGTAAAAATCCGCACTTTCACACCTTAAACCTTAAATGATTGTTGATCCAAAAACAACATTAAAACATTAATTTAGCACCTAAAACCAACCTTGAAACAACTCCAAGAGTTTGGCCAAAATGACATTACAATTATGAATTTTCATATTTGCTAAAACAAGCAAACTCACATTATTATGACGTCTAACAAGTGTGCGAATGAAACCCAATTTCACTGCTACTTTGGGGTGCTATGATCAGCACCTATGATCGATTCTATACCAAAATGTAGTAATTGAACAATGTTAAAAACCCTAAGAAAAACTCAACGAAAATAACAACTATAAGCAAAAACAATTTGTAACTAGCTTTCCCCAATTTTGACACTTGCACTACCCACTTACTACTTCCGGATTGACGAACGTAGGAAAATCGAACACACCTAAAAAAATCATTTAACACTAATTAGAATAGTTAAATAACAGTATTTAAAAGCTGGAAAAGGGTTGCAAATGCGATATTGATGCAATCGTAAACCAACTAAAAATTTGACTAAGGCAAGTGCACTTACCAATTAATAGTATAGCTACGGTGAGCAAAGATATCATTCCTATAACACCCCTAACCTGTATCCGTCGCTGGATTAGGGTTATGAGGCATTATCGAACAAAACATTGTTAATCACAATCATTTATTACATTTCATGCACAAAGTTATATCCACTTCTTTACAAAATTTTCTAAACTCAATTAGCCTCAATTCTCCTATTCACATAAACCAAATTCGCATATTAGATTCTCATAGCCAACCAAAAATCAATTATGCCTTACTAATCATTTCACATAATCGAAATTTATTTCAATATTTAACCATATCAATAAAACACTTAATTAAAACACATAGCTAATTTAAACAAACATGCTTAACTAATTAAATCACATTTTCAAATCATGCTTCGAAACTCAACCATTTCATTACCATCAAATTCATGTCATTTGAATACTTAAAATATATTCAATCATATATCATTAGATTTCATATACTGAGCATATGCCAAAATATCCATTTGCATACATTTATTTCATTAACAAATTACTAATCATTCTATTTTTAAACCTATGCATATTCGCATACCAAACCATACTAACCCAGCGACACATTATAATCAAAAGATAAATGTTGAAATTTTAACATTCGGACTGTAATGGCCCAATATTGCCCAGCCCGATAATAAAAAAATATAAAAAATAGTCCAAAAAACCATAGTGTCCAGATTACAAAACTAATACCCAAAATACAAAGGCCCGAAATACAAACTAAATATATTAAGCCCAATTTCTAATTACAAGGGCCCAGGTCTGATAGCCCTTGGAACCCTAGCCGCACGCCTTAGCGCCGCAGCAGCTCTCCTCATTCGCGCATGCCATGTAATAGCCCGATTTTAGGCCTAGTCGGAACAGTGGTTTCGGGACCACAAATCCGACGAGAATAAAAAATGTAATGGCTTGAATTTTCAGAGGTATCGGAACGGTGATTTGAGATCACTAAATTCGACAAATGGGTAGAAAATATTATTAATTTAGTAAGTATAAGTTAAATGTGAAGTTAGGAAAATTTTTGAAATAGTGAATAGTGCACTAGAAATAAATATTAAAATAATTAGAATCGAAATGAGGTATCAAGACCTCGGGGATTTTAAACCGAGCCATAAATATTTTTATAAATATTTATGGAGTGTTAAAAAGTTAGTATTAAAGTTTCATTAAGAAATTTTAAAGTTTCAATAATTAATTGAACAAAAAGGACTAAATTGGAACAAATGCAAAATTTTGGGAAATGATTAAATAGCTTAAATGATAAAAGGAAGAGGGCTTAAAAGGAAAATAGACCCAAGGTCTATTTGGGCTGGACGCAAAGGCATGAAATCAGCAAGAAAGTAAGAAGAATTAAGGGCAAAATTGGAATATTGCAAAATTTGCTTAATAAAGTTAGGACCAAAGTGGAATTATCTAGATTTCTCTTCATTTTTCTGAATTCTCATCAGCTAAAACATCATGGAAGGGCTTCTTCAAGCTGTTTCTTCATATTTTTATTACAAGTAAGTTCAATTCTTGACTATTTCTTGAAATTTTTGTATTTTTATGACCTTTACAACTAGGCCCACTTGTTAAATTCATTAGTTTTTGATTTTATGAAAGAAGTTGAAAGTTGATATGAATATGTGCTGGAATTATATGATGATTTATCATGAAATTAGAGCTTTAAATTGTTCATATGCTGATTTTATTGAAAGAATTGAATAGAAAGTGAATGTTTGGGACCTAATAGTAAAAGAGTTTGAAGATAGAGTTATATGTGGAAATTCTGAATTTCAATAGTTGTGTAACAACTTATAATGTCTAGGTAAAGTATTAATTGAGAAAATTAGATTAATTGAGGGGTTAATTGAGAAAGGACCGAATTGTATAAACTGTGAAATTTGGGGCAAAATAGAAATCAACATTTTGCACTAAAGCAGTTTTGGATGGCAGCAGTAGTGTAACTTTGAAAAATCACCAAAAATTGTATAGATTGAATTAGAGAATGAATAAAATATGAAACTAAATCTTATTGAGTCTAGTTTCTTATAAAAGAAACGGTGTGAGCAATGGAATTGTAAATCATGAGATATAATAGATTTTGTGAGACATGGTCAGAATGAATTCGGGTTCCCCTGTTCTGACTTTATAAAATCATTAAAAATTGTACAAAAATTATTATAAGTTATAATTTATATGGTTAGAATCCTTAATGAGACTATTTTTAGAAGAAACAAACGAAAATATCATCCGAATTCTGTACAATGAGATAAGTAATTTTTAGTCAAGAGTGGTCGGAACTGTCAGACAGCGAAACAGGGGAAAATTTAAAGAATAAACTGTACTATTTGACTGAACCAAAAATTCTGAAAATTTTATTGTATGAATATATGTGAGTCTAGTTTCAGGAAAAATTAACGGATCTTAATTTGGAGCTCTGTAGCTCCGGATAAAAATAATTTAGTGACTCTGACTCGGATAAACAATTTTGAATATACATGTGAGTGAATAGTGAAATTATAGCTAATGTTGTTTAAGTGTGTTATACACATTAAGGATGTGGAATGGAGAGGAGGAGGAGGAAAATTGGGAAATATATGAATGATTTGTGTATAATTGGTCATATGCTTGATTTTAATTGATAAACGATGAAATAGAAATGATGCTTATATTTGTGCATTATTGGTCATGGTTTAAGCTCATGTGTGAAAATAAAAGTTTCATAGTATGTGTGTATGGTATATTCGGTATATGATTTGGCATGAAATAATATCATGAATGGTCTATGAATTAACACATGTTGGTAAGCCTGATACATGAATAAATGTTGTGCTCATCCATGCTTATAATGCTTATGCTATACGTGTATTTGGCTAACATATTTGGTGTATATGCTTAGACTTTGGCCAAGTAGTGGCTAGATTATGCCACGTTAAATTTATAAGTTATGCATTGAAAATGGTTTATCGTGTGGTTAGTTCCAAAAAGAGTCATGTTTAAATACACTAGCTTGCAACTATGGTTGAATGATATGCTTATATCTTGTGTGATGTGCATAGAAACAAGTGTGGAAAGATAATGAAATAATAAGTTCATATGGCTGAAATTTAATGATTAAATGTTAATTTCATGAATTATACAATGTATGATGAAATGTATTCATTTTTGAAATGAGAATAAAATAAAAATGTGAAAAAAAATCGAATAAATGATCAAATTAAGCGGAACGCCGGATTTGAGTACTTCTGATCAAGAGATAAAGTGATAAGTGGTAGCTTTAGCTACACTTATCTGATCAAGTGAAAAAGTGATAAATGCTACACTTATCTGATCAATAGACAAAGTGATAAGTGGTAGCTTTAGCTACACTTATCTGATCAAGTGAAAAAGTGATAAGTGCTACACTTATCTGATCAAGAGACAAAGTGATAAGTGGTTGCTTTAGCTACACTTATCTGATCGAGTGAAAAAGTGATAAGTGATATACTTATCTGATCAAGTGAAAAAGTGATAAGTGCTACACTTATCTGATCAAGAGACAAAGTGATAAGTGGTAGCTTTAGCTACACTTATCTGATCAAGTGAAAAAGTGATAAGTGCTATACTTATCTGATCAAGTGAAAAAGTGATAAGTGCTACACTTATCTAATCAAGAGACAAAGTGATAAGTGGTAGCTTTAGCTACACTTATCTGATCAAGAGACAAAGTGATAAGTGGTAGCTTTAGCTACACTTATCTGATCAAGTGAAAAAGTGATAAGTGCTATACTTATCTGATCAAGTGACAAAGTGATAAGTGTTAGCCTTAGCTACACTTATCTGATCAAGTGAGAAAGTGATAAGTGGTAGCCTTAGCTACACTTATCTGATCAAGTGACAAAGTGATAAGTGGTAGCCTAGCTACACTTATCTAATCAGGGACAAGTGATAAGTGATCATACGTAAGACCATAGTTATACTATGACAAAGTGAAAGTGAAGTACTCAATTTTCCGTAACCGTTCCCTAATTTGATTAAGGATGGTAAGTGACAAATGGACCCAAAAAAAAATTAAAGTAAATGGATAAGTGGTAGTGTATTTATATCAGGACGATGTTGTTATTCAAGCTAAAGTGATATTTTCATTGCAAAATTGATAATTTCATAAATGTGTTATTGAATGGTATAATCAATAAACATTGAGTTAAATGGTAAATACGTATTAGTGTTGAACTTGATGTCATTGAATTGTACGTGAATTAAATGGAAATTGCTAGTGATATGATCTAAATCGTGAGAATGAGAAATTGCGAATTGAAGGAAATGGAAATGAAGCATTGAATTGCATGAGTATGTGTCGGGTCTCGTAAGCCCTAATTATTATGATTATAACATTTTGAGGATATATTGTGAAAAGTTATAGAAGCATGTTAATTATTTTGAAAGTTTTAATTTAGATGAAATTTTATAACTCGGTTAAATACGTTTACAAGTGCATGTGTTTCGGTAATGCCTCGTACCCTATTCTGGTATTGAATACGGGTAAGGGGTGTTACATGCCAAGCCTCAACCGCCTTCGAGCCGAGCCGCGCCACCCGCCTCCATATGCACCTGACTCTGCACTCTGTACCTGCAAAAGACGCGCACAAAAGCAGCAAAAACAGACGCAAAACAGAGAAGAGAGAGAAGGAAGAAATACGATTGCGGGGGAAGGATTTTATTTTTTTCTTTTCGTTTTTCTTTTCATTTTTCTGTAAAAGGGCATTATAAAAGCCCAAGAAGGTTGTAAAAGCGGGGACGATTGATAATACAAAAAAAAGCAAAAAAAAGGCGATTTTCCAGACTCATCTTCTTCCTTGTTTTCTCTTCTACATAGTTTTATTTTCTTTTCTTTTTTTCTTCTGTGTGTCTACTAGAAGGAATTAAAAAAAACAGTAAAAGGGAGGACGTACCTCGCGACTGAACCGATCGCCCTTTCTCCGTTGTTATTGGAGTTAGGGGCATGGTTTGAAGAGGCTCTAAATGAGGCGATGAACCGTCGTGTGGCGCCGAGAGAGAGGGAGCTTCAGTTTCTTAAAAAAGAGAAAATGGTTGTTAGGGTTTTTAGGCTTGTTTTAGTTTTATTCGCAGGACCCGAAACGTCGTCGTTTTTTGTTGGTGTGATAGCTTCAAAACGGCGTCGTCTGATCCTCCTGACCCGCGCGGTGACCCGACCCAGGGGAAGGATCCGCGCGTTTTGGGTCTGAGGGGATTTTTGCGCATTTAGTCCCTATATTTTCATGAAGCATTCAAATAAGCTTTTACATTTCGTCTAATCTTGGCCGTGCATTTTGTTTTCGTTCCATTTGGGTCCGCGCAAGGGCGCTGCGTTTTGGGGAGGGGAAATATTTCCCTTTTGGTCCCCATGTCATCTACGTGTCGCGTTTTGGCCCACCATTTTGCTCCATTTTTTATTTAGATTTTGTTTAATTTCTAATCTAATCCCCTTTAATTTGTGTTAACATTTTATAAATAGCCTTCCTGGGATTCATTCCTTAATAATATAAATATTTTATGATCTTATCTTAATTTAATTTATACACCTTCTTGTTGTTTTCACGCATGTTCGTATATATGTATATATAATCAATTCCAAAATTTCTAACAATAATGCTTTATATTCTTATACATATACATATAGTATTTTAATAGTATACTTACACATATAATAGTATATTGTTATTAACTTCAAGTGATAATTTTTATTTTTTACGCAAAAGCTTTGTTCTTTTAAGTTTGTTATTTCATTTTATTTCACTTTTATATATATTATTGTTGGGTATATACTATTAATTCTACTAGGTTTTATTCACATAAATTAAAACGTATACATTAATTTCAAGTTGTTTTGCTTTTATTTTACTGCGTTTTATTTCTTTGGGTTTTTAAAATCCTTCATTATATTTTATATATCCTTACTAAATATCAAATATTTGTGTTATTTGTTGTTATCGTTTTTTTGTTGTCTCATTTTTATCGATTATGAATGCATGAGCTGCTTAAATGTTTATGAATGTTTGTATAATATGATCAAAGTTGATACTGATATTTGCTTTATTAGTTTAATTGTCACTAGCTTAAGTTTAAATTTTTATCATCTTTTACATTACGTATGTCATTGATTAATCATATCCTTTTTGTGAAAGTTTATTTTTTTTAAGCTTTTTAGTCGTTTTATTTTACGATCCTAAAAAAGGGGCTTGGTGTTTATTTTCCCGAGAGAAACGTGCCCTAACTTACTGGGCTTCGATTCTTCTCGATAATATTAGACAACCTAGTGCCTATTTTTATTAAAGCCGTTCAATTATTTAAATAAAATTCATAAGATTTCAGAATGTTAAATCCTAACTTATTAGATATGACATTCTGGTATCTCGATTTCAAAAACAAAGGCAATATTTGATGTTTAAGGGTTTCGAGAAATTGAACCCTAACTTACTGGGTTTAGGTTTCCCAATTGACTTGAAAAATCAACTATCCTTTTTAAAACACATGATTTTTTTTAAAAGAGGACAAACCTAATTTCGAAGAGTGAACTGTCGCGCTCTAACTTACTGAGCGTGGCAATCTATCTCTTTGAAATAGGTGAGTCTTATCACCCAATTCACTTTATTTGAATTTTCTTTTTAAATGATAGTATTTTAAAATATTTACAAAATTTCGATATTAAGACATTAAAACAATCAATTTGGTACCAATTTTGGGCGTTACGAGGGTGCTAACCCTTCCTCGTGCGTAACCGACTCCCGGACCTGTTTTCTTTAAATTCGTAGACCCTAAAAAATTATTTTTTAAGGTGACCCGATCACACCCTAATAAAGGATCGGTGGCGACTCCCCTTTTTTTTTAAAAGAGTCGATCCTTGTTTTTTTTAAATTTAAAAATGGTTTTGACACGGACAATCCCTATTTTTTTTCGAGCGGCACTTAACATTTCACAGTTAATTCAATAAACAACAGCAACAAATAGCATTTAAGTCAATAAGTTTTCCTCCATTTGGATAGCAACTAAATTACACAATATAGCAGCATAACAGCATCACAACTGGTCAGTGAAAATCAACACATTTTAACAGCTTAGTTAGTTAAATAAAACCACATAAATGACAACACATTTGGACAATAAGCATGTACAATAAGACAAAACATAGGTAACCTACCCTGTTTTGGACAGCATTTATACTCCAATTAAACAAGCATTTACACTAGGTAATCATAGGAAACATGTCCTGTTTTGGACAGCTTTGATTTGCAACATTCATATATCATTAATTCACAAATATTTGGACAGCAATAACAACATTCGGACAGTATTAATTTGTACAAAAATGGACAGCATTTAAGCACCAATTTAGACAGCATTAATATACTCAAAAATAGACAGCAATTAATCATCAATTTGGACAGCATTAATATGCTCAAAAATGGATAGCATTTAAGCACTAATTTGGACAGCATCTTATCATCACACAAACCAAATTGCCACCATCCATCACACAAGATATACCATTTCCAAGCCAACTCACATGGCTAGAATTACAATTCAAAACATACCAAAAGTTCATTAGCCTATACATGCCATATGCCATATATACAAAGCTTCAAAAGTACCAACAAAATGATCGATAGTGTGATGACGTTTCCCGACGATCCCCGAGTCTGAACTAGCTTCGATAATCTATAAAATAGTGAAAAATAAACATAGTAAACTTTAAAAGCTTAGTAAGCCATATACAAATAAACTTATAATACATGAAGTAAATATAACCAACTCATCAATGAAAAACCATGGCTAATCACATGTATAAATATCACATTCCTCATCTAACTCACTTGTTAATGATTCATAAGCATCACTTGCCTTAACCTTTCAATTTTCATATAACATCATACATACCTGAATTGATTACTCATTCTCATATTCATCCACTTCTCAACATTGCCCGTTGAACCGTTCGAAATTGATAAGGATACACAGATAGTACATAAAGCTCGTACAATGTCATATCCCAGATATGGTCTTACATGTTATAATATATCGATGCCACTATCCCAGGCAGGGTCTTACACGAAATCATATACGATGCCAATGTCTCAGACATGTTCTTACACGAAATCACACCTCGGAATCCTAATGTCATGACATACATATCCTATACTATTCCTATGGTTTGTACGCGGCTTTCAGACGTCGTAATTCGATTGATACCTTCTCGTATTCAAATATTCAGCATCCAAAGCAATTAAATAACAAATAAAAATATATAAATCAAGTTAAAGGTATTTATTTGCATATGAACTTACCTCGTATATACAATGAACAGATCGGATCGACTACTCGTCGACTTTCGATTTTCCCCGATCTAAATTCGATTTCTTTCTTTCTTGATCTATATGAATTCAAATTTATCTCATTTAATCACCTATTCATTCAATTTCATTCAAAAATATCTATTTTGATAGTTTTCCACTTTAGCCCCTAAAGTTTCGCATTTATTCAATTTAGTCCATATTTCACATGCTTAGTCAGATTTATTAAAGGTCCCTAGCGGCCCAAAATTTGCATTTATTTCACATTTCAACCACTCAATTTACACATTTCTCAATTTAATCCCTATTTGACATTTTTGTCAAAAATTACTTAGTAAAACATGATAATCTAACATCAAATATTTATTTTTCATCATCAAACAACAAAAACATCAAGATATCATCAATGGAAACTTACAAATTCATCAACCAATCCAAAAATTAAGGCATGGGCTAGCTAGAATACGAAGTAACGATCTCAAAAATGTAAAAATTATCAAAAATCGAGCTCAAACCATACCTTAATCAAATTATATGAGTGCCAAACCCTAAAGAGAAAAAATGACTTCTTTTTCTTAACTATTCGGTTGAAGAAGATGGAAAAAGATTATACATTTACTTAATTTTACTTAATTTATCATTTATTTACTAATTTACTTATTTAACCATTAAAAACATTAGTAATTACACAAAATGTCACTCCACTATCATCCACTAACTTAAAAATGGCCTATTTACTACTTAAGGGCCTTTACTTTAATGTTCTATAGCTATTAGACACCTTTAGCTTATAGAACTCAACTTTTAAACTTTATGCGATTTAGTCTTTTTTACCGAATTAAGCATCCAAACAATAAAATTTCTTTACGAAACTTTCACACATATATATTAACATGTTATAAATACCAAAAATAATATTAAAATAATTTTCTAACCTCGAATTTGTGGTTCCGAAACTACTGTTCCAATTTAACGAAAATTGGGTTGTTACAGTTCCCACGAAGACTAAAAGTATTAGTAATTACTATCTTTCTATTATTTAACCGATAAATTTGAGTGATTGATTAAAACTAAAATTAACTAAATTAATAAACTACAAACACGACAAAGAACAAAACAGGAAAATAATCGATTAATAACCAATAAGCTAAACAATACCCAGGAAAGAATTCACCTAGACTTCATTTGTTACTATCAATCTAAATTACGCAGTTTCTTCACTTGGTATCTTGATCGTTAGAAATCTCTAAATTATCCTAATATCTCTCTTCAAGAATAAGAGCAACTGACTCTAGGTTTATTAATTGAAATTTATTTCTAATTAAAACTTCTATTATCGCATTAACTCGATTTATGGATTCCCCATTAGATTTGACTCTAATCCGATAGATTTATGTCTTTCTATTTCTAGTATTGCATGCAACTCCACTCAATTACGCGAGATCTACTCTTAAACAGGCCTATTCCTCCTCTGATTTAAGCACATCAAATATAGATCAATAGTCTAGAAATATTAAACCAAGAATAAAACACACGTAATTGAGAATAAGATTTAAGTATTTATTGCGTAAAATAGAAATCAAACGACAAAATTTATCATAGAGTTCATCTCCCCTAAGCATTTAAAAAAATTAGTTTATACTTGCAAATAAGAACATCTAAAATATAGTATAACCACAAGAAACAAAAAAACTCATAATAATCTCCAAAGAAATTAAAAGGAATATTCAATCTTGATGAAAATCTGCTTCAGAATCTGCTTCAATGGTATTTTTCAAGTTGTTTCCTTGAATATTTTTTGACAGCTCATATATAGGTCTTAAAATATTCGAAAAACCTAAAAATTACATTTTTTTGCATGTTTAGAGTGCAAATCGCGAAATCAACACGGTCTGCCACATGGCCATGTGGCAACCCGTATGGCTTACACGATTGTGTGGTTAAGCCGTGTGGAATGATCCAGCCCATGTGGCCCTTGTACGTTGCTCCAATTTTCTGATTTTCACTCGTTTTTCACTCTTTTTGCTCTCAAATGCTCTCTTAAGTATAGAAACATGAATTTAAAGGATTAGGAGCATAAAATTCACAATTTATATCGAATAATCACCCAAAAATGCATTAAGAACAAGATTAAAACATGTTACTTTTAGCACTTATTATATACAAATAGCAGCCCCTAAATGGTGTTAGATGAGGTGGTGCACCACCAAGGATGGCTCAAAGAGGGGCTATTTGTATCGGCATAGCGAAAGGGGTTTAGGAGCTAACTAGAAATTATTTAGGGCTTGAAAAATAAGGAAAATAAGAGCAGCAAAAAATAGTGTTTTAAAGTTTACCAATCAGCAGCCACAACAGAGACTTTAAGGGCAGCAACACACCCCTACGACGGTGGTTAAAAAGGCTGACTTAGGCGGCTTTTAGAGAACGTTCAAGGGCTGAAAAAATTTGTTTTGATCAACAATTTAATCATCAAAACTCCAGATCCGAATCTGAAATAAATCAGTAGCAAAAAGGAAGGGAAAAAGATAAGAAAACGACACTTACACAAGACAGATGAAGGGGCGGCAATGGTGTTTTCCATTGCAGCAATGGAGGTTATTTTTAAGTGATAAAAATGACAGATTTGAGGCTGGAAAATCAGTGAAAACGGCAGCAAAATGATGGAGAAAACGAACAGTAAATCACTTCCAAAAGATAAGAAGTGAATGTCAAAAAGGGTGTTAGAAAGGGAGGGAGGCAGTTCCAGTGAGGAGAAGAGAAAAGAGAAAAAAAACTATGAACAAAGTGGGAAAGAAGAATGTTGGACGACAGCAACAAAGGAGAGTAATTAGACTCAATAAAATAAAATAAAATAAATGATAATTAACCCTAGGTTAATAAGAGGAGGCGACATAAAGCTTAAACGAGAACAAAGCCTCTAAGTCAATTACATTGTCTTCTTATTTATTACTAAGTCAATTTCTCAATGTTGTTTTAATTTTACAAACTTTTAATTAAAAATTATAGTGCGACAATTCTTGGTTCACAAACTCAATTTCTTCTAACCCTAATTTAAGGATGTGACAATAATCATATAATAATAAGCTTAAAAAGAAAAAGATTCAAACAAAATAAACCTGAGAATTAAAAAAATCCAAAGTTATTGAGGACTTCAATTTGTCACCTTTATCATAGCAAGCAAAATTGAGGACTTCAAACTTTTTCTACACAATTATCTCTTCACCACACCAAAACCCTTTTAACTTGACATGTTCATCAATGATTGAGAATCGCATTCTGTTGATTAGGCCTGATTCTAAATCTTCTACATTAGTATCATGAAAATAATGAACACAATATCTAGATCATAAAGTTCATTTGTGTTTGAATCAAAGCTTGCATCAGAGCATGCATTATTTCTTTCTTCTTCGTTAATTAGAGAATCTAAACAAATTATTTGAACTTTTCCTGACATCAATGTTTTGATTTTGGTTGTAATTTCCTGTTTCTTCAATCTAGGAATGAGCTTTTTCTCCATTAACTCTGGAAATTTCGACTTTCATTTGGATTTTCCATTTGTTGAGCAATAATTTTTCTTCTAAGCTATTCAATCTTGATAGCTTTGGAGGGGAAAACTAAATTGATATAAAATAAGGGAAAGTTTGAATTCTGCAAATTTGAGGCTGTTCATAAATAAAAATTAACGATTACCTTTTGGGAACTTTTCTTTTTTCATTTTTTTATGCAACTTTCAAAGTTAATGATGTATTTTGTTAGTGGAACTTAATTAATTATGAACAGCTACAATAATTGCATTTTGCGAGAGAAATTAGGGACGAAAAAAACTAATATGATAATATGTAATTGTACACATTGTGTACACTTTCTAGCATGATTTTCTAGACGGTTAGCAATGCACTAAATTACCAGATGTCTCGTCTCTTAATAATGTGATTAGAGATTTAATTTTTCTTATTAAATTGAGCATATTTTATAGTTAATTATTTAATTTAACTGCGACGAAAAATTGATTGTGGATATTGTGATTAGGAAAAAAAAGAAAATAATATGTATGTATATATATAAAGCCACATGATCCAAGAAGCGCATGATCCCAGAAATCCTCTCTCAAAGTTAACCAATCTACCGACTAAAGAGACATTCCTTCTTTAAGGAACACACCAGCCATGTGCATCTGTTTTTCTTTTAGTCCTTCTCTCCAGGGCAGGTTTTAACTGAAATGGTGGACATTAAACTCTTTGGGTTTGGAATGAATAAACGGGTTCTTTGTTTTTTTTTATATTAATTTTCATATCTAGGTTGTCGGCTCCTGAACGAAAACCAGATTGTGCCTCTCGAGGCATTTGCTTCCTAAACCTCCTTCATTGCACCGACACAATGGATTAGCCTATGAGACTAATTCCACACCAGCCGTCGCCCTTAACGGCACCCCAACCCCAACCCCTCCCCCTCCCAATCTCATGCACCTTTCCAAGGCCCCATAAACCATACATGTGCCCTTATAACTCTATTGACTTTCTTTGGTTTTCTTCACTTGAAAGTTGAAAGTTGAAACCCTTCTCTCTTTTCTGCGAATTAGCTTTCTTTGATGAAAGCTAATGCAGCTCAAGGTAATTGGTTATGGAGAGAGGATGGAAGCCTAGAATGGAGATATCACCAAATTGTCCAAGATGTGGTTCTTCCAATACCAAATTCTGTTATTACAACAATTATAGCTTAACACAACCGAGGTACTTCTGTAAAGGTTGTAGAAGATATTGGACTAAAGGAGGGTCACTTCGGAACGTGCCGGTCGGTGGTGGTTGCCGGAAAAACAGAAGAGGTAAGTCCTTAAGGTTACCAACCGATGGTGCCCAAACAAAGAGTTTGTCATGTGATTCATTTAGGCATTCTTATGCCTCTACTGAATCTAATAGCTCCTCATCCATGTCTGATGGCTCTCATATTGATCTTGCACTTGTTTATGCAAACTTCTTGAGTAATCAACAACCGGAAAACAAGTCCGGTTTCGAGGTCCCGGAGTTGCGAACAGAGTTCGATCCTTCTCTAGAGTTTTCAAGAATATTGAACACAAACATGGCATCAAGTATTCAGCTGCCAGAAGAAAATGGTCTCGATTTGTCCACGGAAAACCATTTGAGCAACAATGGACAAATATACTGCTCTGGTGGTAACCATGGGTTGCCGCCATTGCCTGGTGATGATTTACCATGGCCGAATTCTCAATCCACCATGAGTCCATCCTTGCAAGCAACACAAGAGCCAGTCCTAGAACCCGAAACTCATGATCCCAATCAACTGTTTGGTAATTGGAATCCATTTGATTTGTATAGTGATGATACTTTCTCCAGGACTTGATCATGGAAAATTTAATGCATGTGCACTAGCCTCAGCTATATATCACTGTTTCTTTCTTATATTTATGTATAGAATCAAAAATATTTGTGATGAAATAATATCATATATTTTATGTTGCTTTTCGTTTCTGATTTATCAATGAACAATTATGTACAAAAATACAATTGGTGATTGAAATCAAGCTGGGTAAGAAGAGAGCAAATAGGTAGGTAAGCAAGGGGAATTCTTCCATACTCTAGCATGCAATTTCAGCACCTCTCTTGCCTTCTCTTTTGTTTTATATCCACAATCCAGTTGAAGTACCAAGCATAGTTTAGTCACAACACCTAATTGCAGCATCTCTTGTAGCACATTAATGGTAGCACAGAACTTTGAAATTGATAGCAAAATCCTCACTGCCCTTTCACTTGCAACCTGAGAGACCCTAAGTATCTTCTTTGAAACAATTGCAAGCCCTGCTCCATGGCTTATCAGTTCCAATCGGCCTTCGGCACATCCGCATACTGCGTCCAACACTGTTAGTATCATCTCACAAGCCCTTTTCTCTGATGAATCAAGAAGCATGTTGATCAAGACCGGTACCACGCCTGCTTCAGCTGCTTTAATCTTGTTTCTTCCCAATGGACAGGTATAGACCAACAATTTTAGAGCAGCTTTCGTGGCCTGCTGAGAAATTTGATCACACAAAACTTTGACTAATTCAACGAATAATTCAGGTCTCAAATTGATGAGTTGCATTGGACCAGCCATCTCCACCATTGATTTCAACAACAATACTGCAAAAACGCGTGATTCATAGCTTCCACCTTGCATTACTCTCGTTAATGACACTATGAAATCACCATTTTTGGCCATAAGCTTCTTCAGAGCAGCTTCTGAGAGTTGGAGACTGTAAAGAATACTTAAAGCCTCATCAATTGTTGATTCTTCAGCTACTGTAGAATCATTATTAATCACAATTGAAACCAAGAACTCAACTGCACCTGAAGATTCCATACATCTTTTGTTTGTAACATTCTGAGAAGCAATCGATCGAAGCCTCTTGAGACACTTGATTTGTTGCTGTGGTGACTTAGCATCATCGAGAAGCTTGATAATCTGAGCTTTGCTAATAGGTGGTTTTGGCGTTGGGATTCTTTCGATTCCATGAGAAGCATTTAACAAGCACCAAGATTGAATCAATCTTCTAAGGGTATGATTCGGGGTAAGTTCACAATCAACAATAACTTGCTTCGTAACAGGGCATGTAGTGTTCTTCCCTGAAAACAACCACTTCTCGATGCTTTCCCTGTCGTACGTAATCCCTGTTGAAACCGTAACAGGATCCTTCATAAACTCGAGAGAAATGGGGCAGATGAAAAATGGAGGAACATCGATTTCATCCATACCAAAAATGAAACCAAGATTTCAAGAACAACCCGGACAAGAAAAAGCTTAGATTTGTACAAAGAAAGGAATTTGAGAATTGGATTCAAAGTAATTGAAGTGAGGCTGATGAAGATTTAATCGTGAATTGGTTTGAACTTGGAAGACAATTTGGGGGATGAGTTTATATACGCGAGATATTCAAAACCAGAGAGAAAAGTCAAAAGTCAAAACACGGAAAAGGGTTGGCTTTCCAAGAGTCTCCAGTATGACAACTATAAGTCTAGAACTACTATTAGTAGACCAACGACTTGCCTGGTCTTACTCAATGCTTGAGATTTTTATGGGTTTTATAGCTTCATAGATTTTTTTTTGGGTCAACTATCAAAATAGCCACTTTTATTTATCTCAAATTATATTTTAGTCACTTATGTTGACATGTTGTAACATTTTAGTCACTAAGCCGTTAATTGTTGTTAACATTTTAACAGTAAACTAACGTGGCACGTTGAATCATCATTTCAAACAAAAAATTTAGGTTAAATTATACAATTGATCTCCATATTTTTTCGTTTTGAGCAATTTAATTTTTTTTCTTTTATGTTCTTTTAACTTTCCTTTTTTTTTCTTTATTTCCAATTCTCTTCTACTTTTCCCTCTGCTTGGTTGATCTTCCTAATTTAAATTGTTCAAAAAAATAAAAGTATAGGGACTAGTTTTAACAAATGGAAAACATAGAAAAACTAAGTTAAAAGAAATGGAAAATGGAGGAAAAAAGAAGGAGAAGGAGAAAAACTAAGTTAACTGCAATTAACACTCGGTGACTAAAATGTTGCAATACGATAACAAAAGTGACTAAAATATAACATTTCAAACTTAAATGACCAAAATGTAACCTAGGACAAACAAAAGTGACTATTTGGTAGTTTGACTTCTTTTATATTTAAAGTTTACCTTTTTTATATTTGGAATTTATCCTTTTTATTTTTATTTCATGAAATTTAATTTATTTATTTTTCAATTTTTAGGTTAAATAATGAACCCTGCTAATTTTTTTTTGTTAAATTTAGATCCATTACAACTGCAATTTATTTGTTACATGGCTACTAAGTAAGGGTAAGTATTCGATCGAATCAAGTCGAATTGAGTCAAAAAATTTCAAGTCAAGTCGAGTCGAGTTAATGAATCATATTATTTATACTCAATGTTGTGTTTACATGAACTAATTATTTAACTAGTAGACGAAGTATAAGATTATATAACTACGTGAACAATATAATGGTTTTGTCTTTTAACTTAATGAGTAAACATTTATCAAAACAACATAGTTTTACTTTTTAACTTAATGATTTTAACTTTGAACTTTAGAATAGTTAAACATTTATCAAAACGACGTAATTTTATCTTTTCTTATTCGGATTTTTGGTTAACTTGAATTGTGTAATTCATATTCGAGTTAAACCGAAAAACTTAATTTTTTATTCGAGTTGATCCGAATAATTTGATTAACTCAAATAACTCAAACTATGTAATTCAAAATTTGAATTTTTTTATAAAGTTTTTAGAATCGAAACGGATTTTGCTCACCCCTACTACCAAGTTAGTATTTCTTTCGTTTCAAAATGTTACAACAATGAATTTAACAAAAAAATTTAATGATATTGAGAGTTAAACCTTCAATTTGATAGTTTACCCTAAAAAAATTCTATATAAATTTGAGATAAATAAAACTATCAATTTGTTTGTCAATTTTATAGAATAACCTAAAAGTAATAGAACATAGAGAAAGAATAAAAAGAACTTTTGTTTGTCAATTTTGATATGTCTTGATATGTGATGTAATTGAAATTTCATTCTTATGTCTCTTTCTAAAAACATAATTACCCCAACATCTTTTAGATAGACACATCTATTAAATAAATCATAATTATTAATATTTAAGTCACATAATTTCTTACCATGAAAAGTGGTAATCCCAATGAATGAATCATACAAACCAAGCATTATTGCAGATTTATAGATCAAAATTTTCTAGCCTGAGGGTGTTGAAGGATACAATTCTTTTGCTGCCATGGACTATAAATTTGACAAACTAGCACTAAATTCTCTAACTTTTTAACAAGAATTTGAATTGTATGTTAGCTTAGAGAGAGAGATGAAGGGGTGAGACAGGATGAGATTTTATTGCATCTGCCATGTCTTCCTCTGTTGAGCTCTCTGTGTGGGAGTATCTTTTTCGCATCGTACCAACCCCATATTCAACTTCATCACAGTGTTCATCAAATTTCCTCCCCATGTTGAAACAAAATAACAACTTGATTCCTTAAAACCTTGAATTTATCCTCTGGAGTAATGCTTGATTTCAACTACTAAGTCCACTCTCCTGTAAAATCTGATATTTCAGGGGAAACAAAAAAAATAAGAGGAAACTTGCCAGCATCTTTCCAAAATTCATATCTTTTTAGTGAGATTGTTATGAAGGATGACAAACAAATGTCCTATATTTAAAACCCAAAAATAAAAATTTGCCCTTATTTTAATAAAACAAATAGTTGCTAATGCAGTTCGAACCTAACCTGTGTATAAGGTGTTGCACAAAGAAGAATTTCACTATATTAAGGATGGGTTTGGATGGGCGGTGTGCTTAATCGTGGTTAATGTAAAAACAGAGGTAACAATGAGATTAGATACTGTAACAACCCATTTTGCTCTTTGTTTGGTTTGATTGTTTGTAAATCAAACAATATTAGATTCGTAGTTAAAGCGATTTAGCATTTTCATTAGAGCCTTGATTGAGTTTTGAGAACTGGGGTGAGACATGTTTCCACTCCATTAGAGCTTTTTTATTTTGTTTTTAGATCAAATTATTTCCTCTATCCGATTTGATAGTTTATAAAAATTATTTTTTTTTCCAAAATTTGTGATTTTTCTTTAAAATTGAAAATGAAAATTTTTCATTATAAATATAATATGTCTTATCATTACACCAATATTTATTGATAATCTTGTTTAAATTTAAAAAAAGAGTTGAGATTTATGTACCAAACAAAAGAGTAAAATAAATTAACAACCCCTAAATAATGTTGTCATTTGATCGGAGTTCATATTTCCAAAATAATGTTAAGATAATACAAGTATATGGGATATAATTTTGTCATTTAACATACATTTTTTTATTCTATAGGTACATAATATAATCACAAAGGCAATTATAAAATAGAATTGAATCAATGCAAATTATAAACAGTTTAAGAATCAAAATAATTTAAACTAAAATCAATCTACACATAACAACAGATGAAACTTGAACTTGAAAATTTAAAGGCGCAAAATCTTGCCAATAATATTAAGACTTCGTTGGTAGCAAATAAGCTACTTAAATTTAAATGAAAGTACCCACTAAATAAAAATATAATATGAATATTCTCAAATTTTTAATTTTTTTTATATATATTGGAGGTGATTAAAGTATCGTAATCAACATAACATTTACCTATTTTTTTAATGATAGTAAGAATTTCATCATACTTGAATATTGAAATCGATTTAATTAAATCCTAATAAAAAAAAAGAGTTGTTTTTGGAAATTTTAAAATGGAAATTAAAAAAACTGACAAATGTATTTATCGTATATCTTTACAAAATATGCCATACACTAAATTTAAAATTTTACTCATAATTATTCAAAAAAAATAGTATTTATAGCTACCTTTTTCATTAAGCATAATCCTCCTTCCACAACTTTGATGTTGATGGACTATAGCTGCATTTTTGTCTTTATTCAAACATAATCTTTGGTGAGCAGTAACAAATTATGTTTTGTAAACTTATGCATTATTTATTCATTTGAAATCTTGACGTTAAACACTTGTTATGATTCAATATAGTTTCAATGTTCGAAGCATTTAATTAATAGTAGAAATAGTAAATCCTGTTAAATTTCTAAATTTTACTCCACGGATATATTTTCATTTTATTCATTAAACTATTTAAAAGTTTTAATCTAAGTTCCTTAACTGTTAAAATTGATGTTATATAACTTTTTTCTTTTCATACCGCCTGCATCAATTGAAATCTCTCTTTCCCTTTTTCTTTTATAGTTCAATTTTTCTTAATAAATCAACTTTGGATATCCCAAATCTACGAACAAAAATTCAAAAAGCTTTTTTATCTGATCTTGGATACTGATTGTCAAATTGACTTGAATCTGAAGTATGTTTTTCTATTCATCGATGGATACTAATCCACCGTACCAACCGCTGAATCGTTACTTAGAGCTCGCGGGTAGAACTTAAAAAAAAAAAAGAAAAGATAATAGTCAATGACTTAAATAAAAAATTTTGATTAGTTCAATGACTAAACTGTAATTTTTTTTAGTTAAATAAACAAAAAAAACTTAAACCATAAATTAGCAAATAATAATATAGTTGAAATAAACAAAGCAAGGAAGCAGCAATAAAATTGTGACACCATCTTATTTATGTTCTTATCAACTGATTAAACATCAGAAAAAGAACTAAATTTATAAATTTGCTAATAAATTCATACCCCGAATGGACTAGAATTTGATTATACCAAGTATACCCCAAGTAACTAATTTTATGATATCAATCCATCTATCCCAATCTCCCATTACAAAATTAATATACAATCCTCAAATATATGCTGAGAATCCTAAACTGTCTAAAGGACTCAAATTGTACTTGGCCCAAAGTATAAAAACCTATACTAGGCTGAAATTCGCTTTCTTCTTTTTTCTTTACACTACCATTCATTTTCCTGGAAAATGTGAAGCTGCCCCTGTAAGTTTAATCAGGCAACAAAGTCGGGTAACAATTGTGCTGCAAACCTTTTCCTGTTCTGAATGTTGATGTTGTCATATGCAGCTGAAGAGTGTGGTGTGGAAGGGTTTATAGACCCAAACTCATTGGGTTCACCAATGTCGACCCTTCTCCCCATTTGCATGGCTTGGTTAGGGAGAAAAGTTTGATGAGGGGTGCCTGATAAAGACAGGTTTTCACAATGGGGAAGTCCCAAAGTGAGTGAAACACCATTGCCTGAAAACCTTGGAGTGAACTGTTCTGTATCAAACCTTGTTATTTCTCCAATGGGGTATTGTCCAAAGCCACCCATGAAATCATTATTAGTTGTTCCTCCCATGAATGTGTACCCATCTTTGTCAAACTTCATTGTAACTTCATTATTGGTTCTCGGTTTCTTTGGACTTCCTTGTGTGATCCCTTCCAATTCAGATGATCCAATGAAGGAAAATCCTGACTGGTTACCGATAAGGGGAGACGCTGAAGCCATTGAAGCCGACATTGAGGAACAACCGTTCTGATTTGGGATATTATTGTCCTGTTTGTTGTCTGTGCTAGTTTTGTCTGGTGCAGTGGATTTGGATGTTGAATCTTCATTGTTATGGCTTTTACTTGTTTTCTCCTCTGAACCATTCTGTTCTTGTTCCTTGATTTCTTCCAAATACATCTCTTCCACCATTGGTTTCCAAAGCCGAACTCGAGCATTTATGAACCAATTAGACACCTGACTCCTAGTAAGCCCCGTTTGTTTAGCAAGCATGACCTTGTCTGAATCTTTAGGGTACCTGAAATACAAATAAACAAATCAGACACTGTAATAAAGTATTGGAATTTTGTTACAAGGTCCAAATTTAGAGTACTTACGGATGAAGAAAGTGTTCAAAGAGCCAAGAACGAAGAACTGAGACTGATCTTTCAGGTAATCCTCTTTGGGGTCTCCAAGCATTGTGTTGGATCATTCCTAACTGTTGAAGTGCTCGCTGTTGTCGAAGATGATGATCCACCAACTTAAGCCTTGACCCTTCTATTTTGCTACCTCCTAGACAATCTTCTTCACCCAAGCTCTGTTTGGCTGCCCGGATTTGACCTGTTATTGCATCTTTCAAACATCGAAACTGCTTTGAGATGGTTTTTAAGGCAAGAGATGTGTATGTTTTAGCAGAGCCGATTCCAGCTGCTTGTTCAAATGATGATATCACTATCTGCATCTGGTGATGGTATTGCCTGTACCTTTGATCCACCTGGAAAAACCAAAAATCATGAACAAACAAAGAATATTGAATGCTCCACCGTATATATTTAGAACAATATTTTCCTTGAAGAACACAACTTTCCCGTATATAATATGCTTTTATATATGGTAAAAAATAAATATCCATATAATGTTCATACCTCATCAAGCATGCTAATTAGCTTTGCCTTCTTCATCTGAATTTCCTGTCTCTCCGCCGTAGTCAGTTCGGGTCCTTGCTTCCCATCTGCATCTCCGGCTGCCGCCGCGGATTCTCCTACAGCCTTACCGATATTGCTATTGTCTCCTCCTCCGCTACCCTTTTTAGCCAATTCGTTCTTGGTAATCCCGGTATTGTTAACATTAACAACCTCATCGAGAAGCTCTTGAGCAGCCTTCAAGAATTTAGAGCTAAACAGCATACTTTGTACACCCGAAACTCCATTAGTCACACCTGAACCCGACGAACCCGACCCACCGGAAACCCTCATGTCCTCACCTGAAACCGCTTGTGCATGTGATCCGTAACCATGATGATGTCGTTGTTGTTGGGAAGAAAGGCTCAAAGAGAGTCCTTGCTGAGCGCGTGGAGTTTCACGCGCTGCTCCAGAAGGGTCAATAGGGTTGTACAAGTTGTAATGGACGCGTTGAACGAGGCCATGCAAGGGGGAGATTTCGTGGGAAGGAGGGTCTTGGATGGCGGTGGAAGTAGCCGTGAGTGGGACACCGACAAATTGTTGAGTGTGGGGAGGTGGTGGA
The DNA here is from genome assembly GCF_007990345.1 of Gossypium hirsutum. Classification (NCBI taxonomy): domain Eukaryota; kingdom Viridiplantae; phylum Streptophyta; class Magnoliopsida; order Malvales; family Malvaceae; genus Gossypium; species Gossypium hirsutum. The sequence continues at coordinate 61,720,362 of NC_053437.1, forward strand.
GCGTGAAAAACGAGGTTGTTTGGCTGCGGCGGCGGAGTGGTGTCGGAGTACTGAACATAAGCAGGGTTCATGAGTACGAGGGTTTGAAGACCATCAGGTGCTTGGATTTCAGGGTTCCCATGAAAGTACGTCGCCATCGGATGCAGTTTCTGTTGTGTTTGCTGTTATTTTCTGTGCTTTCACTTCACTGAAAAAAAAAGGACTGAAAGTAATAAATAATACTGTCAATCAAAAACAAAACATACAGAAAAACCAAAACTGAGAAGAAACATGATTTAAAACTTTAAAAACCTTATTCTTCACAATCAATCATCAAACTTTGAATCAACCCATTTAAGAACTTGCTAGTCTGATAAATTATAGCCGCAACGGGAACTAATTAAACGATGATATTGGGATGATCAAGTGGATCCTGTACAAATCAAACAAGTTCAATCAAACACAAAGTAACTTTGAAAAAACAAGACATGTTTATTGGTTAATGATATTCAGTACCTGGTTTGATGTCACTACGAGTGTGCACGTGCTTTATGATCATCTTCACCACTGCAAATCAACTAAAGGGAAAGTAAAGGTGATATAATTATAGTTAAAATACCAGAATTTATGAGAAAGAGATTCTGAATATGATCTATCTATGGAATTTATGGGTTTTTCTTTTAATGAATTCCCAGCTTCACAATATAAAAAGAGAGAAACTCAAAATCTCTGCAACTTCTCCACTGAAAATGGCAAAAAGAAAGAAAGAGAGAAAAGTTGAGATTAAAAAAGGCTGAGAAAAAAGATACCCATCTTTATTCACTTCATTATCCACAGATTTAAGGCAATTTTTCTTCAATCTTTAATTCCCATTTATTTTATTTTATTTTTAAAAAAAATTAAGTGAAAATATATATATATATTTCTCTTTCAGAGAAACTAGGAAGACATATTTATAGGAGTAGTAGTCTATATGACATTCATTTACAAAAATTTATATATTTAAAAAAATGTACAAAATGGTTTCCTTTTATCTTTCAGTAGAAAATGAGAATGACAGACAAATGATTTCTGATATATATAATAATGAAAATTTTATAAATAATAATGAAATATTTCTGTGTCAGAAGATCACAAAACAACTGATAAACGAGGAAATGTCTCCTTCCACGCCAAAGCCTAATGAAGAAAAAATAAATTATTATTATGATTATAATAATTTAAGAAAAAAAATGAATAATTCTTATGATGATGAACATGGAGGGTTGGAGGGTCCTACTCCTCAGATCAACGTTAAATATCTCTTTGTCTTTATCGTTTTTATTACTTTTTTTTTCCTTTTTTTTTTATGTGGTTGGATGCCAAAGTTTGAAGATAAAGCAATTAAATTTCTAAGGATCACAGAACCAACCACCATAACACACCTACTTTAATGCTTCAAAAAGAATATTAAATACAAAATGAAATGAATACTGCTACTATTATGATTTTTACAAATATATAGAAATGTAAAGAAATCCCATTGTTTTCTCTTGCCTGAGAAATATTATAAAACTTGAAACCTACCAAAAAGTGAATAGTTTGATCTTTGAAACTAAACAAAAGCTGGTGGCGTCTTTCAATCAAATGCATGAATGTGTGAATTTGAATAAAAAAAGGGTTCCAACTGTGCATGCCCTACTTCTTATTTCATTTTTTCTTGTACTTTGAAATAAGAAAAAGAAAATTAAATCTGAATTTGGAAACCAAAACCATTTCACAATATCATAATTGTCAATATTTTACATAACAGGGAAAACCCTAAAAAGAGAATGGAACCATGGAAGTGTCCAGTAGCAATAGATTTAGTAAAAAGTATAAGAGAAGTTGTTGACCTTAAAGAGAAGGTTATATAGGAAAAAAAGAATGAACTCAGAGAGGGGGACTGATTAGCTATATCTTAAATAATTAACTCTCTGAACAACAAAATCTACCTATTTATTTATTTATTTATTTGATGAGGCCGCCATAAATAATTTCAACAATACTTTACTATCAACATCAGTAACAATTATAGTAGCAGCAGTATAAAAGTGATGAGCAGTGACAGCCTTTCCAGGCTATGATGTTAATAGGACTATAGTTTATCCTACTACATTCACACTTTATATATTTTATATAAGTACAATGCTTCATTGAATTATATGAATATCAACTATAAAAATAATCACTCCTGTTGTGGGTAATATTTACAATCAACTAAAAAAGTGTCAAACGAGGGCAATCTATGGCATAAACAAGACTACATAGCATATACCATGACAATAACTGACATATGATAAATTCGCACAATCATACAAAACACCATATAGGTCTCCATGCGGCATTACAAAATAATGAGTGACTTACTATATAAGCCTGAATGCACAAGAGAGCAAGTATCCTTCTTCTCTTCCATCACCTCCCTCCCGTTGAAACGTTCTATCAACATAAATAAAAGGACAACTTTAGTCTTTATTTTTTTATCTTCAATCTTTATATTCAATGATTTTCAACATACAAATTTTAATTATTATTAAATTCAATTATAAGTTGCAATATATTCTAGTATAATTATATGTTAAATATATTGTATTTTCAGTTAATATATATGATTTTTTTTAAAGTTGAAGCGCAATCATATTATAATTATAAACAATACATTCGAATAACTATAACCGAAATTAATCATTATAAAGCACAAACAAATTAATAACTAGAATAAAAACTAAGAACCCACATGTAGTTTATAAGAGTAAGATTTGAACTTAAAATTTTAAAGTTCTTAAGACTTTATAGTTGTCATTAAATTAAAGCCTCATTGACTATCAATTTACTTTTTTAAACCCATAATTTGATTACAATTTAAAAAATTTATTGTGTAAAATTATTTGAAACTCTTTATAGAATTTGAGTCATTGTCATTAGCGTATCAACAAGAGACTTTAATCATTACCTTTTGTATGCTCTCGATAATACTTTAAATTATAAAGGTGTATTCAACTTTTCATATAAAAAATTTAAAAATAATTGTTGAATTTTATACTATATTATATTTGTAGTTGACGAAGGATTGTCCAAGGAAGCAAACTTTAGAGTTTAAATTCGTGACGTAGAGTAGAGATCATTAACTCGGAGTTTTTCATTTCAGTACAGCTACTGAAAGGATCCCTAACCCTTTCCATAAAAAGTAAGCTCAAAAACTCACCTGGAACACTACCCCCTCTCCTTCAATCATTGATTCTCAAACTCTACACCTTTACCCCCTTGTCTTTAATGGTGAAGCGAATCATTTGAAGCTATTCATATAATACCATTAACATCCATAATTTGATGGTGCTTCAGCCTTCACGTAGTAAATATTTAAGCATGTTTTGTTCATCGTAGAGATCACTCTCGTACTGATATATTCTTGTTAGGATCGACCCGATTAAGTAACAAGTAAAAAAAATAGTGAAATAAATTAAGAAATTGAACACACAAATTTAACATGGAAAAACTCTCTCCAAAGAGAATAAAAAACTACAGGCAAAGATAATTTTACTATAATAACAAAAGAACGAAGAGTACAAAAGGTAGAAATAAAAAATTAAACCCCGAAAACCCAAAAACAAAGAACCCTCAAAACGTAAACACAAAATTCTCTAAATGTGTTATGAGTTCTAATCTCTAATGGGTGTGTTTTTTAAGGTTATAAAAAAACCTATTTATAGGCTAAATTAATAAGTCAAATAAACTATGCTAAATATATTATACTAATAAATACTAAATCTTCTAGAAAAAAAATATATTTTATTTAATTTAACTTAAAAATAATCTCTTAAAAATTTGAATCACACAACTCTAACAATTCCGTTAATGGAATCCATGAAATTGCAAACACACATGATGAGATGAAAGTGTCAATACATATCACATCAAACATTTTTAAAATAATAATAAACTATTCTTTTTTTTAATTGAATATTCTATCTTCTTCTTCTTTTCCTTACCCCATGGTTGAATATATTTTATTAATTTCTTTTTCTTTTTCTCAGCAATGATGATTATGATGATGAAAGACTATTGTCTCTGAAGATCTTTTTTTTTTAAATAATCCATGCTGTGAGCTGTTGCTGCTTGTCACTTCTCATCCAAATTTCCAATTTCTTTTGGGATAGAAAAACATCGAAAAAGCTAGAAGGTTTCATGATTAAAAAAATTATTTATGTTGCAAAATAATAAAAGAGGAAAATAAAGTAGGCCAAGAGAAATTTTCAAAAAAAAAAAATTCATCCGACATCTTTAAACTATAACTCTTATTTTAAATTAGTCTCGAAATTAAGAACACTCTAATTATATTTTAAAATTTTCAATATTATATATTCAAGTTCTTTTATTATTAAAATATTTTATTTAAACGATGAATAATACCTTAAATTTTATATAACTAAATTTAAAATCAAAATTTTAAATTTAAATTATATAAAAATTAAATTGTACTTATTATTTTAAAATAATAATTTATTAGTCATTATGTCATCATAATAAAACTAATATTAATTAACATAATTATTAATAAATTATTATTTTAATGTCCATTTAATACTAAATGATAAATAATAAAAATATTCAAACAAAAATTTAAACTTTTTTTTCTTTAATTCCAAATTCATCCTTTGTATACGGTATACATACATTATTAAAAATATATGTTCCAATGTGGAAATGTTAGGGTTAAATTAGGAAAATAGGAGGCAAGCCAACTTTTCAATCTTGAGGATGGAGGTCGGTCAACTGCCTCTTAGCCGGACCCCGAAAGAGACAAGCCTAATCCTATATTAAATATATATATATATGTAATTCAATATTATGTTGGAGAAAATACAAGATAGAATTTTAAAAATGATATTATTGAGAAAAATAATTACAAATTTTAAATAAAAGTAGGAAATAAAAAATGTTTAGTTATTTCAAAAAAATTTATATAGATATAAAATATTAAATGGACTTGAATTATTTGATAAATAATCATATGTATAAATATTGTTTTAAAAAAAATTCATGCAAAATAGGAGATAATTTTAGGCCTTGTTTGATAATTCATTGAAAATATTAAATTAATTGAAAATTAATATCTTTAATGATCTAATTTTTTAAGTGCGCTTGATAATTCATGATAAAAATAAATAAATGATAAAAATTTTCAATGAAAAAGTGCAGAAAATAATAAGTAAATAAGAGACTATTATCATTTAATGTTGAATTTTTTTTAAATTCTTATTATTTAATTTTATTTCTTTCAATATCATCCTTTAAATAATTTACCTTCAAAATTTTGAAATGCACATTTATCAAACGGTCTAACTATATTTCATACTTAATTCTAAGAAAAATACCAAATAAATTTTATAAATTGATTCAATACTTTTCAGTTGGGGGAGTTCATGGTGCGACAAGTGGTACGCCTCATTGATCAATACGTCAACATTTTATAACATTGAAATAAAAATTAAGACTCGCTTTAAATTACAATAAATAATATTTTTCTCTATTTTTTAAATTAATTTAATTTTGGAATCCATTCTATTAGATATAGTTTTTATCTTTTACATTATTATAAATAGATGACTACTTGTTTTAGTTGGTAGGTTTTTTATTAGCTTTTTAGTTATATATATTTTTATTTTTTAATCATATCATTTAGAAAATTTTAGAAAATTTTAAAAATAATTTAATTGCCTCGGCTAAAAAACCTAGTATAGATATTATATAATAGAAAAAAGAAAGAAAGGAGTATTAATTTGGATATTAAATATCTAAATATTAATATTCTAATCTAATCAATTTAAATATTATTAAATATTATTTTTTAAGTTTATGGAGTACTAATTCAGTTGGCATTGGTATAGGTGTTGGTGCAAAGGATGTGCGTGTTGAAGCGTATTTAACTTCTTATTTAAAGGTTAGGAGAGATTATGAACAGTTGTAAGCCTTCTATAAGAAAAAAAAAAGGTAGAGTGATAGAATTAGTCACCCAACCACTAACGTATTTTTGTTTTAGTCACCCAATTATGAAAGTTTTCAATTTAGTTACTAATATTTTAGATCATTTCTATTTTGGCCACTCATATTTTATATATTTATTATTTTGTGACCTTTTTTTAACTGTGTACTAGCATATTTAATCCTCAATACTTACACATTCTATTAATTTATACCTCAAACACATATAATTAAATATAAATATAAATATATTTAAACAATATAGTTAAATATAAACACATATAACATTATTTATATTAAATAATTATATTAATATTAATATAAAAAATATTCCTCTCCCTCTCCTCCTATAATTTATTAAATAGGCTTATCGATGGGAAAAAAACGAACAAATTAAAAAAAAAATGAGAGAGAATGGATTTGTATTTGTATTTGTTAGGTTTTTTTACCATCGATGTCTGGCAACTGTTGGCGTCTTTGCTTTAATCGTTCTCTTAGATGATTCACTGTCTCCGTCCCCGTCGTTTGCTTCTCTTTCAACTCTGCAACAGATTTTTTTTTTTGGTCATTTAAAAACTTTTTAACTCAAAAAGAAAAAAAAAAAGCTTTTTTTTCAATAAAAAAAACTTGAGATCGATCAAAAGTCCAGCCTTTTTCTATCTCTCTGCTATCATGGATTCAAAATTGAAAAAGAAGAAAAAAAACCCAAAATAAAAGGAAAGGTTTTTTTAAAATAAAAAATTATAAGAGGGACGGTGGGGAGAAGGAGAGGGACGATCGGAAGAGGGGAGGGGAAGAATTTTTTTTATTTTATATAAATAATATTATATGTGTTTATATTTAATTATATTTATAATATGTTTGAGGATTAAATTGATAGAATGTATAAGTATTGATAATTAAATATGTTATTATACCGATTAGAAAAAAACCACATCATCACTTTAGTTAATAGAATAACCAAAATAAAAACCATTTAAAACAACATTAATGAGTAAATTGAAAATTTTTATAACTAGAAAATCAAAACAAAAATATGCTAATAATTGAATGACTAATTCTAGAATTTACCATAAAATTACTTTTTAAAAATATTTAAAATCACAGCATATATTTTCATCCCTAGATAGATGGACCCATTTTTGAAATAACTTACAAAAATAAGGCAGCTTTTAAAGTGATGAGCCCTACCATTACCATATTAGTCTTTGCTTTGCTTTAATGCCCGTCTCAAGACGCAACTATTATTGGGTGTTTTCTCTATAGACTAAATAAATACGAAAATCATTAAATTTAAATCTCACTCACAAATGTTACGTAATTATCGTAATAATGACGTAGTTTTATATCACTATATAGTAATATATGTTTTACCCATATATATCATGCGTGATAAAGTAAGATATACAAGCTAATTTAGGTAATATTCTTAAGCCCAACCCTTCATATTGTTTTTTATTATTTTTGTGGTTGCAATTATGTGAGCCCCCACTTGTTTTTGGATTGATTTAGTGTTAATTGTAGTGTTGTAATTATTATAAACAAAATTTATCGATAAAATGGTTGGAAGAAATGAAAGTGAATATCTTCTCTACATATTTGGGTCAAATTTGAATTTTGAAGTTGTTATTGTTGTGAGAGCTTTACTTAAGGGCGGCATTAGAGGAGGTTTTATTTATCTTCTATAAGCAATATCAACCGATGGCACATGATATGTACACTTTAACATACTGTTGAATTCTTCATAGCTCATATCAGTGGCTAGTCGATGCTCAACCAATATATGTAGTCAAGTGAACTTCACTTTACCGACCTTGTTATCATCATTGCCGATTGGATAATGGCTTATTAACTACCTCAATTTCGGCTCAAGGTTAAATTTAGCCACACTGATTACAACAACTCCTCCAATCGAAAGGCTCGTGATTAGGGCTAATCTTTCAACATTGGGGAAGTGGAAGGTAAGAATCTCTACTCCACCTTTCCACTAAGGTTGTAAGCAACAACGAGCACATTGGAAATGGGGTACTTTAGCAACCTTCAAAAACCTATCTACAACTAGATCATGTTTTTCATCCAACATTGGATAAATTTGTTCTATTGAATTGGAAGATTTTATTCCTCAACTTAGTATGTACGTGAAAACAAAAATAATCCAATATTTTAAATTCAATATAATAAAAGATTCAAAACTAAAATTGAATATTAAAAAGAAATAAATAAGTACTTGCTTAATAAAAATTTACCATACTAATAACTACTAGGGGTAAGTATTCAGTCGAATTGAGTGAAAAATTTAAATCGAGTCGAGTTGAATTAAATAACTTTATTCGAGTTAAATTTAAACCAGACCTATTAAAATCTTGTTGAGAATATATATTTGAAAACTCTTTTAAAATAAAATAAGAGAAAAAAAACTAGATAATTACCATGATAAACTTGATTTAATAATTACTTATTTAAGACAAAGTACGTATTCATGGAATTTAAATAAAAGTATGGGATAGGTCAAAACCATCTTCCTCTCCTTTTGTTTTTTCTTCTACATTTGATGCATGTATAATGACAATGAAGACTTCTCTTCATTTATCTATGTTTTTTCTTTCTTTTTTATCTATTTATTTATTAAATCAAATTAATATTTAATCTTGAAAATTTGTTCCAATGGAAATAGATAATTCTTTTTCTAATTCAAAATTCAAAATGACCTTTGGTGTAAAAATATCAAAATGCTCTTTAAAATATCTTTCATCATACGAGTTATTTGATCATTTCAATCCTTCTACCATTTAACTTTTTGACGCTTGGCATACTTATAATTGCATATTACTTAATGGTAAAATTTTATTATAAGTCCCTCTATCTTATTTTCCATTTCAATTCTAAATATTAATATATTCCAATGCTACTTTCATGTAAAATGACTAATTATTCTTCCACCTTTTCTTTTTATAGTCGAATAACACTTCGATCCTCAAACTTTTACTAAAATTTACTATTTGTTTTGACTATACTAACTCTCTCCAAAAATTTACTATTGATGTTCCAAAAAGAACTCTTTAATGAAATGTTACAGGTTGCTTATAAGACAATCATATCTCACCATCCTTTTAAGATTTCGAGAGTTTCTCATCCCCCAAATATTGGTGCTAGATTTGTGACTTTGTGACACTTCACTATATCGACCATCTTGTAGCAATTGTTGAAAGTTCTACCCCTTCGTGACTTGTTTGTCTGAGTGGTCTAACACTTCATATCCTTATTTTATGAATTGGACATGAAGATTTTGGCCACAAAGTTTGGTTAATACTGATGAGGAAGTTTCTCCATTGTATTCCATAAACCTACCCATTATAAGGATAGTTGAAAATTTTCAGATTAGAAAAATGATTTTCAGTCACAGCGAAAAATTAAAATTTTGAAAATTAAATCGGTTTGTGATATTTATAGTAATATTTTTTTCTAAAAATGTGTCTGTGTTTTAAGCAAGACGAATTTTAGGCATTTCTGGCTTTCAATCGAATGATCTTCTTTGCTATTATTGTACCATGAATTACTTCGAGTGTAGGCTTAAACAATCACAAACCAAACACAGAACCAAAAATGATTTATTACTTTCGGTAGGAAAGTAATTCTCTCTCAATACAAACCGACAAAATGGTTATTTCTAGAAAATAGAATTTGTACTTAGAAAATAAATTTTATCTACTTTCCAACAAAATAACAATATCTCAAAGTTGTGTGAAACTTATGGAAAACTTTTTTTATTAATAAATTTACTAGTGTCATCTATTTATAGAGAAAGATAAGAAAATCTTGGTTGAATTAGTAAAACACAAATAATATTTATTTAATAGAAAAATTAGTCTTTTAGTAGAGCTAGAAGAAGGGGGCGACACACCCTAGTTAAATCCAGCACTTTATAATTTAATCCAACCTAATACATGTTTCTCTATTTCCCAAAACAAATATTATTTAATTAATTAATTTAATTAGATAAATTAATTTTCCAATTAAATAATTTTCTCAACCTAGTTCTAATTCCGTTAAAGTCAAAGCAATTTTACCGTAAAAGAATCTATGATGAAATATATTTAATTTCCATATTCAACGGATTCACAATGACTAATTAATTTAATTCTATTTTTGAACTTCAATTATTTAATTAATTAAATAATAATTCGAAAACCTTAAATTAATTCTCAAGTCAATTTTATACTCACTGAGAAAACATATTCAGTTGTGAATGCGACCCATTCTCTGACTTCATCATTTCAATTCATTTGGTTCTACATACAATTTATTTTTTATTTCAACGAGCTAGCAAAAGGATCGATTGAACATATATAATTAAGACTCAAATGATTTATAATTAAGTTTCAACTTTTCGCCTATTAATTATAAACTCATTTAGTTACGAAGTCATTCCACTATAGTATTGTGGCAGAGGTCTCTCTAATTACATACCATTACGAAAGCTACTTAATCAATATTTGCCCAATGACCTTGTCATAAGTGTGTTACCCTCATAAAATATTCTTAATCTCTTTGGGATAAATTTGTTTTCCTTATATGGATATTTTATCTCATGGTAACCATTACATCTTCCTTCATGAAAAGTCAATTACTATCAAATAGTAATCAAGTCATTTATCACAAAAACAAACGACCCAAGGTCATGTTTACTTTTCATCTATTATGTAATGTCGATAAGAGGATATCATTTACCCATTAGTTGGACTATGAATTCTACTATTGTGAATGACGCTACATACTGCAGAAGTCAGATACCCAAGGCACCAGCTTTCGGTTCCTTATCTATTTGAACTCAGACTTTTACTTACATCAAAGTATACAAGTCACACATACATAGCCCATCATCCACTCAAGATTAAGGTATGCCACATTATGAATGTCACAAATGAATAAATCTATAAACGAATATAGGATCTATTCTACTTGGGTCTTGTCCAATGTACTGCCAGTCCAGTTAATCACATTTATGTCTCTATCTTCTTGGAGTCATCCACTCTGATGCTCAAGACAAATCATCTCCCCAATTGGACTTGATAGACAACATATTAGTCTTTCAATTAGTTTGCTCATTTCCAATTAGACTAAGGACATGTTTAGGTACATCTACTAATACAAGTTGTCTTTCTATATTACGATCCGACCACATAATACCGCTTAGTATTAGTTAAACATTAGATAACCAGTGAGCCAATATTTGCTTCCATTTTACTTTGAATGGAAAAAAAATCAAGGATAATATACCAAGGGTATTGATGTAATTCATGAATATTTTTATTAAACTCATTTGTTCGCAAAATACAAATGTACATAGAAGAAAATACTACACTTAGGGTACTAGATCCAACAAGGATCTCATCAAGTTTTTCACCCGTTAAGCCCAACATCTTAACATGCTCCTTGTTGCATTCAACTATGTTTCAATAGTTTTCAATTTGGATTCAAGTTTACCAATAAGAACATCATTTTCTTTAACTATTAGTACAAACTTCAGATTTTCTTTGCAAGATCTCGAATTTTTATTCTTAAGGATTCATTCCTATTGCACATTATATTTCATTTCTCTAACATTAATATGTTTCTTGAAACTTCTCATAAGATGCATGTAACAACCCGATTTTCAGCGGTACCGGAAACGGTAGTTTCAAAACTCTATTTTTCGATAATCGAGTTAGTAAATATTATTTATTAATATCTACGAGGTCATTACAATATTATATTGAATTCTAGTCTAATAATTTTGGTTATTTGGAAAGTTAGTCAAGGTATAAGTGGTCGACCCTAAAGTTAGTAATTTTAGAAAGTGAGGTATCAGGACCTCATTTTCGTAAATTGAGCCCGTATATATTTTTATTAAATATTTGCGGAGTTTTTATTTAGGTGGATTAAATTTTGGATAGGTAATTTTGCTGAATTAGTGACTAATTTATAAGGACTAAATCATAAAAATTGAAATAGTTAATCGCTATAGCTTTTTAATTGTTAAAAGGCTTAAATAGAACTGTTCAGAGGCTTAAATGGCAATTTTCATAAAAGAATAGCATGGGCGGTTGTTGATGTTCTTTATAATAATATTAAAATAATTTGTTTTAATTAAATTAAGGTTATATGATAAATAATGTAATCAACATAAATAATAAAACAAAAGCCACCACTATCATCATCTTTTTGGCTTTGTTCACCTAAAAAACAAGAAAGAAGAAGAAAATCATCGTTTAAGCTTCAGTCTTTTGGTCATTGCATGGTGAGCATTTTATAACCCGTTATTCGTAAATTTTATGTTTTTGAGATTGTTGTAGCTCGATTTAGCTAAATCATTTCTCCATTTTCAAAATTTTTAAAGTTTGTAAATATTTCCATTGATGTTTTTTTGATGTTTAATGGTAGGATTTGAAGCTTAGAAATGTAATAGGACTAATTTGTAAAATGAAATTTGTTAATTTTGAGTTTAGGGACTAAAATGAAAATATTTTGAAATTGACGTGAAATTCCTATAATTATTGAAATTAGAGGGTTGTATAGATATGATATTGAAATCAAAATGAAAAATGAAGCTTAAATGTGAAAATTATGATAGTTTCAATTTTAGGGACTAAATTGAATAAAATGCAAAATTTGTAGGAAATTGTATAAAAATAAATTAGGTTGTTATATGTATGTACTAATATGTTGTAAGGCTGTTGGAATTGATCAATTGTAATGAATTATTATAGATATGGGATTAAATCAATCGAAAGTTAATCGAGAAATAAGAGAAATTGCATATTAGTCCTTGACACTTTATGGTTGTCGTTTTCCAGGTAAGTTCATATGGGTCTTACTTTATTAATTCAAGATATGTTTGTATTATTTTTTATTTGCTCTTTAGTTTTAAATTGTTAATTATATATTGTTTTGGACATCGAATGGACTAAATTGTAAATTATGATAAATATGAATAGATGCGGGATAGCGAATGGATGCGAAATTATTATATGATAGGATTATATGTATATGATGATGTTACAAGGTTTAAAATGTATATGAATTGCTATCTAGATTATGAAAAGTGTGTATACACTAATAAGAATTTAAAATAGTACGAATTGTTGAGATTTGTCCCGATGAACCTAATAAATTCTTGCACACAAGGTTACAGGTTGATTCTGATGATTTCTGAGATCCAGCATTTGTTGCAGACTCAATGATACATGTGAGACAGGTTTAGCTCGAACGAGTAACCTGTTGTTGTTTTAAAGGTTTAGCCCGGACAGGTAACCTAACACGAATGTATATTTTCAACTCTGACGACCAATTGATGTATGAAAGATACATGTGATATTGGTCTAGCTCAGACGAGTAACTTGTTATCGTTTTAAAAGGTTTAGCCCAGACGGGTAACCTGACACTACTATACGTTTAGCTCGGACGAGCAATTGATATATCGGAGATACTTGAGACACAGATTTAGCTCAAATGATTAATCTGATGTCGTTTTAAAAGGTTTAGCCTAGATAGGTAGCTTAATGTGTGCTAATAAATACATTCATCTCAGATAACATGAGTAACAATATAATTGTGCATGATATGATTTTAATATTTTAAAGTGGTTAAAAATTGAATTGATTATGCATAAAGTATTGAAAAATTGATATTGATATTTATATTGGATTAGATTGTATTGAATTATTTAAATTGTATTGTTTGAAATGTATTTAAACATGTTTTCTACAGGGTTGGAAGTGTACAAATGCACTAAAGGTGCAAACGGTAGGGAAGAGTGATTATGAACTTGGTTGATATGTGTATAAAATGTAAATGTGTGAATAGCATGAAAATAATTAGTATGGTGGCACATGATGGTGATTTGAATACCTTGATCTTACTATGTCAATATACTAACTTGTGGTTGTTTTGTGAACTTGTACAAGAATGCTTAAAGATGTCGAAGAAGTTTCATATTATGCATTTTTTAAATTTTATTGATTAAATTGTTAGGTAAATTAAGTTAAATTCCGTATGAACTTACGAAGCCTTCGATATGCTTACTGTTTTCTTCCCTTACTTGTAGATTATTGATTGTGGAGCAAGACTATTGGATCATCTCGGAGGTCACACTATTCATCTCCTGATTCGGTAGACTTTAATCATTTAAACTCAATTATATGTTGCATGTATTAGGGTGCGTTAAGTTGATTGAATGGTTTGAAATAGTTCATTTGATCTTGTTTTGTTCGGTGCCAAATGTGGCATATTGGTTAGATGTTTTAAGAGGATATTATATGTTATATTATGTTTTATCAGGGAATGAACAAGTTTTGGACAGGTTTATGTTGGTTAAAAGGTGCATCATTTCTAGGAGTTGGATTGTACCATGCATCAATTGTCATATTTTCGCATTACACAAGCTGACACACTACTGTGTGTTCACTGGAATTTGGGGAAATTTTGTACACACGGTTTCTGTTTTTTCACACAGGCTGACCACACGCCCATGTGAGTACTGTAGATTGGGTCACTTAACTTTTCACACAGCCTTAGTTAGTTGCACGGCCCAGCCACACGACCGTATGACTTTTGTTGAATTTTTGCACTTTGATCCACACGGTCACATTTAGTTACACGACCTAGATACACAGTTATGTTACTCCAATACTTCACAGTTTCAGCCTGTTACACAGCCTGGGCACACCGCCTTGTGACTCCTATCTGGCATTATTGCCCTTACTTTTTGTAAAGTTTCAAAATAGTCCTTGATTGATTCCGGGTTGATTTTAGATGCTTTCGTAAGCTCGATTTAAACCCGGTTTTGTTTGCATAACATGATTTGTGTGAATGTATGAGAATTATCGAATGTTTTAAATATATTCTCGATTAAAATCGCATGTAACTGTTCTGTTATTTGTTGTAGCATCTCCTAACTCGACTCCAATGACGAGGACGGGAGAGGGGTGTTACAATGCATTTCTATCACTATCATTGACTTTCTCTAATCTATTTCTATGGGACAACATCAAAAGTAAAACTCTTTCACTTGGCAGTGGAAGCAACATAGTTGCTTAAATGCTTTGTATCTTTAGCCTCATCACTCTAGTTGACATTGAAGGACCATTTCTTCCTTTTAAAAGTAGTGTTTTTAGCATTTTCAACAAGTTTTTTTAGAATTGAAAGCAATACTCTTCTCAACTTAGGTTTTCTCTATTTTATTCTCCTCGCTAATTTGGGTAGAAATATTCCTAGCTGAAACTAGCGAGGAAAATGCTTAGATCTCTAAGAGAACTTCTTGCTTTGAAAGACTTTGCTATTGAAAGCACCAAACACTCATTATAAATAGTATAATATTGCCAGAAATGCACCAACAAAAAAGAGTCATTTTGAGTAGATTTGATGCTACCTTTTGAAAGGATGTTGTCTCTTTTTATAGGTTCCAACCAATTCATCTCACCAATATAATATGATAAAATTGAAAAAGATAATGCCCTTGATTAAACAAATTTCTAACTATCAAATCTTTATTCATAAATTGACATACAACAAATTCCATTAATTTAAAATTTTTCAATTACAAATAAATTACTTACAATTGTTCAACTATATTTTGTATTAATTAATAATAAGTATATTTAAATTTTAAACTCAACTCTTACAATACTATTCACAATACTACTCGAGATGTTGCAACACTATGCAAAACACTTTATATAACCTAATTTTTCTTTTAAAATATAATTACTTAAAAAAATTGTATTTGCAAACTAGATGTTATGAAATCTAATCTATACTATTATTTAAGTCTTTAGTTGAGTTGGTATCATGAGTCAATTGACCAACAACTTAGTTAGTGAAATTACAAAAATGTTCATTCAATTAAAATAAGTTATATGAATAGAGGGTATTTTAGGTTTTTTTTCTAAAAAATCAATAAAAGTTTTGCATGTATTTAGAATTAATCATGCTATTTACGTCAAAAAAAATATTAATTTTATCACTAAACTAAAATTTTATTTTAATATAATAATTACATTGTTGTATTATGCATAATTTATTATATTTACCAGTTGTATTTATTATTATTTAAACTCGGGTGAAAAAATTACAAAAATGTATTTCCGTAATTAAAATAAATAATTTACGTTTGATTATTTATTATCTATATTTTGAAGTGTAAAAAAGATTGTAGTGTTAATTATTTTTCTTTATCGTTGATGTCTTAAATGTATAATATTGTAAATATAATATTAAAGGAGGGTAAAAGACTGATTTGAAAGGGAAAGTGAGTAAGCGGGGAAAGGAAGCTATCGAAGAGGCTATTTTACTAAAATAGTACCAAAAAAAATATTATATTTACAAAAATAATCCAGGTTTAAAAACAATCACTAAAATAACTCGAAATGAATAGTAAAATGGGGTTGTGGCCTGTCAATGGCCGGAACCACCTCGTATTTTGGACCCATGATTGCCTGATAATTGTGTCAGACTTAAAAAAATTATTTTTTTAGTTTTGACCTGTCAATCGCCGGTACCAGTGTATTTTTTTAAATTGTATAATACTGATATAAAGAAAAGAAAAAAGAGGAAAAAAATTGTAGGTGCTGGCCTGTCAATGACCGGCACCCCCTGTATACGAAAACAAAGAAAATTTCGAGTATTGGTCTATCAATGGCCGGCACCAGAATACAAAAAAAGTAAGAAATTTTTTTTGTGGTGGCCTGCCAATGGCCGGCACCACCTTTATGAATTTTTTTTTACTTTTTTTTCGTGTCAATGGCAGGCACTAATATACGAAAAAAGTTAAAAAAAAATTTGGTGGTGACCTACCAATGGCCGGCAACACCTTTTTCCAATTTTTTTTTACTTTTGGTCTGTCAATGGCCGGCACCAGTATACGAAAAAAGTTTAAAAAATTTTTTGGTAACAACCTCCACCCTCAATATTCGACACGATCGGAATCATCATCCTCATACCACCCGGAGTTCCATCCTGAAGCACGTACACCCACAACTGAGGATATTTTTCCATCGGCACCTCCGGTTACGCAATACCAATTAAGTCCCGATTATGGTGTATATGATTATTCCACCTTTCTAACTACACCGGACGAGACACCGGACGCCGGACCGAGCAATTCTCAAACGCCTCAGCAAGGCGCACGGCATCACCGACGGAGGCATCCGAATCGTTACACGCCAGCGCCGGGGACGTCCCCAGGATCGCGACAATTTTAATTTTTTCTATTAATTTTTTATTTTTTTAAATTATTCTGTAAATATTTTTTTATTTTTAAAGTTTACTTTTTTTAATATTAATTTAATAGATCTAAAATAATTATTTGTTTGAATACATGACTTCCTAATATTTAAAAAACAATAATTCAAATAAGTAATACTACACGACAAAATTAAATTTACATACATAATAAAATACAATCATTCTACAATATTAATACAAAAAATATAAATTTCAAATAAAAATAATATGCACGATATTAAATTTAAACACCCAATGAACTACAAACATATAGGTAAAATTAATACACCAAAATTTAATTTTCAAACTTTATATATTACAGATTAATTTAATTTACATATAAAAAATACAAACATTCTAAAAAATTATTACACGAAAATATAAAAATGAAACCTTAAATCCTAAACAACTATATTAAATTTACAGATATAAAAAAATACAAACATTCTTAAGAAACAATACAATTATTTTTAATACTAGTTTCTTCACAATTAATCGTCTTCTACTTGAATCAGTCTACGTTGCATCGGTACTCGTTTCTTTACAATTAATTGTCTTCTGCTCTAGACCTTTTCTTCCTCCATTGTCCCATGAGGTCCCATGAGATACCTTTGCATGGAGACTCTACCAACCGGTTTCAGTCAGAACCTAGTTGCAGAATTAACACTATTGCACCATAGATAATGTTCATCTGCGTTGGACAACTCGATTAGGCATCTATAGTGCAAATAATCATCCAACCCTTAACAGCATAACCTTTAGGGTGGACATGACAGTATATAATTCAACTCCATTAAAATATGACAGTATATAATTCAACCCCGAAATTTTGTTGTACACTACGAAAAACTCCATACACTATCCGATCCAAAAAAACTCATTTCATGATATACTACAAAACACTATCATTTTGATGGCTCTCAATTTTTTTTCTTATTTCATTTAGACTATCATAACCCAAACCACTCACTATATATAAAGTTTAATGTCGGCCATTGACAGACCACCAACAAATTTTTTTCGTATACTGGTGCTGGCCAATGGCAGCTGAAATTTTAAAAAAATTTATTGTAAAGGTGGTGCCAGCCATTGGTAAGCCACCACCAAAAAAATTTTTTTTATTTTTTTCGTATACTGGTGCCAACCATTGACAGACCAAAAGTAAAAAAAAATTGGAAAAAGGTAGTGCCGGCCATTGGCAGGCCACCACCAAATTTTTTTTTTACTTTTTTCGTATACTGGTGCCGACCATTGACAAATCAAAGGTAAAAAAAATTTGAAAAAAGGTGGTGCCGACCATTGGCAGGGCACCACCAAAAATTTTTTTAAACTTTTTTTGTATACTGGTGTCTGCCATTGACACAAAAAAGTAAAAAAAATTCCCATAAAGGTGGTGCCGGCCATTAGGGGTGTGCAAAATTCGGTTAAAACTGAAAAAATTCGGTTAACCGACCGAATTCGGTTAATCGGTCGGTTAACCGAATATTTTCGGTTGGGGGTCGGTTAAGAATTTTTTAAATTTTCGATTAACGGTTAAATCGGTTCGAAACCGGTCGGTTAACCGAAAAAATTCGGTTTAACCGAATTTTGTAAGGTAATAGGCCTTAAATTAAGCCCAGCCGGCCAGCCCAATATATTTTTCTCCTCCAGGCTCTAAGCCCAAGAACTAAGCCCAAGAACAATTCATGTTTCATGTTTCATGTTTCACGATTTCATGTTTCATACTGCATGTTTCATGTTTTCTTCTGTACATTATAGTGCACGCAAATTTATAATGTAAATACTGCATTATACTGCATGTTTCATGTTTCATGCAATACTGCATGTTTCATTTTTTTTTCCCAAGTTTGTAATGTAAGTTTATTTATTTTTAAATAAAAATTTTATAAATAATCTGAACCCAAATTTATATCCACATCTTCTCTTGAGCAGTAGTACGTGTCTTTCAAAATATGAATTAATTGTAAATTTATATTATGTGTTAAAGACTTATGTAATGTTTTAATTATTTAGTGATTCAAAAATTTATGTAATGTTTTAGTTATGTAGTGATTCAAAGACTTATGTAATTTTTAATTATATAGTGATTTAAATCGGTTAAGTTGGTTAAATCGGTTAAATCGGTTAAATCGGTTAAATCGGTTAAGTCGGTTAATCGGTTAAATAGGTTAAATCGGTTAATTTTTAACCAAAAAAATCATATGATTTTCGGTTAATTCGGTTAACCGACTGGTTTAACCGAAAAAATTCGGTTCGGTTAATTTTTTTTAAAAAAGTTTCGGTTCGGTTAACGGTTAAAAAATTTTGGAGGTCGGTTAATTCGGTTTTAACTAATTCGGGTCGGTTAACCGAATGCACACCCCTACCGGCCATTGGCAGGCCACCACAAAAAAAAAATTAAACTTTTTTCGTATACTAGTGCTTGTCATTGACACGAAAAAAGTAAAAAAAATTCCCATAAAAGTGGTGCCGGCTATTGGCAGGCTACCACCAAAAAAATTTTTTTAACTTTTTTTGTATACTGGTGCCGGCCATTGATAGACCAAAAGTAAAAAAAAATTTGGAAAAAGGTGGTGCCAGCCATTGGCAAGCCACCACAAAAAAAAATTTAACTTTTTTCGTATACTGGTGCCTGCTATTGACAGACCAATACCTGAAATTTTTTTTTCGTATACTGGGGGGTGCCGGCCATTGACAGGCCAGTACCAAAAAAAAATTTTCTTGGTTTTTTCTTTTCTGTATACCAGTATTATACAATTTAAAAAAAATACACTGGTTTCAGCCATTGACAGGCCAAAACTAAAAAAATTATTTTTTAAGTCTGACACAATTATCAAGCAATCATGAGTTCAAAATACGAGGTGATTTTGGCCAGGTTATTTTAATAATTATTTTTAAACTTGAATTATTTTTGTAAATATAATATTTTTTGTACTATTTTGATAAAATAATCTATAAAAGAAGGCCACGGAAGGAAGGGGCAGATTAGTCACGTGACAGAAGTATGCAACATGTGTCAAATGGAGAAACAGAGAGTACAAACTTGACAATGAATATATATATATAAATAAAGGTAGGGCTGTTGCCGCGAGACTCGACTCTCCTCTCATTGGCTGCTTTCTTGACCTTTCTAAACATGTGGGACCCTCTTTTCATGGAATTACATGCGAGAAGGGTTTTGATTAAGTGGTGGGAGCCACGTGGGAAAAAGAGGCTAAAAGGGCGAATCTTGCTTAAAGCAAAAAGGGAATTCCAAAAAAAATGCTAAGTTGATGCATGTACATTGATTTTTAGGATAAGAGAATTAGTGGGGTCCACTTAGTAATTAGATTAAATTTTAATTTAATTTTAAAAAGTAAATAAATAAATTTTAAATTTACCGAATCGAATTATTCAAATCATTCATTTTTTAAATTAATTCTAGTAAGTAAATTAATTTTTTCGAATTTACAACTCATAAAGGTTAAAGATATATATAGTTTTAACTTCAATCTTAAAATTCTTCACTCCTTTAGTACTTAGAGATAAAAGAGTTTACAAATTGGTCAGTAAATTATTGGTTTAATGGTCAATAGTTAAAGCTAACGGTTAAAAGGGTAAAGTTAAAATTTTTTTAGATAGGAGCTGGAATTAATTATATATTTTTATGATAGTAAAAATATAATCTCATCATTTTAATAGCATATATCTTTATAATTTTTAAAAGATTAAATCAATTCTTTTATCATTTTTAGTGGGACAAAGTGCAATTTTACCATTACTAATTTAAAATTTTATAAATTATAAGGGGCCTACATGGAAATTTTTCCATTTTAAGTGGGTCGGGGCCCCTGCCAACCCCCCTAGATTTGCCATTGGCCTTTTTGATGCATTTTGGCAATTCAAATACCCAATTGAGTGCAAAAAAAAAGGGCTTAATTACATTTTTTGAAAAGCTTGAGGATTTTTTTATGCATTTTGACAGTTCAAGTACTCAATTGAGTACAAAAAAAAAGGTAGGGGCTTAATTACTTTTTTAAAAAAAATTTGAGGACTTTTTACACTCTTAAGCCTAATTATTTGTTGAACAGATAAAAAAATCAGATTAAATTCGTTAAAAGTTTGTTTTAGATTTTTTTTAAATTCAAAATTTTTCGTAAATAAGATTATGATGAAGTTAAATTGTAAGATGTGAATTGAATGAGTACAATTTGTTGATGTACGAAAACAACAATATGATTCATAGGTGAAATAAGAAAGGACCCAACTTTTTGTTTTTCATAAATCATTATTTATTGAAGCTGAAACTTCATCTTCAAACTATTTCAATCACACCCCCATAAAATACTGATTATACAAATGCTTTAAATCATTGTTGAAATTTAAGGAATATAGTGAATGAGATTTATATAAAATTTTATGGAAACTTAACTTCAATTTATGTTTATATTTAATTTTTTTTTGTTGAAAATAATTCAATATTGATTAAATTGACACGATATATGTAAAAATAAAATAAAAGTACCATGGAGGCCGTTATACCAGGAATTATATTGCATTTTGCTTCCTTTACTTAAAAAATGGATAAATTAATTCATGTACGTTTACTAGTAGAAATGGATAGAATTTTTAATAGAATGATTAGTTTGCTCTTTGATCTAATGTACATGGACATATTTGCTCAGTTTTTTAGTAGAGGGGCAAAATGCAATCCAACTCTTATTACAAACGCCACCATGATACTTTTACCGTTAAAACAACTACAAAGTGAAACCGAACTAACATAAAGCACAAACAGATGAAAAATTGAAATATTACACAACACATCGGTATGACAATTGCACTGAAACTAAAAATCCACACATAATAATTTCATATGAGAAAACTCCAACCTTAATATTAAAACACCTAAGGCTTTTTTAAGCTAATTACATGAAATACAATGCAAGCATATATCAAAACCTCGACAACCTCTTTCCTAAATTTAATAAGATTAAAAAAAAATACGATATTCACAATACTAGTTGGATTCAATCATCCCTAAATTAAAGCACAGAATTAATATATTATAATGTGGCTTAAGGTGGGGTTGAAATTACACAAATATAGATAAGGTTAATATAGGTGAAGACTCTATAACCCTAAGTTGGCCTACATGTATGAAATTAAATGGGATAATAAGGTTGAAAAATCAGTAAAAATAATTCTAAATTTTCACAACAAATATTTGAAACACCCAATGCCCCCATATGCACACTATAAAGCTACATGATTCATGCTTTTGTAACCCCTACATAAGCATATGGACCACACAGTATGCCCTCAAATGAAAAGATATGTGGCTATAGTTTGATTTCTTTTTCCTTTTTTTTTTCTTTCTGCCAAAATTGGTGCCAAATTAATAATACTATATAATATATTTTTTATATTTTTATCTTATAAAATAACAATTATGTTTCATAAGCATTGCAGAAGTCATCTTTCAGAAAAAAAAATCTTGAAATTATTGATTTAGTGTTTGATTCTCAATATTTAAAAAAAAATGTTAATTCAATGCAAGTATTATTCAATTGAAGGCCCCATGAAAGAGATGTAATATACTACGTGTTCATCAAATTCATTTTTGGAAATAAATATTGACTTTGTTTAGTCTTAAAAGTTTTATTATTCATTACTGGAAACGTGGCTTCTCTACATCCAAATGACCATGGAAGAAGAAGTGGATAGTTAGGCAGACAGTGGCCCCTACACTGCATATTATATAGCAAGCATCAAATACTTCAAATGAATTTATTTAAAAAACTTGGGTATACCTAACTATTCTTGTTGGATTCCAAACTGTGTAACAATCCCATATGAATTTGGAAATGATTACAATAAAAATTTCAGATTATAAACAGAGTGGCAAAGAAATTAATGGTGAAAATTAAAACCTTTCTGTTTAGTATTGTTTTTGACCAGCCAAAGGCAAGCTTCTACTCGCCTCACTTCGATCACGAGGCATTAGCTATTGAAATAAACTAAACCCCATTGTTCGAATGTTTATAATTTGTATAATGTATTAAAATGATGATTCAAGGGTGGCTTCTCTGATTTGGAAAGGGAAAGATAGATTTTTGGAAGTTTTAGTGCTTCGGCAAGTGTAGACAAATCCAATGCCCCATGTATTTGAGTTTGAGTTCACTATCAATGCCAGCCTTTGTATCTTTCACTTAGTATCCCCCTATTATTGTTTCTTTGTGTAGTATATATCAATATTTCTTTTACGAGGTTTATACTACCTCTCTCAATAATTTCATCTCCAAAGTTCGACATACAACATATGTATTCAACTTTATGCAAAATTGTAACGCTCATTATCTTCCTTAAGAAAGCTGTTAGGGCTAAAATTTAAAATATACTAAATACTATCTCTTTAAAGCTGATGAACTTAAATTCAAGTATTTGGAAGTTTTCAGATAATAGTATTGGTTGTATATAATTGAAAGGAAATGACCCAAAAACATTGAGTAGGCAGTGGATAACATTACCCAATATGGTTGGGCCCAATAGTCAACTTGACAATATTGAGAAACAATGAATGATAAAGAGAGAGATGGACCCTAGCTTTTGTGCTTATTCCCAGAGTGTGTTTCCTTCTTGTTCAAATCATAAGATTCCCCCATTTCCAAATTGGCATTTTGTGGTATCCTACATGTTTTTTTCTTTCTTACCTTTCACACTACACATACGTCTATGCTATTTGTATATTAAAGGTGGCATGCCATTTCTAATTACTCAATTTTAGGTCATACCAAATAAAAACCAAATATACTTGATTATAATCCAAACTAAAACTGAACAGGATTCAATAAATATCGAACCCAACACTATGGTTCGATCCGGTTTTCTTGGTTTTCTGCTCAACTCTAGTTTTTAATACATAATAGGTTACAAGAAGATAAAGGAATAACTGCCACCATTTTATTACCAGCTTATGCCGACACCTAAAACATTGTTACTTACAGCAAAGGATTGTTTGGTTTTTCCTATATTAAAAATATTTTGATATCTATTTCTATGCATTAATACAAAGGAGAACAGCAATAAAAACAGAACAAGACAACAAAACTCATAGGATACTGTCTGAATATATCTCACACCTGTCTTCTTAAGCAAAAAAGACTAACAAACATGGTTGGCAGCCTCCTACAACTATTATGCACAGGATTGTCGATACAGTTATTATATTGACTTACCAGCCATAGATAGGATTTTCCACTTGTGGTGGTAAGAGATGAAGGTCTTTACAATGTTGCTTGTCGTAATCCCGTGTACCAGGTATTGCCCCGGTGCAAAGTCTAAGCAACTCGTTTCCTGTAAGACAGTAGTGGGCAAATGCTAAACCCCCATCAACTATCTCTGAAAGGTTTGGCAATGACGACGATTTTGCAATTATTTTCGATCCCACTTTTGCTGGATTATGTCTGTTATTCAAAACTCTGTCAAGCTCTGAATATTCTACGAATCTTTGGGTGGCAGCCTCCCACGACAGGTTGTATATTTGCTCGGGTGTAAGGGGTTGAGGCTCATTTGCCAATGCTTCCTTTACTTTAGCAACAAAATCTTCAGATGATTTGTAAGTCAGACAGTTGGGAAATGACCTAAAGAACTCATTCGAAGGATGGTCTGCACATACTACGAATTTCCCCATAGCAAGTGCCTCCGCAGTAGCTGTGCAAAGCACGTCGCTGACACTGGGGTTGATGAAGATTTTGTACCTTCAGGCAAAGAAAAAATGTTAGGATGTTATAAATCGAGTAACTATACTTGTAAAATGATTATTTTTGCAGAAGCATCATCTCAGCAAATGATTGGATAGTATATATACCCATGAAGAGAATCATCCGCGTGGTCCCTTCCTTTCAGAAAATTAAGGTTCAGATTCAACCTCTTAGCAGTACTCTGAACTTCATGTGCGTCCTCACCATTTCCATACACATCCAACTTGAAACCATCAAGATCATTCTTGTGCTTTGCCAACAAATCTATCAACTCTTTGTATCCTTTTGCCCAGACCATCTTGCCTAAGAAGTATGCTTCTTTAGAAAAGGCTTGCTGCCCAAGCTCCCTTTCTTCAGCAACTTTCTCCCCAATTTTCAAAAACTTTGGATTTACTCCATGAACATTGCAAATCACGGATTTTGGTAGATCCTGAGTTGCAGCAGAAAGACGAAGAACCTGAAGGATGGAAAACAAACACTTAGTTTATGCAATATAAAGGATGACTCTTCAAGTTTACCAATAAGACTTTTAAATGACTTGTAGAATGAGCAGCAGACCAAACCCATGATACAGTTTAGAATAGAAAGAAAAATGATTTTGAGAGATGCGAGGCAAGCATAAACAAAATCGACATACACCTTGTGGCAATACGCTCTGGTGACCCAATTGTTGATGTGTTTCACAAGAAAAGCTTGTAGAGCACCATTCTTCTCCCTCTTAATATATTCCAAGTAATTTGTGTGGACGATACCAACAACATGGTTGAATTTGTCGGTCCAGCGTTTACCATGATGATACCAGTTCAGATGTTCTGGTTCTTCCAAAATACAAATATCAGCATCTTTTGATGGGATAAACTGAGAAGTATCTCCAGCAGGTATTATGCTTCGCCTTTCTTTTGAAAACTAGAAAACAATTAGCAAATATTATCATTTATTATATATGATAAATGACTGAGAAGATGGAACATGATGTAATACATCAGACATTACCTTTCCTGGATAAAAGGAGATTTTAAAATCAGCTTTAAATCCAGTCCTTTCTTCAAGCCAGTTACGTATATAGTTCTCCTGCTCCTCTGGTGAACTAAAAGTGAGATTGTTGGGATAAACAAGTTCTTGATCAGATCTGCAAAGCCACGGAACCAAGAGAGTGACTTTTTGTTTTGCCGATTTGGCCAAGTATGCTGCCCGAAAAAGTGGATTTACAGCAGTTCCTGTCATCCATGGAAGGCTGGCAGTTGTAACAATGGCAACATGTCTTTTCCCGTCTGAGACATCATGCTTTACAAAGTCTGTCCAAAAGCCACCCTCATAACAATGCCCTGTACTTTGAAGAACACTGGCTATCCTTAAATCAAGTTCATCATTTATCTTATCACTATCAACTGTAGGGGGTTCTCCTTCAGCAAGGGAGCGCAAAACAAGTTGGTTCTTCCGTTTGCTACACAAGCTTTCAACTATCTTGTCACATAGATCTGAGAAATCACATTTAAGAAACTTGTAAAAATCACTTGCAGTTAGATTCCTAGTCTTATATATTAAGCAGATACATTAGATAAGCCACAAATGGCAAAATGTAGAATATGTAAATTGCCTCTTACTTTCAAGGTCATTAAATACTTTTTTCCCTAACAGATGTAAAATTGCAAGCAAATGAAACCAGTTCTGACTGCATAAGTAAACGATGTCATACTAAAGAAAGTGACAATAATAGGGAAGAACAGGAACTTTATTGATCAGTGGAAGTAGAAAGCTCTACTTGTGAGTATTTTAAGTTCTTTGAATATTTGAAAGGTGGCATTACTATAATGAAAAAGGAAATTTATTTGAAATTTCATTGTCACATTGAAGGGTGTTTAAAAGTTAAAATCAGCATCAAGAAGACCACTACTTCCTCAACAATCAACTGCCAATGATAGGTGAACTATTAATTATTCAGCTTAACTACTCCCAGAAGAGAAATAACATAATGGATTATTTCAAGCACTGGAGTTCATATTTGCTCCAGAACAATGGCCATTGAAGGTCATGGCCCCAATTTTATCCACAACAAATCAGCTGCATAAGTTGGTGAGGTGATAGAACATTTTACAGATTCCAATAGACAGGACATCAACTCAGATAAAAGTTAACATGGCACTACACATTTTAAAAGAGAAAATAAGAGAGCTATAGCTACTTACCCCTTCTGACGCCAAGTTGATCCAAAAAAGGCCCAGACTGCCTGACCAGATATGCTAAAAGTTCAGGTACATCTAGTGGGGGTACATCCTATGCCAGACAGGAAAAACAAAGAAGCATTAAACAATAACGCAACCATTATTTTACGAAGCATCTTAAAGTTCAATCATGTTTACATATGCCTACAATATCATTAGACCTATACAATGGGCCCATCCTCCAATAAAGATGTTTGTAATGAGATGATCAGTATGAAAGTTGCTAATGCTAGGTGCTAGAAACTACAAATAACTGGTGAATCCTGAGTTATCTCTAATTATTTCTCAAAACGCACAGCAGACTGCAGTTTAGCGCAAGAATTAGCCTCTATGAAGATAAAGGCACAAACTAAAAGGCTAGGATTTACATGTTCGATAACAGTAGATCAGTCTTTTATAGCCTATCGACAGCAATGGCTTGCAACCAATAATGTACAACATTGATAAAAAATATAAATCACATGGAGAGAAGATATCAGGTTAAAACTCCAGATGAGAAATATTTCTATAAATTCAACTCATACGAAATGTTTATTTTTAGAAATGACCACATAAAAGTTGAGGTGAAAAGAATATCTATCTTCGTTCAAAGCAAAAGACTTGTCAATCAGCAAAATTTTCTTTTAGTTCAAAGCTTTTACATGGACTCAATATGCATGCTTTTGGTGCTTCACTTGTCAATATGCATGCTTTTAGTTCAAAGCCCATGCTCTAATTCCTTAAGGCCAAGAGGCATTAAATCTCTTGTAAGGTGGTAAACCTCAGTCAACCCAAGTATTTCGCTATTAAAGGATGAAAAAGTAGAAAGAGTCCAAAAACATAGAGGAATGTCTAAGATACTATGCACAGGATGAGATAGAAGTTTTAGTTCAGGCCACATACAATTCAAGGTGTTATGCCTTTACTCCAATATTGCTGTGTTAGGGAATATCAATATAAGAATAATAGATTATGCTAATCCCAACCAAATAACCACACATCCAAATATATACATGCACGACAGTAGTTAAATAGACCCTGCTCTTGTGTAGAAGCACAGTCTAGTTGCCTATCATTACAAGGGAGTATCACTCTTAGATTCTTTAATACAGAACCATTTATAAGAAACAAAAAATTAGAAATATGTAATTACACTAAAAGCCATAGTTTGAGAAGAGAACCTTTGACTCCTGAGGCTCCTTGATTATTGCTTTCTGCAAAATAAATTAATTAATTAATTTAAAATTGCATGCTTAAAGTATTTTAGTTTAGAGTAATCAAGATAACAAAATCAGAAATGAAAAAAAAAAAAGAATCTGGACTGTACAAACAGGACCTGTACAAGCTAAAATGTACAACATCCAACTATATACCATCAATCTAAGGATGTTCAGCAACAGGTGATAACAGAATTCCTTTTATGGAATACTGTAGAGTGAGCAAACTAAAATGCTTACTCTTCAAGTTACAAAACCTTTTCCATCACAGGAACTTTATGTTAGATAAAAAAGTCCTTACAGGAATGTATGTTTCTGGGTAGTGAGTAATAAACTAAGAATTAAATTTACATCTACATAATTACAGAAGATTCCGAACTCCAATTTTAAACCAACAATTTGCACATGTGCCTATCTCTGATCTTTATCTTTCTGGTGGAAAATCTTAAGATTCCAAATCATGATTAACCATTTGTATATCATGATGATATTATGTTTTAGTTATCCTGACATAACTGATTGGTCAAAGGGAAAGGAATAAATTACATCACAATATCTGATCTTTCCACAAACACTTCAACCTAATTTCTCTTCTCAACAGTGCCTAATCAGTCAGAGTATATGCTTCCTAATAGGGAATTTTAATATCTTAAGATACATCTTAATTCAAAAGTAAAAGAAGGAAAATGTAACTATTCGCCAATATGCTACCCACTATTAGTGGTTGATTAAAGGGCATCTCCTACAAGGAAGCAATAGAACTGAAAGAAGGAAACCAATTTTGCCAGCCTTCAGATATGAATGCATGCTTTTTGCAATGGTACTTCCTGCATCCATATCCAAATATATGAACCAATTGATTAACCAGGCAATTTTAAAGCAGTCATTGTATCATCTTCCCATTAAAAAACAAGGCGTGTCTACATATGCCACAGGATTCGGCCTTTAAATGCCATAACTACCATGTTTATTTTAGAGGTAAATGAGTTATAGAAGGCCCTATTATCTAAAGATTATCAAAATTTTCATCTTATGATTTTAAATCATAAAATATACAATTCAATCTAGCCACCAACATGTTAATTTGAAGCACAACATCCTAGACGCAAAATATGAAAATGAAACCAATAAAAATTCCCAGCCATGGTATGAGAAGCAATCAAACCTTCATTAGTAAGAGCATGACTATTACAAGCCCAATTAAATGCATTTAAAAAATAAAAATTCAAGCATCTTAAAAACTCGAATGAACTCATGAGATTATCTAACATTTTGTTCTAATTTACAATTTCAGTATCCTAAAAATTTCAATTTTCTAACCATTAAAGAATTGTGCTGATAACGCGAAAGTGTCGTACTCTTTAGGTGTCGTTGCACCGAAGCGCTACTGTTGTAGAGCTAAGCACCCTCAAGGTTTTGTCCCCCAGCTCTGAAGCAAGCCTGGATAGACCACTTGCACCTAAACAAGCAAAACCACGGGCTGCTGGAGAGCAAGAGCAGAAGGTGCCATGATCGCTAAAAAGTGAGCGTATTGGGAGACTTGGACCGATTGGGAGACTAGAGGTTATGGATTCAAGTCTCCACATAAGATCGCTTTTTAGCGACCATAGCACCGTGTGCTCTTGCTCTTCATGTCACGGTTTCACTTGTTCATACATCAACAAAGCTAGGGACAACTTTGAGCGAGCATCACTCTCCAACAGTTACCCTTCAGCCCAACAGCACCAAGGAGAACAATACCTTGTTATCAGCAAGATGCTCTAACATTAACTACACCGCGCATTCATCACTGTTTCCTTCTTTCAACCAAAAAGAGAATTCTGGAACTAAAAAGCCCTGTATGAAGGAAATAAACCCAAAAAGAACTGACACACCAATCATAAACATTGAAAAGAAAAACAAGCCAAATAACTGGGAAAGAAAGGTGGCGCTAAGGGTTTAAGTCTCAGTCTAGAAAAAAGCAGGGAAAACAAAAGAACTTACCAAACTGGACTTAACTTTCTCCACAAACTCACTATTCTTAAACCCGCCAAAAATTTCCACCGACGCATTTTTCTTCTCGAACTCCCTTAACCTTGTCTTCAACGCCCGAATTGGTTCCCAATCCCCAAATTGCCCTTCCTCTGTAAACCTCGCCCTCCTACCTTTCTTAAACTTATTAAATTCAACAATTCCATACATATCCTCTTCCTCGGTCTCGTCCACCTCCGCCACAATCGCGCTCCTTATCCTTGACAAGTCTATCCCTAACTTCGCTCTCGGCCCCCATTTCTCCATCACTCTCCTGCTAATCTCCGGCGCCGAGTAAACCCTCCGGAACTCCGATATCTTAGGCTGCAACTTCTTCATGAAGTCAATTTCCGATGATTGCCGGATCGCTGGTACCGAAAAAGTTGGAGTCGCGGATTGTATTAAGTTCTCAATTTCCCTGTCAAAACTCGCCGCGAGATTCTTGAACGTGTTGGCTCGGTCCTTCATAAGCTGCAAATCCGCGTCGGCCGAATCACGGACCTCTCTCCACCCTTTTGAAATGAACGAGAAAGCACTGGAATTCGACGTCGACGTCGTCGTCGTCGCCGCCGCCACCGCTGCCGTAGTTTGAGACCCCTTGTCCATGGCGCTCAAATTCGGCAAGGGTTTTCAATATTCCGTTGACAGAGAATTTTTCTTTAACCTGAATTCTTCTTTTTTGGGGATTCACACTTTGCAGAGGCGAGAAAGGGAGAGAGAGAGAGAGAGACAATGAGGATTTAACGGCTAAGGTTTTGGTGCTCAAAGAACAAGTAGTAGGAACTGACACGTGGAATTCCACATAGGAATAGTGAGATGGTTCAAGAGATTTCCTTGCTTACGTGGTGACTGTCACGTGTAAAGATGAGGTGGCACGTTTTGATTTGTTTGTTAGGATCTTCTTGGAGATGGATAATTAATGGAATATGCTTAGAGGAGCCGATTCCTTGCGGGAATCTGCCTTGAACCCGATTGTGATTTTGTAAACGTGATCCATTTTGGTTGGCTAAGGCCCAAGATTTCCACCTTCCTTGTCCAACTTTCCCTTTATTTTCCTTGCCTTATTGGTGTGACTTGTAAACAACCAATTACTCAGTCAGATTGAAAATGAACCGTAGCTGAATCGATTAAACCAATTTATAATTTTTTTAATATCAATAATCAATTAATCAATTAAAACCAGAGACATTATATTATAACTATAATCTCAAATTTAACCTTCAACATTAAATATTTTATCATTAATAAAAAAATAAATATTAAAGGCTAAATTTAACACTAACTGTAACAGTTGAACAGGTCTATCTGAGATCAATCTGGAAAACTTTAGCGTCTCTAATTCTGAATTACATTTTTCTGAAATTTTAGATTTTAAGAAGCGGACAACTATATAGAAAGCAAGCAACTGGGAAGGGCTATCCCAAATGCCATACGGGAGATGAGTGGCCATCGGAGTCCCGATAGCAATTGTGGGCAGCTGCCAATGTGATCCCACCAAGGTTGTCAGTTTTTGACCTTCATCCACCCATCATGCAAATCACGATCCACATGTTTCTTTACCACTTAAAACATTCCACTTTTCAAATTACCCTTTATGACTACTCAAAATTTGAAACACGTAACATACTAAACAACATGAAATGAAATGACAATCAAGCAAAGTTAGCAGACTCAACCCAACACATGGGGTGTAAACCTCTTAGACAAGCAAAACTGCATTTATACACCCGTCATTTTCTGGGTTATTTGTTACTTGAGCATATTTTCCTGCACGCATATCGGAACCAATTAGAATAAGATCTAGAACAACAAAGAAAAACACGAATATTGGTCAAGGAGGATATTTACCCCAAACAACTTTCCCAGCTGGCGTGACCAAACCCAATTCACTTACATTCACCTGAATTCGACATGACGAAAATGAGTATCGATAATGCTAGGTAAACAGATGTCATACCGAATGATTTTGAATGGGAAACAAATAATTTACCTCGATGATTGTTCCTTTGGTCATGACACCAAGAGATGTATACATTGGACCATTAGGATTTTTCTTTACCCCAATAATGTCGAGATTGAAGGTGCACTTGAGCTCAGGATGTGTAACATGAGCTTTAGTAAATCGCAATCCTGAAGGACGGATGAAACGCTCATATTTTGGAGGTTTTCTTGTAAAACCAGGTCCTACAAATGTGCACTTCGTAACCATTCTCTTCCATTGCTTTGCTGCAAGAGGAGAAAACCATAAATAAATTGGACAACCAAACTCTGGAAACAAAGATTGTGTTTCTTTAATGGTTGACATGACAAACAGAATAAGCTAAATTATATATACTCACTTTTTCTTTTACCAGTTCTGAGCACCTTAAACATCTCATCTTCTGCGACTGGCCTGACCTAAAGAGGTACAAAAGTTCAAAGTCAAACAACTGTAACTATGAGAACCGTTAAGACCAGAATACAAAAGAAAAATCGAGAAAGAACATATTAAGATATAACAAATAGAAAAGTTCGGAAGTCTTATTACCTTGGGAATAGGGACCTCCCATTTTCCGGCTTTCTCTTTCCTCTTTTGCTTTATGGTATTGCTGAGAACCTAGGGCAAAGCATAATGTTATATATATTGATGACATAAATATAGGTACTAAAGAAACAACCTCATTTATAAGCATACCTTAGCACGTGTGGTATTTTCACGATCCATAAGATAGGCAGGAATAGCTCCATCTCGGACTTCATCATCAACCTTACGCCTAGTTGATGATTCCTCATGCATAGCCAATCTGTTCTTGACATGATGAAAATATAATTCTTAGTTATTACATAACTAACAAAGAAGAGACCAGAACTGATGAAGAAATAACAGCTCTTTGAAACAAGGTCACACTTTAAAACAAGAAATTCATGTCTCAAAGGTAGGTTTCAACTCATGTTTCAAATCCTTTGGTGTAAACAAAACAATATAAATTATAGTTGTGTTTTTCTAATTCATTTACATGTTTGAAATAGTCCTAAAAGAAATTTCTCAGGGAAAATCAGAAGGCAATATCTAATACCATTCAATCTCTTATCTAATACCACCATTCATAATTGCATTTTAACCATTCCAAAATACATGCACTGACAACCGGATATGGATTAGCTACTCACGAAAGAAATTTTCAATTTTGAGCAACATGAAAATGGGAAACAATCAAGTTAACTTCCCAGGAATAAGTGGCATGAAAAGGACATAGCTTAACAATAGACAGTATGATCACTATGAATTAACCATCTTACTCAAATTCACCCAACTACGGCGGGTGATCGCATTCGCGATTTCATTTGAAATTTACAGAATTTAACTGTCTGCCAATAAATGTTAAAATAAACAAATAATAATCAAGTCTTTCCAGTGCAAAATGGATCAGCAGTTCTATGAAACCGTAATTGGAGTGTAACCAATACAGATAATAATAACAACAACAATAAATAAATAAATAAAACTTACGTTTTTTTCATGAGGGCCTTTTCAGCATAATTTTTCTTCGCAATCATCTTACCCTTAATACCCAGGGCCTATCATAACAATTCAACAAAAAACAAATCAATTATCTCACAAAATTCCACCCCCCAAAAAAATGAAAAATAACCAAAAACAAAATGGAAAAAAAATTTTAAGACCTTTTGAGCCTTAGCTGAACGCTCGTGTACTTGACGAGCTTCCTTCTTGCGCTTCTTCTCGAAGAAGTCATGGCGGTAACCATGCCTCTTCCTGTGTAGCTCTATGTAATCACCTTGCGGCTAAACAAAAATCAAATAAGAAAAATTAGCAAAAGTTGCGAAATTTAACCATTTGAAATTAGTTCTTGAAAAGGATTGAAAAGATAGAATTCGAAAGAAACCGACCATGGCGGCGACAAAGCTTTTATCTTCACTTTGGGGAAGAAGAGAGAAAAGAAAAGACGAAAACCCTAAGGTTTTATAATTTTGTGGACAAAAAGCAAATCGGGTCAATTTTACCGTTGGCTGGGTATAAAAATGCGGGTCGGTATAATATTTGGGTTGAATTAGTTTTGGGCTTTAATCCAGAATCTTGAGCTCTATAAAAACAAGTGTTAGGCTAATGGCATCGTTGGATAGTTTTTTTTTTTTGTATACCTACTATTTTTTTTATAACCACGGTAGTATTGATCTATTTTATGATTTGAGCCTAATTATATTCGGGTATTCAATAAAACTCTTTTAACCATGATAGATTTTAATATTTTCAAATTCAGTCTAAATATTTGGAGACAAAATTTATTAACACTTCTTTTAACCATTTATTAATTTTATATGCGCATATACTTTTT
Organism: Gossypium hirsutum; assembly: GCF_007990345.1. NCBI lineage: Eukaryota > Viridiplantae > Streptophyta > Magnoliopsida > Malvales > Malvaceae > Gossypium > Gossypium hirsutum. The sequence continues at coordinate 61,755,107 of NC_053437.1, forward strand.
TTAAGTTACATGTGCATATTTATTTATTTTCAATAACCTTTTGATTCGGTGACATGAATATTTTGTTGTAGGCATGAGAGTATGGGTTCAATCTCAAACAATCTCATTCTCTTCCCTCAATTATTAAAACAAAATATATCCACTAGTTCATAGTTTAACATGCAATTTATGCAGATTTATAATGAATTAGTGAAGAAATCGATTAGACATATATAAATCATTTGTTTATTAGTTATATTGTTATTTAATCATTGAGCGAAACCATTAAAAGTGTCATGATTGAACTCCCGATCATTAATTATACCAGTAATGATTGTGGACATGTTCAATTTGCATAATCCATACAATTTCTTTGAGAATATGTCATTAACTCTTTATTTGAACTATAATTCAACTATCTATAAGTGAATCTGTATCATATATAAGTCATATACCACATGCACCAACCTTTTGCTTACTATTCCGAGACACTTTGTTATCAATACATCAAAGTATATAAACCATTCACTTATTATTAAAGTAACACAATGATTATCATAAGACAATTAATCTATAAATTGACTTAAGATTAATCTATTCTGGGCCTAGTTCAATGTAGTTTTAATCTAACCAATCAAATTTGTGTTTTATGTTAAGATTCAATCCTATTATTATAGATAAGACGAGATATCTCCCAAATTTGACTCACGAAAACATGCCTTTATCTATGTCTTTTCTTTCAACTTGGGTCTGGCTATAGTGCTTAGTGGAATGCAATGAGAAACTTTATTTGCTATTACATGCTGAAAAATGTGGAAGTCAAGGAGCAATCTTGTGTTCAATACCAATGAAATTCTTGACAGCAATGGGAAAGGGCTGCAGGGTTATAGTCAAAGCATAGGGTGCTGCACAATCCTATGACTGAGTTTAAAGTAAGCTAGTGATTATGTTTCACCAACAGACAAGATGATATAACAAAATCTATGTCGGTGAATCTATGAATTTTGGCTAAGAGAAGGAAAATGGAACTTTCAGTCTTTCATTATCCAGGAAATTTCAACTATGATTTCTTTGTCCATTAATTGACCAATCATGTGCATTTCCTCCTTCATTTCCTCTTCATTATTTACCACAAATTAATAATGTTTAATAAGCTAATAATAAAGAAAATTATTGGATACACTAATAGAATTTTTTAGATTTCACAAGTGGGTTAAAGGTTTGACAAATGTATTATAAGGTGTAGTAAAAGAGTATGGATTATATAAAACTGTGATTCCACGCTATTCTTGTCCCTTTTCAGGAGAATGACAAATCAGACTTTTTCTCCTGATTTTTCACTTTTGCCTAATAAAAAAGTTCAAACCCAGTTAAAAAAGCTAAAAGTTAGGAAGAAAAATATAATTTATCATTCTCCTATTAGAAAGTGATACGGATGACGTGGAGATATTTATGTTATATTATGAATAATATAGCAAATATTCATATTTATGTTACATTAATTTCTATCGATGTTAACTCTTTTCTAAATTCTAATCATACGATATTTATGTTATATTATTTTACAGTTTTGAGTAATAAAAATTCATATAATTTTTATATGAATAATCAATTTTATGTAAATTTTAACATATATATATATATGACTCAAAAACTTGAAAAGTGTACATTTGAAGTGGAGAAAGGGTTTTGGATGGAAACAAATTTTATTGTGGTGTTTCACTTTCACTCTAACTAAAACAAAGATGGAAAGAGAACCTTTTCCTGTATTTAGTCAATCTTCTAAATTTCTAAAACTTATTAGATCAAATGTCCTTATCAATTAGCTGAATGGAAATTGAACTCAGGCACTTTCAATCCACACCACCAACCCTAGATTCTATGTATTTAGTTTTAAAATTTATAATTTTAACTACAATATCAATTAGTGGTTTAGATAATAAAGCAAATAATCTTGGTTGTTGTAGCATGAAGATATAATAATTCCTAGAGTTAATTCCACCAACCCTTTTTTAGATTATCTTATCTAATATAATTTAAAATAAAAAATTTTAAAAAATTATTATTTATGAGATAGTATGGTTAAGAGAGATGATATACATCTATTTATTTATTAAATTTTTATCATTATGAGATAGTATGGTTAAGAGAGATGATATACATCTATTTATTTATTAAATTTTTAAATATGTTTTAAAGGACACATGTTAACATCTTAATTATATTTATTAACATATTATTTTTCTAATTTTCATTTGTAGTATACCTAGTGCTATATATAATGTTTTAGATATTTTTCACATATATTTTACGATTTAATTTTTAGTTTTTTAATTAAAATATACATACGTTCAAATATATTTTTATACACATATAAATTTTAAAATGATTAATTATGTTAAAATTAGAAAATATCAAAATTTAGTTTAAAATATTAAAATATTAAAATATTATATAAATCATTACAAGCCGATACATAAATGATATTGATAGAAATGAACCGATATGCACAGGGATGAATCCAAAAATTCTTTTAGAGGATCAGGATTAAATTATAAATTTTTGAGATGTCAAAATATAATTTTATCATGTATTAATTTATGATTTTGTTATTTTCTGAAAATACTAAATATATATTTTCTATTTTTGGGAGATCAAAGTGTAATTTACCTATATGTTAATTTATAATTTAAACATTTTTTAAAGAGCCTGGATAGGGTCAAGACCTTTGCTTGTCCCTTTAAATTTGTCCTTTGATAGATATTAGTTAAACCTTAAATTCCCTTAAATAGGAAGATAAACATGTTTCAACGTGTTCAAATTCATATTCTTTTATGTCAATAATATTATCGATACTAACTAAATTAAAATTGAATCAATTAAATTTATTGCATTAATTATATTTAAACATCTCATATCTTATTTTAATGAAAATTATAAGATATGGTTGGACCCCATTAATCAAAAAGTTGCCTTTGCACCGCCACCGAAATAAAAAGAATCATTCATCTATACGCCCCTACATAAAAAGTATAAAAAATGTTCTAGGCTGCCACTTAAAATAGTGTTTTTAAGGGTTAAATTTTAAAAATTTTGATAAATTATTACAAATCCATATAAATATTGAAAATTTATTGAAATATTGGTAAAATTTTAGACATTTTGGTAAATTCAAAATGTTAATTATTTTGGGTAAAATGAGATATTTTAATAAATCCATATAAAAATTGGTAAAACAAAAAAAAATAGTGTTAGTCTTAAATATTTTGATAAATTCAAAGAAATATTGATAAATTCGTATAAATTTTAGTAGAATTATTAGAAATATCGGTAAAGTCACATAAATTTTAGTAAATAGTTAGAAATTTTTGAAAAGTTACAAAAGTTTTGGTAATTGTTAAGATTTGGTGTAGGGTTAGAAATTTTAGAAATATTGATAAAATTTTAGAAATTTTGGTAAAGTCCCATAAATATTTGTAAATCTATAGAAATTTTGGTAAATCATCAGATATATTAATAAGTCCTTAGAAATATTGGTAAATCGTCGAATGTTTTGGTAAATCCTTTGAAAATTTGGTAATTGTTAAGACTTCGTATAGGGTTTAGAAAATTTAGAAATATTGGTAAAATATTAGAAATTTTGGTAAATTCCAATAAATATTGATAAAATGATAGAAATTTTGGTAAATCCTTAGAAATGTTGATAAATCGTTAGATATATTGGTAAATTCTTAGATATTTTGATAAGGCCTTTAGAAAATTTGAAAATATTGGTAAAATCTTAAAAATTATGGTGAAGTTTCTTAAATATTGGTAAAATTATATAAATTTTGGTAACTCATTAAATATTTTGATAAATCCTTAGTAATTTTAGTAAATCGTTGAATATATTGATAAAACAATAGAAATTTTGGTAATTGTTAAGACTTGGTATGATGTTTAGAAAATTTGGAAATATTGATAAAATCTTATAAATTTTGGTAAAATCTTGTAAATATCGGCAAAACCGATATTTCGTTAAATCATTATATAATTTATTATTAATTTATAGTATAGAGATTTCAAAATGCATTCGTTCATCTTAACAACTTCTTAGCTATTTGGATGGCATCCTGAATGTTGTCTATAACCTCTCAAATTATGATTTGTCATTCTCTTATGGAAAGGAATAAGGATGACATGAAATCATAGTTTCATACAATATATTCTCTATCAAGTAATACCGATTTTCACATTTTTCTTTTTATTTGAACCGAAACTCCTTTACACATAATCTAAAAGTTGTAATTTTTGAGAAATTTTCCTAAGCTCATACTAAAATTTCCCTTCATCCACTTGGATTATTTTTTTTTCATTATTACCTTTAAAATCAAGGTAGGAAAAAAATATAAAAGATGGTCAGTAATGGATATATTGGTCCCACTTTTGTCGGTATAGATTTGTAGAAGTATATGATTAATCCAATAACCCAAAATCATATATTTAAACTAAAAATCATCACAGCACTATATAGGTTTAAAAAAAACTATTCCTTTTTTAAAGTAATTACATTTAAAAGAAAATTAAGATAAATTTAAAAGATATACAAATTATTTAAAATTAATTATATTTTTTTAGTACAACAATTATTCGAAGTCAATCAATAGATTCCAACTTGGCATTCTAAAGTAGTTATTTATATTTTAGTAATTATGTGTTAACATAAATACTAGATTATGACACATTCGGGTGAAAAATATAATTATATAATAAATACATTTATAAAAGTTTATGTTAGGAAAATATTTTTCGTGACAAAAATTCTTTCTGAATATATTTGATTATTTTCATTACAGAAGACTTTTATTAATTTTTTTAATCATAATCTTTTATTAAATTTGGTATTATTTGACTTAGTGAAATTAAATTAATAAAAATATATTTTAAAAATCAAACTATAAAAATATACATATGTATTATTGAAGTTATATTAGTATTTTAATATTTTTATTTAAATAAATTTATTTTTCTTATTTATCCACTCTCCTATTTTTACTTCCATTTTCGCTCCTTTATATTCAATTATTATTCTCTTCTCATTATTTTTTTATTTTTCTATTATAAATATATTACTTTCTTTTTTTATTTTAAATAAACTTTCCAGAGTGTGTTGGGGAGACTAGTTTAGTAATATATGAATAAAAATTTTGAGTCTCGAAATCACATATTTAGATTTTAAATGTGTGTTTAAAAATAACATATAATAAATAACGAACGTATGGTTTGAAACTAAGTAACCATAATGACATGTGAAATATGTACGATATTAAAATTAAAAAAATTAGATTAAATTATGAGTAAAATGAAATTTAAACACATAAATACATTAGATAAATTAAATGCACTATAATTATTTATTATGATTATATCATCAATTGTGAGTTAGTGTCGAGTTAACTTGTGACACCAACTCAATTAACAACATTGTTAATATATACAGTTGGTGGAGATAATAAATTGTATATATTAAAAAAATATATAAATAACATTAAATAAAGTTTTGGTTGAGTGATAATTTTAAAGAATTATATGAATATTTTTCTTGATTTTTACAATAAAAAGATTAAAATACCTTTAAATAATGTAATTTATTTTAATTACAAAATGACATTTTCATAATTCCCTAATCAAGTTGGTACATTAATTTCCTAACCGAGTTGGTACCCGGTTAATCCTTGACTCCAACTCAATTAAGGATTTTATTTTTGTTGAATGGTAAATTTAAGATTTTAATAATCTAATTAATATTAGATTCAAATCTCACAGTAAATATATTTTGTTAAAATAAAAAAATTAAAATACTCTTAAATAATATAATATTTTTTAATTAAAAATTATAAAAATAATTTTTTAATGTAACCCGATTAAGGAATTTAATTAAGATAACCTAAATGAATTGAAAGCGATAACATAACGGTAGACATGGTTGTCAGTCCGATTAGCCAAGTCCTCCACAGTACATTTAATTGTTGGAAATAACAATAAATTACGAAATAATTATTTTATAATCAAAATTAAATAATTTATATTTTTAGTAAATAATAATTAAAGTTCAAAAACCTGGAAAGTGAAAACTGTCTTTTGAGGCCAAGTTTTCAAAGATGCATGCATTAAATAGAGTTACGAGGAGCAATTAAATAAATTATATATTTTATATTTTTTGGTAATATATTATTTGAAATTTGACTTATCTATTTATGCTTTAAAATCTCAAATAGAATAAAGACAGGAGGATTGGGAGTAGAAGTTGTCTTGTAACACATTTTATTCTTTAGAACTAAATTCGACTTATGTGATTTTGGATGGAAGGTATATTTATTTGTAATTAATGTAAAAATAATAATAGAATGAGATTAAATATTGTAGCGTGGGACAAAAAGAAAGCTCAATGCATCACACTGAAAATAAACATTCATACAAGGGACCCTTAACTAAATGTAGTATAAATAAAGTTGGGGTTTTAGGATTTGGATACTTTGAGTTTGGTTTTATAAATGCTTTATGTAGTTTTTTTTATTTATTTAAATTTTATTATTTAGATTTGTTTTAGTTTAGATTTAGAAAAATCTCGATTATAAGTTTATTGTATTTTGTAATGTTTGATTTCGATTATAATTATTTAGATGTATATTATTTATAATTTGTAATTGTAATTTGTTATATAAAAATCTACCCTATCATATAACTACCTTACACATAGTAAAGTATTATTACCTGAGTTCAAAGGCGAATTTATGGGGGAACTGGCAGTAGGGATATCAATGGAGTGCAGTAAAAGTGGATGTTACCAGATTCATTACCGTTCCACAATTGGTACACTTTGTTCTCTACCACTTTCATGGATGTTGGATGCATACATTCCTGTCTCGCCCTGTTGCACTTTGATTTAATTTTTACCAGCTATTTTTAATATTTTCAATCTTTTTAAAGGTAAGTAATATTTAAACAAATTCTTCAAAATAATATTTAAACGTAAAACATATGAGTTTTATAGTAAATTATTACAAATTTACCCTTGTAATAGTTGGGTAAAATGTTAATTTCATATAATGGGGCAAGGTGGAGTGGATCAAGCAATTACCATAATTGCTTCATACCCACAGTTCAAAAAAAATTCATTCCGTCCCGTTCTACATCCACTTTTTACAAAAAAAAAAATATCAGCTCCAATTTGGAATCCATCAGGCGGTTCAAATTTTACCATCTCTATCAAACAGTGAAAATTTGAAATAATATAAACCTCGAAACCCCAAGTTCTATTGAATGCATTTGTTAAGGTTAGATTTATCAAACAATAAAAAAATATTAACGAAAACCTTAGCGCCTTTGATTATCGAAATAAATTCCATTAAATGCATTTGTTAATGTTGAATTTCACGGCTGGCCGTTTACTTCTTCAAAAAAATTCGTGGTAAAAGATTTAGTCACTGCTACTGGCAGAAAATATACTAATTACTACCAAAAACCTATTAAGAAAACCCTTAAAAACAAATGACCCCCAAATGAAATATAAATATAGTGTGATGAGTATGTCGTGCGACCATATGAGAATAGCAATGAAGGGGCTTGTGAAAGACCAGTATTGGTCAATTATGGCACTCTCTTATTTCTTTAATCAAATCAAATCTTCCTAAAATTTTCAATTGGATCTTGTAATTTAAGTATTATTTTTCCTTCTTTTTTTCACCGTCTAAATCCAATCTCAACCTTCAATCTTTCTCTATTGCCACATTGATTAACACTGTGAATCTCTATTGGTATTTGATAATGCACATTTATTTCACCATGGAAAAGTCAACTCTTAACAGTCTTTGGATCCAAATCTTTATAATTAGGGTAAATTATAAAAATAGTCACTTTTATTTGCCTCATATTATATTTTAGTTATTTATGTTTGAAATGTTACGTTTTAGTCACTTACGTTATTGTTTTGTTACGAAGTGGTCACTCTACCGTTAAGCTCCGTTACCTCCATAAGGCAATCCTATGTGGCAGTCCAAATGGATTTAAAATGCCAGCTTGGATGTTCAGTTGTTGGGATGAAAATAGGTTTTTAATTAAATGAACTTAATTTGGACTGCCATATAGGACATCCAAGTTGGCATTTAGAACCTATTTGGACTATCATGTAGGACCGTTGTTAGGGAGTTAACGAAGCTTAACGATAGAATGACCACTTCGTAACAAAACGATAACGTAAGTGATTAAAACATAATGTTTCAAACATAAGTGACTAAAATGTAATCTGAAAAAAACAAAATTGACTATCTTTATAATTTACCCTTATAATTAAAATCATTTTTAAAAGTTTTGCTCAAAAATGTTATACTTAAAAAAAGAGAGAAGGTATTAAAATTCGAATAGAATTCATTTTTCAAAAAAAATATTATATGAACTAATTGTAAAATTAATATCAATTATTAAAAAAATTATTTTATAATTAAATTTGAGTATAATTATTTATAATTATTATTACTTTGATAATTATTGTATAATTAAAGTATTTGAATCACTTTCAAGCGGGGAAAGTAATTAGTCATGATAACGTTTAAAATTATTTTATTTTATTTATTGAATAGATCGAATTTGAAATTAATATTAATTCTGAAATATGAATTGTTGTTATATCAAATTTAAGTTACTTTCTATTTATATAAATTTTGAAATATTTATTTGTGTTATATTCTTTTAATAATATGGTATGATGCCTAATAACGTGGGCTAAAAAAATGATCACATGATTCAAAGAGTTGGACTCATATGCCATTATTGTCCATGTGTGATACTGTGATGCCTTGAATTATGACTTTCAAAGAATATTTTCTTATATCTACTGCTTATGTATATCAGCTTTAATAAATAAACGAATTAAGGTAATTTTCGAGAAAATTAACTATTTTAGCTTTCAAATAAATGGAAAATGACTCCTCTAGAAATATAAGTAATGTAATTTAAGTATTTTAATGAAAACATTCAACCTTGGTCCCTCCAAAATTTTATAACTTTATCTTGGCTTCTCTTAAATAAAATTTTGGCTTCACCTCTAATCAATATTTGACATTGCTACGCTTAATCATCTCACATCAACTCTAACGAACTCACTTCAAGCCAACCTCCCTCTATAAATGCCATATTCGAACACCAAAAGATGATGAGAGGGAGAAATATGTATAAGAGTACAAGAGAATTCAACGACTCGTGATACCATCACTCTGTCAAACTCTCCAATTCTCTAAACCCCCATTCCTAGAGACTCTCTATACCATCTTCTGTGTGAACTATTATTGTTATTTATCCGAACACTTTATGTAACTTCATCACTGTAGCCAATATAAAATAATAAATATAAATTTTAATTTTAATTTTATAAAAATTAATTTAATTTAATCTTCATGTATCACAAACACAATTAGTTGGTAACAACATGGTTGAATGGCATAAGGCGGCTACCACTACCGACTATGCTAATGACAAAAGTTTATTGGTAACAAAGCTGACAAAAGCTACTAATCATTGTCTGGAAATTTGGAAATTAGTGAACTTAATCCTCCAATGTTTGCATTCCAATTCCATGGCTTCTTCATTTTAAATCCTTAACCTTCACTTCTTTTACACTTATGATTGTTGGAATTAGACCAATTAATTGAATCGAGAATCGATTTTTATATCGATTCAAATGAAGGATAAAACCAACTTTGAATCCATTATTGAGTGAATCGTTCGGAATCAATTGAATCGGATTAAAAACCTGATTGAATCGATTTTCTCAATTTTAATTATTTTAAAATTTTGTTAATTTTTAATAATTTATTTAATTAAAATAATATTAACCTGGATAAACTACAAACTAAAAACTGATTATTTGACTGGTTTGACCGTCAATTTGATTTTAAAAACCTTGACCGCAACTAAATTTCTTTTCCATTACAACTCAATCAAATTCAAGTTCTTTGTTCATACGTGCATTGTAATAATTTAATTTTATGTTGTAGAGCCTTGGTCCCAACATGGTAAATTTCTAATTTTAATCCTTTCAAAATTTATATAATTATAAATTAATATACTTTAGTCCCTAAAATTTATTATTATTTACCTCTTAACCCTGCTCAGACATATCCTTGTAATTCTGTAGACTTAGCGACACTAATAATAAAAACCGAAAACACAGTTTTGTAGGCATCTGCATTATTTTATTACCCATAAAGGAATTTGAATGGTAGCTTCTACCATAAACAAGCCAGCAGGTCACGGAAATCAAAGCAGCAGGGAAAATGGATCAGACCAGTCCACTCTACACACAAAAAAAATGACCCGCCATCTTATATTTAATCTTAGGGACAAACCACAAAGAAAAATAGATTAATAATAATAATAATAATAAAACACTAATGACACCCTTCATGTCACATAACCTGTTCCAAAAAGTCAGTGTTACCCTTGTCTTTTTGCAGTTATTGATGAAGCAAGGCAGCTTGGAAAAGGAAATGTCTGGTCTTGTATGTCACAAATTATTAACTGCTTTTTCAGTATCTTGATGATGATTATTGTGTATATTACAACACAATGCTATTTCAGAAATTTCACTTTTGTTTTTTAAGGTATGGTCCTTGTTTCTTTTCTTCCATTTTTAGCTCAAATGCTTCACCTTTGGGTACAATAATTTCTTTTCTTTCTTCTTTTTCTATGTTATTTTGCTTGTTTTTTAAGAACCCAGAATTTCTGGAATCTAAAGCATGTTGTTTTAGTTTGTTTGATGCAAGATTTTGAAGTGGGTATTTGAAGAAACCGCCATTGGTGTTTCAAATGAAGCTTCTTTGGTAGCGGTTAGGGTGATCTGGTCCAATGCAGCATAAAAAATCTGTCATGAGAAACAAGTTTGCTTCACTGCTTGTTTTATCTCTTGTTACAGTGGTTTTAAGCATCACTGACCCTGGGGACCTTGATGTCTTAATGCAATTCAGAGATGGACTTGAGAACCCTGAGCTCTTGAAGTGGCCTGAAAATGGAGGTGACCCTTGTGGTCCTCCGAGTTGGAACCATGTTTTCTGTGCTGAGTCCCGGGTTACTCAGATTCAAGCTCAAGGTATGGGGTTGAAGGGTTCTTTGCCACAAAACCTGAACAAGCTCACCATGCTCAACAACATAGGTCTCCAAAGGAACCAATTGAATGGAAAGTTGCCATCTTTTAGTGGCTTATCGAATTTGCAGTATGCTTATTTGGATTACAACAATTTTGATTCAATTCCAGCTGATTTCTTTGATGGCTTAGATGATTTGGAAGCGTTGGCATTGGATCACAACAATTTTAATGCCACAACTGGCTGGTCAATCCCCAAGGCTTTACAAAATTCTGCTCAATTGACTAACTTTTCTTGTATGAGTTGTAATTTGATTGGTTCATTGCCAGATTTTCTTGGTTCCATGCCTTCTTTGACAAACTTGAAGCTTTCTGATAATAAATTATCCGGTGAAATTCCAAACACCTTCAATGGCAGTGTTCTGCAGATGCTTTGGCTGAATGGGAATCAATTTACTGGACTAATTGATGTAGTGGCAACAATGGAGTCCCTCACAGTTCTATGGCTGCATGGAAACCTTTTCTCTGGACCAATCCCAGACAACATTGGTAACTTAACTCTCTTGCAAGATCTCAATCTTAATACAAATAACCTTGTTGGTTTAATTCCTAATAGTTTAGCAAACATGAAACTGGACACCATAGATTTAAACAATAATCAGTTTATGGGTCCAATTCCAATGTTTAAAGCTTCAAATGTGACTTGTGCTTCAAACAAGTTTTGTAAAGCCAGTCAGGGACTTCCTTGTTCCCCAGAAGTTATGGCACTTTTAAGATTTCTTCGTGAGGTGAATTACCCTTCCAGGCTTGTTTCTTCTTGGACTGATAACGAGCCTTGCAATTGGGTGGGAATTAGATGTAATGGTGAGAAAGTTTCAATCATAAACTTGCCCCATTATAATCTTTCTGGTACTTTGAGTCCTTCAGTTGCAAACTTGGATTCCCTTTCTCAAATTAGGCTTCAATCTAATAATCTAAGTGGTCCGGTTCCGGATAACTGGACGAGCTTGAAATCTCTGGAAACTTTGGATCTCAGTGGCAATAACATATCTGGTCCATTACCAAAATTTGGTAGCACTGTGAAGCTTTTAATAGCTGATAATCCTTTATTGAATGGTGATAAGAAAGCCCCTTCCACCGGGGACAATGCACCATCCAGGAGTTTGGGTTTTCCGACCAATAGCCGATCTACCTCGTCAAAAGGTTCAGGGTCTAGTCCTACTGATTCTTCTGTGGAATCAACCGAACCAAAAGGGTCCAAACAAAGCATATTTGTTTCAATTGTTGTTCCGGTTGCGAGTTTTGTGGTTCTTGCCTTTCTGGTTGTTCCTTTATCTATCTACTGTTGTAAGAAAAGACAAGACAGTAAGTTGGCTCCTTCCTTGGTGATTCACCCAAGGGATCTGTCTGATTCAGACAATGCGGTTAAGGTTGTTGTTGTGAGTAACACCAAAGGAAGCACTTCTGCACTAGCAGGGAGTGGTTCTGCAAGCAGGAACAGTAGCAACATTGGGGAGTCTCATATTATTGAAGCTGGAAACTTAGTCATATCAGTTCAAGTTCTTCGAAACGTGACAAAAAATTTCGCACCTGAAAACGAGCTTGGCCGTGGTGGCTTCGGAGTAGTTTATAAAGGGGAACTAGATGACGGGACACAAATTGCAGTTAAAAGAATGGAAGCTGGTGTGATTACAAGCAAGGCTTTGGATGAATTCCAGTCTGAAATTGCAGTCCTTTCAAAGGTCCGGCACCGTCATTTGGTATCTCTTTTGGGTTATTCCATTGAAGGCAATGAGAGAATTCTTGTTTATGAGTATATGACTCAAGGAGCTCTTAGCCAGCATCTTTTCCATTGGAAGAGCCTGAAATTGGAGCCTCTATCTTGGAAGAGACGACTAAATATTGCCCTGGATGTAGCTAGAGGAATGGAGTATCTTCACACACTGGCTCACCAAAGCTTCATACATAGAGATCTTAAGTCTTCAAATATTTTACTTGGTGATGATTTCAGAGCAAAAGTTGCGGATTTCGGTTTGGTAAAACTTGCCCCTGATGGGGAGAAATCTGTTGTGACGAGGCTTGCCGGGACTTTTGGTTACTTAGCACCGGAATATGCAGGTACGTAACTCGTTTAAGCTTTTCCAATCATTTGCAATGATATTAGGCTAAATAGACATCATAAGTTTTTCTCAATGAAGTAGTTAATTTGTTTAAACTTCGAACTGTTCGAACTTTTCTTTCTATACATAGCTTTAGTTCCTCCATTGGAGTCCCATAGTTGTTGTTCTTGAAAACCTTTTGGCTTTTTTCTTTTTTGTTTCATGTCTAACTTCACATGCCAATCAATTCAGTGACAGGAAAAATCACGACCAAAGCTGATGTCTTTAGTTTCGGAGTTGTGCTGATGGAACTTCTAACTGGATTGATGGCACTAGACGATGGTAGACCCGAAGAAACCCAGTACTTAGCTGCATGGTTCTGGAATATCAAATCAGACAAGGAGAAACTGAGGGCAGCCATCGACCCTACTCTCGACATAAAAGATGAAACTTTCGAGAGTATTTCCATCATTGCTGAACTAGCTGGACATTGCACAGCAAGGGAACCCAACCAAAGGCCAGACATGGGCCACGCTGTGAATGTATTGGCTCCACTTGTTGAAAAATGGAAACCATTGGATGATGACAGTGATGAATATTGTGGCATCGATTACAGTCTTCCACTTAACCAGATGGTGAAAGGTTGGCAAGAAGCTGAAGGAAAGGAGTTTAGTTATATGGATTTAGAAGACAGCAAAGGTAGTATCCCTGCTAGGCCAACTGGTTTTGCGGATCCATTCACTTCAGCTGATGGTCGATGAAAAAAAGGTAAATCCGTTGCATATTTCCTTTTAATATTTTTGTTCATTTGGGAGTTGTAGATAGCTGTTTGTGTTCTATCTATTTGAGAATTCAATGTTAATATATAATTTTTTCTTGTTTGCGGTTGGTTTTTATTGGTGGATTCCCTTGTCTTTAAATTATAAGATTCATGTTTTGGTGTTTAAACTTTCAGTTTGTAACATTTTGGCCCGAGTCTACAATGGTATTAGCCATCCAAAACATTATCACCTAATGATTGTAATAATTAGATGGGCATGCAGGGGGTAATATACTTGTGAGGTTGATTCCTTTGTGATGCTATTATTATCCATTATTATGAACAAGTACATAATGTGGGCATGTAGATATTTTTATCCATATGAGTCTAGTACTCAAGAAATCATCACATCTTTTTTTGAACACATCCATGACCAAATGGAACCCACAAAGGAAGACACAAAACATGAAAGCAATAGATGAAAAGTAATTTAAAGGGAAGACGGTGAGGGCTAATGCAATTGCATGTGTTGTTCGATAGATGGATAGATAGAAAGGATTGTGCTGCTTGTTATTGTCATGTTGTGAAGTTGGGGCCATGGGATTGATTATTACTAGGAAACACCAAACACCCATATCACATACGTGCCTTAACTTTTACTTCCAATCATAGACTTGCATTGCTCCCACACATGGCTGGCTGGCCCCTTTAACTTTCATTGATTGATTGATGGATGGATGGATGGACGGACGGATTAAGAAGATAGTAATAGTACTCCTCTTCCTTGGCCAATGATGTACACAATGCTTTCAAGTTACCATTATACTCCTAATAGTGGTGTGTGTGAAGCATCATACTTTTCATTTTCACCTCAGGAAATCAATAAGCTCCATGCAAAATATAAATGATCAATACCACATTGTCTTCTTTCTACATTCATGTAATTTTTTTTCTAAAACCAACTCGAACCGATTGATCATCACCCTATACACTATAGTCCCAAGAAATTTCAAAGTAATTGTTATGGCCTATCCCAAATCAAAAGATTAGTCCATTTCATTACTTAAAAAACAAATTATTTAACATGCCGATAAAGTTTAAAAACTTCACAAGCAAATTATTTAGTACACCGTCAATAGTGTTGCGTAATATAGACCAGATTCCACCATTGGAGAAAGCACAAGCTAAAGCTTAAGATGGGAGAACAAGACAATGAATTAGAGGAAAAAGGAAGAAGGGTTTAAAAGAAAAACAAAAACCCATTTGTTTGGAGTAGTTTTTTTTTTCTGCATCAAACAAATCATCACAGTTTCCTTCAATTTTTTTAGGAGTTTGTAGGAAAGCTCAGTGAATTTTAGGCTAAAACGGATTAAAATTTTTTATTTTTTGATGGGATGGGGTTTGGTTAAAAAAATTATGCTAATATTTGATTTATATAATTTAAACTACCGCACAAGTACTGTGGTTAACCAATAACCTGGCTTCCCAAAAAGTGTGGTTAGCGAATGGAAGGAATTGGTCAACTGACTTTGCAATCCTTTGTTGGCTGTTATGGAAATGCCACAACAATTTCATCTTCAATAATAGTCAAAGTAATATTGATGTTTTTGTAGATACAAATCTAATCTGGGTCGAGAGCTTTGTTAACTCAAAATCATGTGAGTTATATCGCATTCAAACGATATCGGGTGATCATTGGAAGAAACCAGAAAAAAGGTGAGTCGAGTTGAATACAGATGGTGCATTTTTGGAAAATATTAACACTCCTGCGATAGGAGGAGTGTTTAGAGATCATGATGGCAATTCGAAGTGCGGGTTTACCATGCGGATTGGGAAAGATTCAATCTTCAAAACTGATGTATGAGCTATTTTAGAAGGTCTAAACTTAACATGGACATTTGGATTTAGGCAACAAGAGTTGGAATGTAATAATGCCTTAGTTGTGGAAACCATTTTTGCTGAGGATGCAAGAGCTAGAATGTTACCTAAGTTGCACTTAATTAAGCAACTCTTATGTCGTGATTGGAAGGTTCGCCTTTGACACATTCCAAGAGAATATAACAAAGTAGCTGATTGGATGGCTAAGTTTGGCAAAGAGAATTATGAAGAGATGCATATATTTGAGGAGTGTCCATCCTTATTAAGGAAGCTACTCTAGGGTGACCTTCATCCTATGATTGTTTCTTCTAGTTAACTTGCTTTTTGATTTCACTTTTTAGTTGTTTCTTGTTATAAAAAAAATTACCACACAAGTACTACTTGTGAATCAATTCACGAGCTTGGGGATATGGTGAATGCTCTTTACCAGAAAACCAAATGTTGGTATTCAATCAAATAATTAGAGTTACTTCTATATATAAAGCATTGATTGAGTTGATGTTACCCTCTATCAAATCTCAATTCAGTTGTAAAATTACTAAAAGCCTTTATTTTTATAAAAGAATAAATATTATTTTGAAGATCTTTTTATCTTTTTACATTTTGATAAATCTAAAAAATACATATAGATGATGAGAATAATGATATTTGAACCCAAGACATATTTGGTTTGGTTTTTATTTTAACTAAAGTTATGTTTGGTTTTTATTTTATTTTTAATAAATTTATTATATAATTGTTTCTACTCACACCGTGGGTATGTCATAATATAGTGTATATTAAAGATGTTGATGGTATATTAGAAGAAGAGATATAGATAATACTAATTAATTTATGGCATATAATACATAAGTGAATTCTTTTTTGTTCTAATCATAGGAAACTGGAAAAATAAATACCTTAAGCTAGGTGATCTTAGAAAGATCTCTAAACAGAAGCTTACAAAGAGAAAATTTATGATGAAGAAAGATCTGCCTCCGTTTGATATGTATACATACTAAGAGAACACTATAAAATTCTTTAACTTGTTTAAGTTTTTTTATAGTCGATTTCTCCTATTTAATTTATTGGACTATATGATCTTTAATATCTCAACGCAGTAGTGAAAGAAATGCTAGTTAATGGCAACCAATTCTCTTTGCTCAAAAGGAATGATTGGACAATGAATTTCATGGCACTTGCCCTATCAATCTTAAGGTAACCCTTCTAATTAACCCTCGCATTAAGGTTAGCACTAGGGCCACAATTATTGTACTCAACATGGTAAAGGGACTTTTTCAGGTCCTTAAAGTGCATCCATCCATCAGGCTTAATGAAGTCACCTAATATGGATTCCATGATAATAGTTGTAGAGAATTTCTTCCGTGGCCTACCCAAGTATGTTGTAAATTTTAACTTGTTGTTGAAGAGCTTTTGCTCGGGGACAATCTAGTAATTTTGGATCACAGTACCAGTGTTCTCATCAATAAAGTCCTTGCCCTGTGTTGTCACTGTGTTGAATTGCTTATCCATTGGCCTCATTACAATAATCAATGAGTTCTAGATAACAGTAAGGGAGTCACCAACGATGAAGTCAATGGTTCTAGAGATGACACAAATGTGAAAGAACTAACGATTTGCTTGATTGTATAAGGTGTCTTGGTG
Organism: Gossypium hirsutum; assembly: GCF_007990345.1. Taxonomy (NCBI): domain Eukaryota; kingdom Viridiplantae; phylum Streptophyta; class Magnoliopsida; order Malvales; family Malvaceae; genus Gossypium; species Gossypium hirsutum. The sequence continues at coordinate 61,772,583 of NC_053437.1, forward strand.
AGCATCTATTCTACAATTGAAGAAGGTTGATTTATTTGATTAAACACAAAAAGCTACCGACTAGTGCTTTTCAAGACCAGCGGTGTTCTAGAATCTCATGGATTTGGCACTAAACCCATTCCCAATAGTAGTTGCACCATTAAAAATATGAAATTATTTTATTATAATAAATTATCGTGAGAAATATTTATGATGGATTAACTGGCTCAAGTTATCTTCTACAATATTATGAAAACTATATAGGTTGCTCTACAATTATATATTACCTATGTTATTGGTTGATATAGAAGACCTTTTCTATTAATAAAATAATTACATGATTGATAAAAAAAAGAACGATTAGAGTTCTTGGATACTTACAGAAAGTGCCAGTTTGCCAAGTGGTAATTTCGCCACCATTTTTGACACCCTTGCGACCAATGACAATAGTTTTTCTTAGGCCATCACCATACATGATGATATTGGTGTATTGTTTGTCTATGGTGATGTACTCATCATAGATCCTGGCCTTGATATAAATCACATGCCGGATATTGGAGTTCTTGGTAAAGGCAACTAATGTTACACCAATGGTCTTGAATTAGCTGCTACCATCCTTGGCCACAATAACATTTGGTTTCAAGTTGCTATTATCAATCCTAGCCAAAAGCTAGCAACCTTTAATTGAGAACCATAAGGGATATTCATTCTTCTCAACAAAAAAAAGTTTATGGGGGTTAGTAATGTTTAAATGGATGTCGAATTTGGAAAGAATATCTGACAACTTTGTTGATATTTCCAAGGCATTACCTGTGAGTTCACTAGCATTGACAATACCCATTTGCACGGTTTCTTTCATCATGTTATCGTGTTCAAAACCATCCAAGCATGATTGCTGGTATGATATAACAACGTTCAACTAGGTTCTAAGATCATTAATGTGGTCATTAATGTTGCGCAATTCATTATCACTAACGTCAGAGTATGATGCTTGAAGTGAATCAACAGCATAGTTATCATATCCTTACAATCATCTAAGGCCATCTTTGTGAAGCAGTTGTTCTTAACTTGAACTATCAAAGAGTTAGAATAGTTGAAAAACTTCTTGACTGCTTCCGCAGCTGCTAAGATAGCATTTGCAATAACTTTTTAGGATCAGTGCTATTGATAGAGCTAAGAATCTTTTGGAAAGATTCCCGATAATGAGTAAATGAACATGAAACACCCCATACCCAACCTGATCGTCGAGTCCGATTTACAAGGTGCCACATTCGTTGCTGAAGCAACTACGATCAAATCAAAGTTTAATTTATAACACAAACATCCTAATACCAGTTAAACATGTATATAAAATGATTTTTATTCATTTCTGGGTCTTATACGAGCTTACGAAAGCTCTAATGCTAACCCGAGATGAATTAGGACTAATCCGTAATGTTTTCAAAATTTTAGATTGATGTCGTGATGTTAGGGGGTTCCTCGTTGCAACGTAACATACTATTTAGTCTCCCCCCAATGACCCATGCTCGACGTCACATCATGGCATGGGGGCCTAATCTCGTTGCGACGACATACATTCAATGTCATGACGTGACAACCTGTTTCTGCAATTTTCAAATGAATCATCAATTGCACTTTCCAGTTAAATAAATATGCACATTCAAATCATATTTCCAGACAAATATGTAATATCTATGTTTCAACATAGCACAACACCTATTTCAACCATGTAGCATTATCATTTCACTAAAATATTTCATTCAAAACCTTATCAAACATATCTATTTACCAAATCATTAACAATTGCAGCTTTTCATATGATTTCTAAACATATTTGAAATATATTAACACATTTCATCCAATTGACCAATTCCATACATCAAGTTATAATTCAAAGGTGCATATAGTTATAATTTTATACCAAAATAGACTCAACCTAGGTTTATGTCATACTTGATACCAAAATAAAACTTATACAAACTTTTTTGAGTCAAGGATTGCTTCCGGGATGTTGGATCAACTGCTCAAACTACTGGGAATCTACTACACCTGTGTACAGAGAAAACAAACCATATGCTGAGCAAATAAGTTCAGTAGTATTTCCATGATTTCAATAAAATAAATAACATATGCATTAGTGAATTGTCACAAGGTATTTAATGTCATGACTATTCTAAACATGTTCTGTGATGCCAATAATTCTATTAACATATTCACATTTGAACATGCTATAACAATAGTAAAATCAATTCAAGTCACTTATCCATTACCTAACTTAAACCAATTCATATTGACAAGCATAGGCACACATATATTATTTTAGGGTAAACTATTAAAATAGTCACTTTTGTTTGCCTCAGGTTACATTTTAGTCACTTATGTTTGAAATGTTACGTTTTAGTCACTTACGTTATCATGTTGTAACATTTTAGTCACTAAGCCATTAATTTCCGTTAACAGTGTAATAGTAAGCTGATGTGGCACATTAAATCATCATTTCAAACGAAAATTTTAGGTTAAATTATAAAATTGGTCCCTATATTTTTTTTCATTTTAAGCAATTTAATTCTTTTCTTTTATGTTCTTTTAATTTTCTTTAATTTTCTTTATTTTTCCATTCTTTTCTACTTCTCCCTCTGTTTTCCTCCCTTCTTCATTTCTTTTAATGTAGTTTTTTTTATATTTTCTATTTGTTAAAATTAGTCCCTATACTTTTTTTTCTTGAACAATTTAATTTTTTTTATTTCTTTATTTGTTAAAGCAAATTATCTTTGATTACATACTCTGTGTGCAAACCCAAAGATCGTTTTTGATCATTGCAAGATGAATAAAATCGATCTTATTGCATTAATCAATACCAATTCTTCTTCAATATATAATAGAACACCAAGCTAAATTCTACCAAAGAAATTAATTTGTTTACCAAATTGGTGCCAAAAACTAAAAATCAAGTTAACTCTAATGGGATCAGAAGGGTTAACCAATATTATGAAAATCTTGATTGAAATATCAGGTCCAAACAATTCTATAAAATCACCAAAATAATCCATTTTTGGATCATTTGTATAGCATCAACAATAAGTGTAAAATATCAAAAACCCCAATTCACAATTGTTTACAATAAGCAAAAAAAAAATTAAAAAAATCTTTATTTTGGATTTTCATTGAAGAGCAATACAAAATTGTTACCCTGAGTTGAAAATATATTAAAAACTAATCAAAAGGAATATTAAACAGAACGTACAAGAAATACCCAATATCAAAATAAAAGTATAGAGACTAGTTTTAACAAACGGAAAATATAGAAAAACTATATTAAAAGAAACAGAGAATAGAGGAAAACAGAGGGAGAAACAGAAGAGAATGAAAAATAAAGAAAAAAAAGGAAAGTTAAAAAATTTTGTATTGATCTTCAACGAAAACCCAGAATAAAGATTTTTTAATATATTTTTTTTGCTTATTATAGACAATTTTGAATAAAAATAAAAAGGAAAAAAATAAATTTTTCAAAAAAATAAAATTATAGGGACTAATTTTAATAAATGGAAAACATAAAAAAACTATGTTAAAAAAATAGAAAAGGGAGGAAAATATAAGGAAAAACAAAAGAGAATGGAAAATAAGGAAAAAAAATTAAATTGCTCAAAACGAAAAAATATAGGAATCAATTGTATAATTTAACCTAAAATTTTCATTTAAAATGATGATTTAATATGCCACGTCAGCTTACCGTTATATTGTTCACGGCAATTAACGGTTCAGTGACTAAAATGTTACAATACGATAACGTAAGTGACTAAAATGTAACATCTCAAATATAAGTGACTAAAATGTAACCTGAGGTAAACAAAAGTGACTATTTTAGTAGTTTACCCATTATTTTATCTACCATCATCAGCATGTATACATATATAATGGCAACATTTTGACCATTTTCGAGCCTATTGGCTCACTATTATTCAACCGGCCACCTAAGCTTATTTTCAATCGATACATATAGTAGTTTACATACCTTATCTACCTTAACACACATACAAGCATATTATACTAATTCATTAGCATTCCATAAATTCTATACTACTTTTGTCATCCTGGGTTACCCGACAAAGATGACTTTTGCTATCAAAATTCATTATACCATCCCGGATGGCCTGACAATGATGGTTCGCACTACTCGATTAATTACCCACCCATATGGCCTGGCAATGATGGTGTATTCAAATTCAATATTCTACCATCCCGGATAGCCCGACAACAACGGTTTTCACTATACTTTCGTTTTACCATCCTGGATAACCCGACAATAATGTTTCTCATAGTTTACCTAACCTACTATCCCAAATGGCCCGACAATGAGGGCATTCAATATCTAAATATTCTAACATCATAAATAGCTCGAAAACGATGGCTCTCACAATGTACACATTCTATCATCCCTGTAATAGCCTGTTTTTCAGTGGTACCAAAACAGCAGTTTTGAGATCCTGTTTTCCGTGATCGAGTCAGTAAATATTATTTATTAATATTGACAAGTATATTATAGTGTTATATTTATTTTTAATAAGGTAATTTTATTGAATAGTTAGTAATTAAGGTACATAAACTAAATCATAAACACCATAAAAGTTAATTGCTATTGTATTTTATTAGTTAAAAGGCTTAAATAGAAATTGTTCAATGATTTAAACGAAAATTAGGCCATAATATATTATTATGGATGGTTTGTGCATGATTTTAACAATTGTTTTCTTAAAAATTAAAGATAAATTAATGAAATTAAGAAATTAATTAAAAGAAACAAAAGTGGAAAGAAAGAGAATGAGTTTCATTCTCATCTTCTCCACTTAATATCACCACTGAAGGAAGAATTGAGAGCTTAAAAAATTCTGTTGCATTCGACCATTGCATGTAAGTGATTCTAAAATCTATTTATCATAAATTTTATATTTTTGAAATCGTTGTAGCTCGATTTAGTTAACCCGACCATTAATTTGTAAAACTGTTAAAGTTTATAAAAATTACCATTGATGAATTTTGAAGCTTTTGGTGTTTAAATTTTAGCTTTTAAGCTTAGAAATGAAAAAGAGATTAAATTGTAAAGTTTAAATGCTAGTTCTGAGTATAAGAACAAAAATAAAAACAATTCGAAATTAGCATGAAATTTATGTAATTATAGATATTAGAGGGACGTAAAATGATGTGATTGAAATTGGATTGCAAAACGGGGCTTAAATGTGAAAGATATGATTGTTTCAGTTTTAGGGATTAAATTGAATAAAATGGAAACTTTGGGGAAAATTGTGAAAAGTGAAATTAATATGTCATATACATGGAATGAGATAGTAGTATAAGTGATTGAAACTGATAAATTGAAAACAATTACTAAATAGATCAAGATTTGAGTCAACCGGTAGATAATCGAGGAAAAGGGAAAATTATGAATTAGTCCTCGACACTTCATTTACTAAAGTTGTTTCCAGGTAAGTTCATATCGTATATTTTTATATGCAAATGTAATGTAGATGTTTGAATTATAAATTTATGTTGTGTGAATGTATTTTGAATTGTATACGAATTGGGATAAAAATGTGAGAAAATGTCTAAATTGTAAATAAATGAACTAATGTGTTAAATGTGTCCGGATGAACGTAAGAAAGGATAGGATATAACTAGCATACCAATAGGGTTATTTGCGTGCTATACGAGATATGGTATATGATAATACTGATGTATAGAGAATTCACTATTTATATCGAAATCCAGCATTTGTTGCAGATTACCAAGCTTTGTCTCTACAGAGACCGTTTTTATTGATTGTCTCTATGGAGACCTTGGTTTGTTTTAGAGGGATGTAATGTCTTATGACATATGATGCCTACGAGTTTAGCACTTCGATGCTTAGGTATGTATTGGAGTTATCGCTCAAACGAGCAATCTGGTGTGTTTTGGTGGTTACCCGCCTATTTGTATCTATTTATTATATTTCATTAGGATAAATGATTATGGAAACAAGGTAATTGAATGAATCGTAATATGTAATGTGATAGAAATGGAAATATAAGACTAAATGATTGAAATGATTATGTATGTTCTAAACTAATATGTTATATAATGATTGAATAATGTAACTGAAGTATATATATTTGATGATACTGATTGAATGTCATTGAATGAATTGAATTGAATTGTATCTTATAGATTGAAATGCTATAAGACTTATATCTAATGATCTCATCTTATTGATGTTAAATGTAAAACAGGAAAGTGGTATAGTTAGCTATTTGGTTTTGTTAATTGTGAAATAAGGCAAGTTTATTGTTTTAGCTTCTATGAACATACTAAGAATTCGTAATGCTTACTCAGTTATGTTTCTTGTCTTGTAACTATCTTTTGTGAAACGTGTAGATTGGATCAACTCAGCGTCCACACTTTTCAGCTTTTGACTCAGTAGATTTTTAATCATTTCGAACTTGGTTATGTGGCATGTATATAGTAGTCGTATTGCATATGTGTCATTTTTATTGCTCATGAACTTGAGCCTATGTAATACTTGATTTTGGATGTTTGCATGTTATGTATATAAGTGTGTATGATAACCAAATTTTGAATGTGGAATGGTTGAGGTAATGCTATGAGAATGGTGTAAAATTGTTCAATATGTGATAGTTGAGTGATAGCTTAATGTGATATCTTGAATGGCATCCAAATGGTATTTTGTAGGTATAATTTGGTATAAAAGTATGATGTTATTATCTGTCGAATTATGGTATTCTGGATCATGAATGGCTTAGACTTTGAATGGCTATATGTCATATACATATATGTGTTTGTTGGAAATGCCTCAAGTGGTGAAAGAAGCATTTGTTTAATAAGATTGGCATTGTTATGCTTGAATATTTGGTCCCTAATAAAAATAATAAGCCAATCATATTTTAAAATTTATTTAATTTAGTCCCTAAACTCAAAACAAGCCTAACTTTTAATTCCTAGCTTCGAATTAAAATTCGATTTCACATATATTCATTAGGGACCTCCTACTTTCTATTCCTACTGAAAGTTTAATAGTTTTTAATTTTATTCAATTTGGTCCCTAATGTACGAAACTAACAATTAAGCTTTATAATTTAGTCCTTTTCATAAACTAAGCTTAATTTCTATCAATTTCACATCTAATTCTCCAAGAAATCAACAATGGAAACTTTCTAAAACTTTAACAGTTTTTCAAATTGGTACATGTGCTAGCTAAATCAAGCTCTTATGACCTTAAATCTATAAAAAAAATTACAAGAAAAGGACTTGAATTTCATGCCAAATCAAGTGGTCGAATGCTGAAACATCCAAAATGGTTTTTCTTTGATTTCAAAAAAGAAAGATGGTGAGTTGAGGAAGAAAGTGGTGGAACTTTCCACTAACTCCCCCTTTTATACTATAATTAATAATAATTAATCTAATTTAATTACTTTAAGCTTAATTTATTAAGTTAAATTAACAAAATATTTATTCATAATAGAATATAGCATCGTCATCCACCAACTATTATTTAAGAATGGTTTAATTACCATTTTGTACTTTTGGTTAATTTCTATTTAGGTCCCCCAAGTCATTAGTCAATTAAAAATTTACAGCAACTGAACTTTTACAATTTAATCCCCAAGCCTTAATTAGCCACAATTTCAGCTAAATCACTAACAAAATTCCAATTCATTTATATAATAACCCTGTAAATATTCTTATTTAATATCTACGAACTCGGTTTACAGAAACGAGGTATCAAAACTTCAATTGTCGACACCATTAAAAATCGAATCATTACAGAACAAAAGTTAAACCTTGCCTTCATTTATGGAGATAATGTTTCATTATCATTTTGAGTCTAATGAATTGTAGACACAACACCAATTATGACTGTCGAAACCACTTTTTTTTTTAAAACAGGGCCAACTTTTATAATGAAAATGGAGTCGCCACTGGTCCTTTTTTTGAAGTGTGATCGGGTCACCTTGAGATTAATCATTTTAATAAAACATTTTGATTTATTAAAAATAATTATTTTGGTCTACAAAATTCGAGAAAACGGGCTTAGGAGTCGGTTACGCACTTGGAAGGATTAGCACCCTCGTAACGCCCAAAAATCGGTACCTAATTGATTAATTAATGTCTTAAATTCCAAATGCCGAAAAATTTGAAAAAGTTTAAAAACAATTCCCCTTTTATTGAAACTTTGTGTAAAAAATGTTTGATCATCCCGATTCAATGAGGAAGTCGAAACCCCGTAAGTTAGGGAACAATTCCTTGAAGTTTCAAAGACGATATACAAATTTACTTTTATTTTTTAAAAAAATCGTTTTGAAATTTCGAAATGTCATATCCAATGCGTTAGGACATAATGTTTCGAACTTCCCAAAATAAATTTTGATTTGAAATTTTTACGTTTGAGTTGAAAAAGAAATACTCGATTTCTTAAACTCAACAAAGAAAATCGAAACCCAGTAAGTTAGGGCACCATCCTCTCGAGAATTTTAAATACCGAATATACGTTGTTTTGAAAACCTTTGAATGAAAATGATTTCAATATTTTAGTTACATGCAATCTCTTAAATGACATAAATGCAATAGAATGATTTAAAAAATAATAAATACAGATAAGCAATGCGAAACATGTAAGAATAGTAATTATACATCATATATTATACGAATATTAAAATTAACATTCAAAAGCAAGTGAGTAAAAATTGAAAGAAATACTTAAGCAAATTATGCAAATAAAATATAGCAAACTTAAAAAGTATCCTAAAAGAAAGGAAATCTAAAACATCAATATCAACAACAAATTACATGTATAAAATATTTAAAACAAATAATACATATAAAAAATAAAATAATTTGATAAAAAATTATATATACACAAATAATAGTATAGTATAAAAAAATTGTCATATAGATTTTTTTATATATAAAGATATAGCAGAGAAATAAAAAAATATTATATAACTAAAGAAATGCACTAATTATATCAAATTGACATAAATGTAAAAATAGTATGTGTTAAATTTAAGTAATAAAACATGAACAATTAAAATGATAGTGTGTGAAAATTTAAAATAATATTAATAATAAATTTAGAATAATTATGATAATAAACTAAAAATAATAATACATGAAAAACCTAAAATAATACATATATAAAAAAACTTTTAAAATAATAATACAATAATAAATTTATAATAATAAGTTTAATTATTATAATAATATTAGATCTAAAACTAAATGTATTAAAAACAACAGAATAAAATATTTAAAATTTTTTTTAAATGAGTAAATTGAAATAAGGATTAAATCGAATTTAGAACCAAATTAAAAGGAAAATATGTAAATAAAATAAAGCTGAAGGGCCAAAATGCGGCGCGCGAATAACATGGGGGACTTAATGGAAAATATTTCCTTTTCCTCCAAAACGCAGAGCTGCAATCTGGGTTAAAATGAAACAAAAAGACAACTGCGGGGACAAAATTAAAATTAAAAAAACATCAAATTGAATCAGTTATAGAAGTGAGGGGACTAAAACCATAAATTTCCCATTTAGGCCTCAAAAACATGCGGATCCATTTCGGATCAGGTCGGTCGTGTTAGTCATGGCCAATACGGCATCGTTTCAATGCTTATAGTCCCTACTCGAAACGGTATTGTATGGTACCACTATTTAAATCAACTTTTCCCCAAAAAATCATTTGCAGCCCCTAAAAATTAAAAAAAAACTTGATATTTCTTTACTAGGGTTTTAGCCCTAGCTTCTACGTCGCTGCGCCTCTGCCACGATCCCACCGTGAAAGGTGGTCGGAGCTGCACCCCAAAGAGGCTTTTTGGCTCTTTTTCGCACAGATTTAAAGGCGTCTCAAGGTATTTTCTCTTTTTTTCTTTTACTTTCTGTACAAAAATAAATAAATAAATAAATCGAATCGAATCGAAAGAAAAAAACAAAGAAAATAAATTGCTACCTTTAATCTCTATTTTTATTTTTCTTTTCTCTGATTGATGTTGTGAAATACTTGTTTTTTTATTGATTTTCCAATCCTTTTTTTACAGATTTTCAGTGGCTTTTTATAGCCGTAGTGAAACAAGAAAATAAAGAGAAATCCATTCTATTATCTGCTTGATTTGCGATTTTTTTTATTTTCTTGCCATTTTGTTGCCTATACTGTTTGTTGCCTTTCTTGTTGTGCAGGTACAGGCTTGGAGGAGGCGCGCGCGTGGAGACTCGGCTCGTGTGGAGGGGCTTGGCTGCGACGCTAGATGCTACTGTTGCTGCCCTAGGGTTTCTGAAAATTGTTTTGGGCATTTGGGCCACATTGTAATTGGGCCACTGTTTTTAGATTGAGTCTGGAGTTTGAGTTTTGTAATTTGAGCTTGGTGTTGGGTCGTTTGTTATTTCGGACTGAATTAAGTTTGGGCTTATTTTTACTGTAAATGGACTGGACGTTTATTATTTATTTTTCTTGGTTTTTATATTTCAATCGGGCCCAGGCAAACTGGATTATTACAATGACTCCCACCACAGCAATGATTGAAACCCCAACAATTAGCACTTTACTCGACATCTTTGTTTTTCTTTTAATGAAGATATTATATCTCTATCGCTATTTAGTCCTGGCAAATAACCATGCTGTAGAAAAACAATACGATTCCCAACCAACCAGCATAAATAAAGAGAAACCTCTTATTGGGAAATGAAGCTTCCCTCGCCTTTGTCTTTGCTTTTGTTGTTTGATGAAATCAATCATACACAATGAGTGAGTTTTATAGCAAATGAGAGCTTGTAAAATTAGGGCTCTTTACATGAAAAACGAAAAATGATGCCTTACCGAATTGATGTGGATAGGTTACAATGTAATGGTCTTAGACAAAATATGTAATTCATCAGTGGTTATCATCTTTAAATTTTTTTTTTGTTTTTTAAAAAGGAGTGGAAATTTTTTGTTTGTCTTAGCTTTGTGTTTGATTTGTTTGGGATGATTTTATTTATTAAGATATTAAAGGCTTGAAGTGAAAAAAAAAATTCTAGAATTCAATCTTGAAGGACTTAAACTGTAAAAAAAAAAAATCTTTATTATTTTTCACCAACAAAGTGGATGTAAGAATTTCTAATATTGACAATATCGTTGGAGTTACAATTTGAACTAATTTTTTATTATAATTTCATACATATTACATGTGTTATTGTTATTACTTCTCAACCTTACATTTGATTCTTTATTATATATTATTTTTAAACGTACACGTGTTCTAAATATGTAATTTTTCCAGACATACGCATATAATAGAATCTCTAGTTATTAATAAATTTTTTATAAATTATATTTTAAAAACTTCTCAATATAATAAGTTTTAAAGATTTTTATAGAAATTAATTAATTAAATAATTAAAATTATGAACACATGAAAAACCTTGTAATATTTGTATGTATATATATGTAATATTTATATGTATATATATACTATCTATACACTATACATAAGAGTAGGCTTTCCTCATGACATCCAAATAGTTAACATTCTTAAAAACACATTTATAATACAATCTATTTCACCATGATCAGTTAAAATAAATATTTTTTTAAAAAAATTCTTAAACAACAGATTAATGATATTATAAAAATACAAAAATTAAAATATATGAGTTTAAAATATAAATACTAATTTTAAATTTGAACATAGCCTTCTGTCATTTGATTTAGTAAGAATTCGGTATATTTTTTTTAATTGCTTTTAATTAAATTGGCTCAAATAATTATTTCTTTACTCGATATGTATTAATTTTAGGATTAATATATGAAATGATTACATTTGCTCCCTGTCCTAACTTAATGTTCCAACTTATTTCTAAACATAGACTTTACAATGACTGCAATTAAAGACAATAAAATAAAGAAAAAAATAAACACACAAACTTTGATAATGCAGTTTGAATAACAATCGAATTATTCGATTTATTCAACAATTGATCTAAAAACCATTTAATTAAAACCCAATTTACCCTTACACGAAAAACAATTGCAGCGCGATAAATATCCTAACTTTAATTAGAATAAATTAAAAAAAATCCGATTCAAGCAATTTTCTAATCAATTCACCTGGTCTGTAATGATTCCCGATCTAACGAGTTCATGACCATTCTCCAAACTAATTTCCAATCCAGATCAAACATCATTGCTAAATATTTTAAAATAAAGAATCCCTGACATGCCATCTTATAATTGGGTCATCTGTAAGCATCATATTAATAGGAGTAAAAGTGTGGATATCAAAATATATATTTTCAAAATAGAAATCACAAATTTGATAAAAGTAAAAGAGCCAATATGTTATTGTCCCTTATCACTTTAAACTGCTTGAGTAACACACACTGGCCTAAATACGAAAAATATTATTCTACAAATATACCATTAAGACTAATGTTTTTCTATACAAAATATTAAACGGTTAAGCGTGCTCAAACTCATGAGTATTAACAGAGCTAAAATTCAGTCTACTTAAAAACTTTAAGAAATTGAATACAAACAGAAAACAAGAACAAACGAAAGAGAGAAAAAAAAAAGAAAAAGGAATAGGAACACAAAGAAACAATGAATTTAGAGATGAAAAATACACTATGTTTCTTACACATCAACTAAAACATTCTCATTCGATCACCTAAAGTAAGTAAATATAGAAACCTTGTTGTCATCACTCACTAGTATCAATTTGATCTTTCTCTTTCCTAGCTTTAGCTAATATACCTTGGTTAACAGAAAGAAGTGTGAACTTACGTGTTATCCGAGAAGCAACCGATATGATAAGCTTCAGGGGCATTAGAACCTTGATCTAATGTTGAGGAAATAGATTGAGTCGATGAATGTTTTGAAACAGAAAGAGTTCGATAAGGACGATGGACAGGAGGTAAGATTAAAGCTGATTGCCTGTCCATTGCCAATAGCCGTCCGCATTTGCTGTACCAAGGGGTTCACCATTTTATTACCAGAGAAGAATACAAGCTAAGGAGAATTATTAGAGAAAGAGAAAAAGAAATGAAAGAGAAAGCAAACCATACTTGCAGACTTTGGTGAATAAAGTTTGGTAGCTGCATATCCAGTGCTACAAAAGGAAATGCATTCGTACATCATTAGCACGAAATAGCTGCAAAAAATTGAATAACAGTTCAAACATTTATACAGAGACCATACCAAAAGAGAATGCAATGCTGTTTTACTTCTGATTCCAAGGAAATACTGGAGGGCAACAGTAGCGTGCTCCTGTAATAGGGACATAGTTATTAGTATAACAGAAAGCTTCAGCTTAGTGGATATAATTAACCCAAACTGGATAGACTGTTACCGTTATCTGTCTAAATACATGGTAGACCGAAGAACCTCTAGAATGCATGTAGCTGCCGCCCTGTGCAGAATGAAAAAGGTAAATACAGAAGTGCAATTAAACTGCTTTATTGAGAGGCAACAAGGCTAACCAAGATGTATGACGAAGGTAAATATTAATTCCCCTGTATATGAGCATCTATAGTACCAAACCGACTGTAATCATGATAATAAAGGTATGATTGTGAGCAGAAAGGTGATTTGCACCTATGTTACTCGGACTTGGATGTGAGTGCATGGGTATGCATCCCGTACAAGCATGTTGACTATGGTGTAGTTTTTCCATGTATGTGGAGGTTACATCCCCATAACCATGTCCAAATATATATCAAACGCAAGTGTCAGACATAGGTGCTTTAAAAAAATGATGAGTTACAGTTACAATCCGCCTTTCTTGTGAGACCACAGAATATACTTTGGTGCATCCCCAAAATTGCAGCTAGGAAGTTAGAACTTTGAAGTATTGAAGAAGATAAATTCAGGCTTTAGAAATGGAAGCATGATCCCTGGTCAACTTTCTACCAGCAAATTGAGTTCCCATTGTTTAGCCAAAATTAAACAGTTGGCATTCCACCTTTTCTTTTAAATGGCATCAAAACATTTCCAAGATACCAATCAAGTCCAAAAAATATCAACCAATAAGCCAATCTTTCAAATGGCATCAAAACTAGTCAATATACTAGTCAAGTCCAACAGAAAACAACCAATAAGCCAATAGTCTGTTATACAGACTCATGAACAAGTTCAAGCTGACTCGGATAAAAAGGTGAAACCAAGCTTGAAGCAGACTAATTAGTTCCAAAAAGCATTTGAGGCTTGAATAGGCACAACCAATTTCATGAATCTGTGATTATATTATGTACCTCATTTGCCTCTGCTTCTATGCAGCAATGCATATATCAACATCAGAAGATTACTAACAAAGAAAGATCTTTACTATGTAAAACCACTTAGCTACTCTACCACATGGCTAACATAATAAGATCCATGAATCACATAAGACAACCAACATTTGCCTCTTTCATGGCAACATGCAAACCAAAGGTTTAATACTATTATTAATTTCAAAGAAGAGAACAAGTAGCATTTGCATCTGCTGAAAAGATTACCTCGTCCGGAGAAAAGAAAGCCACTGAATCTGGATCTGTTGAACCAGCTGGATGCAATGAGACTACAGCTCTGAAGATAGAAGGAAAGAACAGCTCAATTACAGCAACCTTATCCATAGAAGCAACATTCTGGAGTGCTGGTCTAAGTATACTTGTGCCGTGAAAATTATGTTTTGGTGCCTCCATGGTATTATCATTTGCTGAAGCAGGCAATGAAGAAGCTCTTTTCAACCAATCCAGTCTTTCATAAGTTGAAACTTTCAGATTTGGTCTTTCTTTCTCCATGTTAGTCAAAACATCAGATAATGTTTTACAATCGCTAAGATTATCTTGATTGTCTTCTGCCAGAGCTGGCAAATTGCGGTGTTTCTTTGACGCAGTGTCAGTACCCTCACCATCCTCTTCATCATCAAGGTGAGGAAAAAATCGCCTTTTCTGGTCTGTGAAGGCTTTGAGAGCAAGCCTGTGAACATTAGAAGCATGAGATAAACAATTTGACAATCTCAAGTTTCAGAACAAAAAATTGTGAGCCAAGGAAAGCACTGCTAAGTTAAAAAGAACTCACTGTACCTACTATGTTGCAACAAGAAGTGATGATACTGAATTGAAATGAAACAAAACAGCACACCACTACAGTGTTTTCCATGACCAATGCACATTAAATTAAAAATGATAACATAGAGATAACATCAGAAAATCATTTCATTTTGTATTCTAAGCAACTCCTTTGCAATTATATCTGTGGTCCAAGACTGTGGTTAGTCAATGAGTTAGGAGATTGGTTCAAATCTTTGTTCATGTATCGGACAGACCACCCCTTATTCATTCAGAATTAGACTAGTGCAAGCTAGCAACACCTCCTAAACAAGTAGTTACTTTAGAAGAATTTAGCAAGTCCGTGAACCATTTAAAACTTCAAGCAACTCATGTTGCATATTGCACCATGTCACAATCTACTAAAATCAGTAAGACCCAAAATTTTGCTAATAAATTAGCACCCTCACCATTATTCACATCCATTTCAATCTGAACCTTAAAATATTCTCCATTCAAATCAGGCAAATGCAATTTACCATAATTATCAGAAAATCAGTGCTGGATTCTTTACTTCCCTGTAAAATGTCTTAAACCCTATACATAACAGGCAACTAAAATTCATACGATTATGCAACAAACGATACCAACTCATAAAGGCATTTCACTGTACCAGAGCTTAGGTAGAATTCAACAATATCAAACATTTACCGTATCTATACGACTAATTGAGTACGAACCTTGTCCGGTCAACAGCAGATGCACCAGCCTGGCCAGCAAGCTGTCGTTTCCAAGCATAAGCCACAACGGCACCGTCAGGACATACTAATGGCATATGCAAACCCCAAGAATTACTCCTTGACCTAAGTGACTCATTCAACACTCCAGATTCCTCCAGCTGCTTTCCTAACAAGAAAATCAAATACAATTTTCAAAAAAACTAGTCCTCCAAAGCGACATCATTCTAATATTAAGACAAAAAGGCCATTTATTTTTTGTTTACCAACGGTGCGGAGGTCTTGGAGATGTTGGCGCATTGACTCGTCTTCTTGGCGGAACAAGTGGAGAGGTTTCGAGCTTTGATGCGGCTGCGAAGCGACAAATAGGGCTTCGAGAAGTCGATCAGCGCCTAGGCGGATATCAGCGATGAGTCTCGCAGCCTGTCCGAGTCTATCCATCGCTAGAGCCACCTGCTTCGGCGGTGCCTCCCCGGTGGTTGATGAAGGAGGCGTTGAAGTCGTCGCCGACGGCGGTGGTGCCGCGGTGATCGCGGACTGGAGGTGGTGGTGGTGTTGCTGTTGATGGTGCTGTTGCAGCATTAGGATTTTGTTGCTAATCTGAAGATCTGAAAAATGGAATGCTCCCAAAAAGAAAGAGGGTTTAAAGAAAAATTCTGCTTTTCGGGGGTAAATTACAAAAAAAGCCCTATTTTTTTAAAATTTACCGAAATGGGTCCAGTATTTTATTATTTACCGAAATGGGCTATTTTTCCCGAAATCGCGTCCACGTCAGCGCAATGTCAGGGGACGTGTCAGAACATCGCGTCCACATCAGCATGCTTTGCTTACGTGGACACAAATCACGCCTACGAGGACGCAATTTGCTGACGTGGATGAACAGTTTATGTTTTTTAGCTTGAAAAACTTTGAAAGGCCATAACTTTTCGCTCGGTTGTCCGATTGAGACGATTTTTTTTATTTAGAATAAATTTTTGAGATCTACGCGCTGACAAACGGCCGAATGCGGTTTGCCACTATTTTTGTCGAAAAAGATCTTTTTTTACCCCTAAATTTCGATTTTTTCGGTTTAAATTTGAATTTTGAAACATTCAAATCATTATTTTCCTTATTTATTTGAAGTAAACACCGGATATTTTTTTACAGAATTGTTGTATTATTTTTTCTGATTGGACACGTGTATGGAATAGGTCCGATAAATCGTTAGAATGTAAGTAATATAATTAAGATAATAATAGTATTTATATAATATGTCAATTAATTAGTTTAGCTTAGTTGGTTAAGATGCTTGCTCTTTTCTCTTAGTACCTTGGAGCGTGATTTCCTTCCACGTCAACATCTCGCGCTGACGTGGACGCGATTTCCTGACACGTACCCTGACATCGCGTTGACGTGGACGCAATTTTCCGGAAAAAGGACCATTCTAGTAAATAATTAAAAAATGGGCTCATTTAAATAATTTTTGAAAAAAAGATATTTTATTAGTAAATTGCCCGCTTTTCGGAGGTCTTCAGTAAAGTTAATATCGAAGGATTTATCACCATTCACCGCTAAAGCCACTTCATCCCCAATTTCTAATTCGCAATTGTCTATAGGTAAACAGAATTTCTATTTAAAATTTTTCATCCGACTCACTCGATAATAAAGTTTTTTTTTTTAAAATTTGACTAACGAGCTCCAAGCAATGACTCGAAGATCAATTGGTGGGTTAATATACAACGATAGATAGAAGAATATATTTTGGATCTTGATCTGACGATCAGTATCGAAAATTAAAAAACAATGTTATTTAAATTTTAGTTTGTAAATTCGTGACAATTAAAATTGTTTCATGAAATAAAACTAAACAGTAAAAGAGAAAGAAAAAGAGCATTTTCGATTGGTGCAGTACAAACAAAAAAAGTTATACAACAACGATTTTAACAACTGAATGACTTAAATAAAAATTTTTAAATAATTCAATGACTATTTATAACTTTTTAAAGTTAAATGATCAAAAAATTAATTTATTAATAATTTAGTAACATTATATACAATTTACCCTAATTTATATTTAATTTTAATCCCAATCTTGTTCAAAGATCAAACTATTGTTATTCGAATTTTGAAATAATTTAAATAAAAATTTTACTTAGACCAAAAAAAATTAAGTGCCTTTAAATTATGAGCCGAAATAGAATTTCAATTTTCAATATTGAAAGTCCAAAGACTCAATTTAATCCAATTTCAAATTTATATTATATTATTATAATATAAATATTAAAAATATGTTAAATTGTTTACATTAAAAGTTTAATAGAAAATATATAAAAAATATATTTATAATTAATAAATACTAAATAAATCAATTATATTTTAAAAATTAAGAAATGGATGACGGTTTGAGTTAATTATTTCCAAATATAATCAAGTTTAGACAAATTTTTAAACTCATATATCAAATTAAATTGAATTCAAACAACTATATATGATATTGATACCTAAATTTGAAATTTAGGGGGCTGACAAGGGCCTCGACCCCCCTAAAATGTAAAATTGCTATTTAAGTCTTTAAATTTTTTTAAAATTTTTAAATTAATAAAGGTAAAATTACACTTTAACCCCCTAAAATTATAAAAATTCAAATTTAAAATTATAAAATTCAATTTAATCCTTTAAAAATTATAAAGATATAGACCATAAATAATTAAAATTTCATTCAATCCCCTAAAAATTTGTTTTGGCTTCGCCCTTGTTGATACCACTTATAAACTCAACCCGGTTTAGTCCACGAACATCTCTAATGCACTAAATACTCAATTATGTAAAAACATTACATATATCAAATAAATAAATAAATAATTTTAAGGCTGACCAGGTAAATAGTGTCCATAGTAAAAAAAAAAACTCAATTAGGCTCTTAAACTAGTATATCTTTGACCATTAAAATGCTAACATGACCGTTAACAGTTATTGAGTCAGCTATTACGTTACACATGGCAAATTTTAATCAGAACAAAACTTAAACTACTTAATACTAATTTAAGACCAAGATTACCGAAACAGTACTGACGATGCACTTGCACCATAAACATTTTGCAAAGTCAAAACCAAATTATAAATACAAACAAAGGCCTCATAAATATTTAATAATAAAAAATTGTACTCATTACATATTTGTTCCAAGTATGATATATAATAGGAGTGCCACTGAGCTTCTTGGAACGGTATCCTTTTTGCTCTAAAAAAATGGAATAAAACTTCAGAATTAAAAGTTCACTAAAAAGGCTTGCAGTTCTAACATTACAACTCATTGGATAGAAAATACCTTGTCTATCAGTCGATTCAGTGAGTCAACTTTTCTCCATTACTGTTCAGTTTATTATTTTCCAATGCAACTATAATCATCATTTACAAAGCAACCAATCCTAAATGTGCATGATAATGATGACAAATAGGATAATAACATTAACCCTTAGGCCTAAATCCTTAACTCTTAATATGAAGCATATTTCAACACATGGATAGTCTTTCACAAGTGTTTGTTTGCAAAAGAATAGCTATGATGTCCAATTTGCAGAGACAGATTTACGATTGCCAGCGAAAAAATAAATCTAGTTTCATCATGCAAGAAACTTTGATCCGGTCGCATCAGCTTAATGGCAACAAGTTTTCGATATTATTTTGACATTCTCAACCCGCCCCCCAACCCCAAAACAATGCAAAATTACTATACCTGACCCTGCAGAGAAGTTGAACACCTTTTAGTTTGCTTATGTATTTTTTTTCCACCATTTGGTTTATTCTTAGTTGAACTCCTTTTAGTAGTCTGCTTATGTATTTTTCCTCCATTACGTTCATTCTTGGTCAAACACTGCTCTTTGTCTGCATCTGATGAGAAGTAAGGGCTGAATACTTTGAGAACTTGTTCATAAACCGGCTTCTTGAAATCCACAGCCTGCTCAAAAATTAGTTTTGAAGCATTAGCTAAAAGAAGTATCAGATCTTCGAAAATGTTGGTACTTCGATCAGTAAAACTTTATATTAAGGATTGGGAAACGAGAGATACTTACAAGCTCTACAACTTGTTCTGGTAATCTCCATGACCACTCTTTGAACTCTGGCTTTTCCGAACCATCGCCTAAAAGATTGATTTCTTCTTCATTTCCAGTGAACTTAAAAAGAAACCTGTATCAGGAGAAACAGAGGAAGTCAAATAAGAAGCATATATTTATTTGGATTCGAAAAATTGAAAGCTAACTACACGAATTCAGAGAAAGATTGGTTTTCAAATAGAATGATTAAGCAACCCCCAGTATCATATATTCACAGTAAAAACAGAACCCGTTGATAAACTTTAAAAAATACACACGAATATGACTGAGAGCTACAAAAGATCCTTCAAATACATGATAAAACTTTACAAAAATATACGAACATATCTGTGTTAAACACATATCCATATGCAAGTCCGAGTAACATAGGAATTCAATATGTGCAATCAAAGCGAATTACACAATTCAAGTTACGATCTTCAATATACCAGATTTATTTGATGACCTAAACTACAGTCCTTACCATTTCTGTGCTTGACCTTTATAATTTGTCCCCCATCTACGGTTAAGCTTATCTTTCACTTTAATAGGAAAATCATAAGTCAACCAATAAGGTGCCTGTACATTAAATGTCAAAAAATCAGTTCAATAACTTTCAACACGATAATCGTTTTATCGTTTGCGATGTCATAAAACAGATGTTTTTAATACAAATTATCTCGAAACACACCTCTGCAAGAAATTCAGCGGATGTAACACCAGTTTCTTCCCTCAGTTCTCTCATGGCTGCTTTTCTTAGATCTTCACCTTTATTAGCACCACCCTGCATAACAAAAACTCGAGACAGTTGCTATATGCACGTCATAGAGTCTACCATATTCAAAGATTTAGAAGACAAGAAGTTTAAAATGTTTCAGACTTTTGAACCCAAACTGCCCAGGGCGAAGAGTACAGCACTAATGTTCACATGCATCACATCCCTACGGAAAGCCTTACGGTGAACTACAATGTTACCTTATTTCATTTGCACCAATCTTATTATTTAAACCCTAAAACCAGGCTTAATCCTTGGATGCTTGAACCTCGAACTTAAAGTCGGTTTAAGGCGACATATAGGTACAGTCACAGAAACAGGAAGCATTTGCACTTAGCTCCAAAGAGTAATGAAATTATTGAATCCCAAACTCTTTCATACAAGCATTACTTGTAAGTACTCGAAATGAACCGAAACCGAAAAGGCTACCTGTTTTTCAGCTCTAAAATTCTGAGGATTTCGGATTTAGTCAACGGACAGATGCAGACTACTTGCTTAAAGCTTAGCAGAGCCAATTACAAGAGGATTTCAACAAATTCTGTTTCACTAAATGACTAAACTAAATTAAAAACAAATTCAACAATGCATGGACTAAATTCAAGTTTTCCCAGCATAATCCAATTTAGGATCCAATTAATAGAACCCTATCCAACAAGCTTAAACCAAGAAATCTCTGAAAAAAGAAACAACATACCTGAGGCATTTGCCAGGTGTTTGGAATATATATCCTCGACGCTGTAAATATCTAAAAAAAATCCAAGAAAAATAACAGTATCAAAAATCAAAAACATCAAACTGAAATGAATTAATGGGAAAATTAGAGAATAAATTAAGGACCTTTTTAGAAGGATTTACAAGACAAATTCCAACATTTTTCCTATACCCATCAGGCGGACCTTCATTGGATAAGGAAGCCGAGATTTTTGTGAGTGGAACATTGAGCAGAGGGTAAAACAGTGGCACCCCCGAAAATTTAACCAATTGACAATGGCAATTTCGTCTCTCGGTCCCGTAAAACACCGAATTGCCCACCAGTTGACACCCTGCCATCGCGTCGTTTTGACGAGTCACTGACTCAGTCCCGATAAACCGCAATCCAAACTCTCGTTTACTTTGAGCACTCCATATCCAACCCCATCAGCTTCCCCTATACGCATTATCCACTTTTTTCATTTTCAAAACTACCCTCGTCACCTTTCTTAATTTACAGTTTTGTATTTTCCCCACCCTTAAAGCCCGTACTTTTTTTTTTATGATAAAACTATAATTATAAATAGGTTTAAACAGTAAAATGGCCCTTCAACAATAATTTGATTCCCAAATTGATCCTTAAATTTTTCTTGTCATAAGTAGCTATTAGATTTGGTCCTTGGATTGTAACGCCCTTAACAAAAACAAATTAACCATTTTAATAACTATAATCTATACTTTATATAGAAGGTTTTGACGGATTTAATGCCTATATCAATTAAATTTCGATTTAGTGTGAAATTATCGAAAGACCATTTCATTTAGAAATGAACAAATATTATTTCGAGAGTGTTTATACCTTTACATTTTGATAAATTTAGAAAAACGCATATACATAACGAGAAGGTTAAAATATGTTGTTAATCCTTATACTTTGACAAAACTTGAGATAAAAATTAAATCCCCTTACTTTTTCAATTTAAGAATTCTAATTCAATCATTACTATAGTTAGTAGTAGTTTTAGTTAAAATTTATCAACGTACCATGTTTACTTTCTATCAATCATATGTCACGTCACATAAAACCAACCTAACCAACATGTTAAATAAAAAAATTAACAAAAAAATTTAAATTTTTAATGATTGAGCTGAGATCTTTAAATAAAAAAATATATGACTTAATTTTTAATTTTTAAAATATATGGACTAAAATTTAAATTTTATCAAAGTACAATGGGTAACAACATATTTTAGCCTAATAAATTTATTATATATTTAAAATGATTTAAAATAAATATCCAGGCAGGTATAATAGTGCAGGTCATGATCAGCATCCTCCGGTGGATATTTCAGCCTTTACGGTTTTTACGGATTACCAAATCCAATACTCGCTATAAGCGAACCAAGTGTCTTTATGGATGAATGATTCGTTAAACGGGCTGGGGAGTGTGGAACACGTCCGTTGAAAAGGAAGTGGGAAAATGATAGGACAGCGCCAAAACGGCTCAAGGGCAGAAGATTGAGGGAGAGAAGGTCGAGGCAAACAATACGGCTCTGACTTGGCTTTAGCTGATATAAGAGTGTGCCGACTGCCAACTGGTCACGTGACCTCTGTATAATTGATTTTAGCCCAATGGCAAATTTTATTAATAAAGCTTGAATCAATTTAAGAAATTACATCAATAAAATATGTATTTTTTTGGTAGAAAAAAAAATTAATTACATTATCCTCAAATTTTCTTATATGTACAGTTATTTGTATAAATTTTAAATAATTATTACTAACCCCTAAACTCTAAAAAAAGTTTTTTTTTATAAAAATAATTAGGTATTCCTATTGAACTATATAATTTTTTTAGATCAAAATATATTTTTAATAAATTCAATTGACTTCATTACTACATAAGTTTGAGTTTTTTTTTAATACTTAAGTGTATATTATTTTCTAATTTACGAGTGGAAAAATATAAATAATTTAAAAATTATATAAAAAATACAGTTTTACTATTTTTAGCTAATAAATAACTTAATAAAAATATAAACCAAAAGTTTTTAAGCCCATTTAAATTCACCAACTCTAAATATCATTATAAATTGAATTAATATTTAGTCAACGTAAGTAATTCTTTCAACAATGAGTCAAAATTTCTTAACAGGTCCACTAAGAGTAATTTTGGATAGACGATACGTTTATCTCTGGTTAGTGTAAAAACAACAGTGGCGATGAGATTAGATATTGTAGTAATACTGTAATGTAAGACAAAAAGAAAATTAAGCATACTGTACTGAATATAAACATTAATCCGAATGAACTCTAAATTTCATTATATTAAATATAAATCTATTTAAAGGGAGAATCTAAAAAGGCAAAAGGGAGATTTGATCGTTTGATAAAATTTTGTAATTATATTTTTAGACATCTTCAGCATAAAAAATTTACCTTGACCTCCGTAATTTATATTTTTAACTTTTTTTAATAGTACAATGATTAAATACATCTTTTAATAATAAATAGATTATTTTAATTAAGTTCTTATAATAAAGTGACTTAACAAGTACTTTCACCTTATAATATAAAGAGGTACAGAGAAAGCAAGTTAAGGGCTAGTTTGGATGGCGGTGTGTTTACCTCTGGTGAGGTTAAAAATAGCGGTGGCGGTGAGATTAGTTACTGTAGCGGTGAGATTGCATACTGTAGCGGTGAGATTAGAAACAATGGTGGAGTGTGTGTTTCGATTCAAACGCTGCTGTAGCGGTGAGGTGAGAATAAAAAATAACTATTAAGGACATCATATTAGAATTGATATATAATAGAAGTTATTTAAATTATTTTACTTTTTTAAAGTTATTAAAATATGTGAATTTATAAATTCATTTAATAAAATATTAAAATGTATCTTCCAATATTTTAATGAATTATATAATTAATTTAAATTATTTATTAGATAAAATGATAATCATTTTTAATTTTTTATAGTTAAATATTTTTTTATAACAATGATAAATATTATTTTCACAAATAGTAACATTATACTTGGATCAAATTTTGAAGTATCTAAACGGATGATTTTTAATAAAAATATATATAGTAACATAAGACATAACAAGTTTCATTGTTACTAGAAATTAGGTTATGATACAAAATGTTTTTACAAATATGGATTCATTAAACTAGTTGCAATGGTTTCCATTAACATCGTGATTTCAAGGTCACTTTCTCTGTTAGAAAAACTCGATTCACCTCTGTCAAATTGGCTTGAAGAGACTGGCATGTCGAGTATATTCTCAAATTCTCGAAAATCCTCATCATTTGACCAAGCATGTCTTCGAATGTAATTACGCAAAACCATTGTTGCAATAACTATTAAAACTTGCTTGTCGAATGAATAACTTGGAATATCTCTTAATATTGGCCATTTTTTTTCACACTCCAAATGTTCGTTCAATCACAGAGCGTAACGAATAATGGACATGATTAAAGATTTCTTTTTTTCCAGATACTTGATGATTACCTCGACGAAAATCAGGTAAATGATATCGTTCCCCCTTTATGGACCTAGAAAACCTGCTATTTGTGGATATCCTGAACCCACAAGATAATATTTTCCTACAAAAAAGTAAAACATAATATCAAGTTTAAAAATAAATTAAAAATTTTAATATTTTTTTATGCAAAAAGTAATTAAAAATTTAAAGTTCAACCTGGTGGAGGGTGTGGAAACTTCAACTATTGCTTTCTAAGTGCTTGCAAAAAAAATCTACTATCATGTGTTGTTCCTTCCCAACCAGGAAATGCAAAAATGAAGCACATGTTGAAGTCACAAACTGTCATAATATTTTAAATTGGTTCACATTTCTGTCCGATATAAGGTATTTGACAAGAAGGCGAAATGCATGCTTTTATGTGTGTTCCATCTATGGCCCCAATACAATCCTTTAAAATAAATACAAGTAATGAGATAAAAGTTAGAAATAATTATGTTTTAAAAATATAAAGATTGTGTAAATTTTACCTTAAAGTGAGGCCAATATCTTGTATCATGTCGAATATGGTTCGGTACTTCCTCGAATTGACCTTCAATGGGTTTAATCGTGTCTATTCCCATTCGAGCAAATATATGCAACATATCAGTAAAAATTCGACTAACAGTTTCCCCAAATCGTTGAAATCACTCTGTTGCATTTAAATTTGATTCTCTATTTCCAAGAATGTACAATGATAATGCTAACTTCTCCATCGCTGATACTTTCCCATTATTTAAGCCATAATTTGTTTTGCAAATCATGCAACAATCTGTGAAATATATTTTTTGGCATCCTAAAACTAATCATGCAACGATCATCGTGCCAATTTAAGACTTCGTCCACCCACATTTGACCTATATAATTTGAATCTATATGCGGTTGCATAGTGAAATAAGTTTCATGGTGTACCAATACACTGCTTAACACATATTATTCCTCTTCATGATAATTGTTGTGATCAACTTGGGTAACAATTGTGGCTATTCTTCGTTGAGCTTCTTCACTTAATTCAGAGGTATCATAATTCATATCAAAACTATTATACATATTGTTGAATTCATCCATAACCTGAAAAAGTAATCAAATGAAAATAAATTAATATTTCGTGACATTCTATACAATGCAGAAACTTGATTAAAAGCATAGCATAAAAATACCAAACATAAAAAGTATCATACATTAGTTTTACATATAAAAAAGTAGTATAGTTATATTACAATAATAATTCTAAGGAGCTTATGGTGGAGGTGGTTGATGGTATGGTTGGGAGGGAAATGAGGATGTTGCTACCAAGGACGAAAATGATGCAATTGGATTTTGTTCAGCATACTCACGTCGAAGCCACCAAACCCTATCATTTGGATCTAAGTTCAAAAACACTTCTCGTTTCACCGGTATTTGGAACATTTTGGTGGCAAAATAGTACAATTCATCTTTTTTTGGAATTTCATCTCCTAAAGCACGCAAAGCATCCATTGCATTTGAAATAGTATATTGAGAGTGAGGAAAAATAATTTCATTTACTGACTTCCTTAGACTAGCCATACTCTCACACAATTTCTCAATCTGAGTAGTTAATGTATTTCTTGATGATTTTCTACTTGAACTTGATTTTTTTCCTTTACCGTGTACAGCCCCAAGTGTTTGCTTTCTTCGATTAAAAATTTCATGAGAAGGGTTTGATGGTACCTCATCAGGAGGAATACCTTCATTCTCGTTACTATGTTCATCTGAATCACCAAAACCCTCATTAGGTGCATCATCTCCCATAGGAACCCCACTTGGAAGAACACCAGACGAAGGTGCCCATGCGTTCTCTCCAGTGGCTACAATGCCAGCAAACATTTGCCACATTAACTCATTCAATCGTGGTTCAATTCTTTTCTTCTTAAATCCTTTAAAATCAGGATTTCCTTACATAACGTGTTAAATGTTAAATGTTATACTAAGATTTTTATAATTGTAAATTATTAATTTCAACAAACTTTATGCATTAAAATAATGTTAAAGTTAACACTAACCTGTATTTTTGCAGCCCACCATTCTTCGGTAGCATCGACCGTCTTTTTAGTTGGACACCATCCAATACCTGTAGATTCCTTAAGCAACTCCTTTCATAACCTCCATTCCTTTTTTAATGTATCCCACTTATTTTTCAATTGAGGTTTTCCATAATTTTTTGGTGTTTTTGCTTAAAAAAGAGCAATGACATTTTCCTATCCTTTTGAGTTTAGATGAGTTATCGATCTATTACCAGCATTGGCTTCATTATTGGACTATTAATAAGTTTATGTTTTTGTTACTCAATTTTAAATAATTATAAGATAGACATTAAACTATTTAATTATTTTTTATTTAAGTCAACAGGTTGTTAAAATTTTTTTAAGTCAAACTAGCAAGCTCAAAGTGACAATTCAATGATTGGTACAATGGATTAATATCTATTGATGAGTAGAATAACATATCATAAGTTCAAGTCTACCTGATATCCAATGGTCAGTGTCAGAGACTAGAGAAAGAAATTTTTGTTTGGATATTGATTTGCAGATTCGTAACATTCAAAACTATTTTATAAAAAAAAACTAAACTATAAAAGAGAAGTGAAAAGAAAACTTTCGATTGATGCAAGCGATGCAAATGAGGTCATATAATAATAATTTTAACATCCCAACAACCTAATTGAAAGCATAAACTTACTAATAATTTTGGTGACCGGAATACAATTTACCCTTCTTTTTTAATAGTAAAAAGGATTTGATTAAACAATTTAATAATATAGGGACTTAGAATGTAATTTCACCTTCTTCACTCTACTCTCCTTTCCTTTATTAGTAGTGATCCAAACATAGGGTAATTCAATGTGTATATTCTTGTTTAAGAAGTGAATGTGAGAGGGGTAACGTCATTTTGAGAGCAAAGAGCCCATTCATCTCCCTTAAGCCTCGTTTCCTCCTCGAAAACCCTGCTTCTTCATTTCCCATAACAATGGCGAATAATTTCTCTAACTCTCCTCCAAATTTGGATGACGGTGAACTTTGGCTACCTTCCGATATCTTCGTCCACGAACCCCCTTCCAAATTCAACCCCCACCTTCACCACCATCACCTCCCTTTCACTTGCTTGGATGACTTAGCTCCTCGTTTCGCCGCCCTTTCGCTTCCTAAGCATCACCAGAAACTACCCAAAGTCACCAACTTTCAGGTTCATTTCTTAACCCTCGCATGGCTTTATGCTTTTGTAACATTCCCTTTGTTTGTTTCTCATTTGTTCTTCTTCTTGCTCCCCCACTTTGCAGAGGCTTGAAGAACCGGTTCGCTACGGTTCAGTTCATGGGGCTGGCTTGGGTCAAAACTCGCACGGGTTCAGAAACGGTCCATTTCTTGCTGGGACTAAACCGGTTTATGAGTTCCAGTTCTTGAAACAAACTCTAGCTCAGGTACATTTAAAGGTTCTAATGCTTTTATCAAGTTATGAACCGTCCTTTCACTTTTCAGTGCCTTTTTTTTTGGTAATTTGTACAGTAATGATGGGATGTATTAAAGCTAAACAATGGGTTGTCACTTGTCACTATTTATGTTCTGTAGGTTGAGAGCTACGTTGAAGCCAGGGTTAGGTCTCTGCAAAGGCAACAACAAAACCGGCTTTTTCAAAACCGGGGTTTGCCATTTGAAGCTAATGGTTTTAATAATTATAAATTGGGGTTAGGTGGTGGTTTGGTGAGAGAATCTGGTGGCACTGGTGTGTTTCATCCTCGTATTGTGAACACCCCTTTTGATTCCACAAAGAAACAAAGTAAGGTCCTTTTTTGGTTTTTGCATGAAAGGTAAAAGGAAGTATTGTTAAAGACAAATGGTGGTGTGTCTGTCTCTTGATACGGTTTTTCCAGGTCTGACAAAATTTTCAGGCTATTAAAAACAAAGGTAAAAGATGATGATTATGATAATGATGAGTACAAATACAAATGTATTGTTGTGTATTCATGGAAATGTTTTGTATAAAGTTTCATATTGTATATAGTTTAGTCAGTGAACTTACTATTCATGTAACTTAGGACTTTGGAATAATCATTATGCTTATAGTGTACCTGCAAATTTTCTATATCATCTCTAACAAGGACTTTATATTGAAAAATATATATTGGAAGGACTTTATATTTAGCAGGGACTTTATATTTAATCTTTGACAGGTATGAGAAATAGACAACCCCAAGAGATGAAGAAATCCATGAAAAGAGTTGGTGTTGTGAAACAAGAGGATTGCTATTATAATCTTCCACCAGAGATGGGGTTTCACAGGGACCGGACTTGGTGATTTGCCATGATTGAATAAGAGAGGATGAAGATAGAAGGTGAAATAAACTTTTGGGTTTTCAGTCAGATCTTTGAAGGAAAATGTAGGGTATGATTTAGGTTTTGTAGAGATAAATAAATGGTCCTGTGGGAGAATTGAGTTGACTTAGGTATTTTGGGCATCTTTTTTTGTAATATGTTTTGATGTAGCAATGGTAGGAAAATTTAAAGCTCTTTTACTTGAGAAAAGACAAATTGATATTGGCTTTGCATGTTGAAAGCATTTTTGCTTTTTATGTTTTTGGGTTGGGGTTGGGGTTTCCTATTGTTGATGAAAAGACAAAGCAGTGAGAGCATTTAATGGCTTCCTTTTGCAGGGAAATAGTACTGTCATGGGTATGTAATTTTAACCTAAAATGTTCAAATATATATAAAAATATTTTAAATAAATTGATAAAAGAAACCAAAAGTGCTTTGGTTCAATGTGAGGTGGGGTCAATAATCCTTTTTTTTATCCTTGTTATTTTTGTTTAATGATAATAACTCATTCCTAAAAAAATCAATTGCAACATAAAGGACTAAAAGCCCAAATGGATACAATAATAAGTCCAAGGGCTAAGTCCAAATTAAATCAATAAAAACTTTTATATATTGGTTGGTACATATATTAAATATTTTTCAAAAAAAATTATAAATTCAAAATAGTATTATGAATCGAATCATTATCTTTTTAAGAACCAAAAAGATTTGTACAAAAAAATAGATGCCAAGAAGAGCGAAAAATCTTGGATGCATAGTGGGTCTTGAAGTACTATTTTTGCATCCCCGACTAAATCAACCCACATTAGGATTAATTGTTAATGGTTGGTTGAGTTTGATAGATTCACTCTCTTAAGCAAGAAGTTCTGGTCTTAAGGGGATAATATCAACCACTTGATGTCCATCCAAGGCATCCGTTATGGTTACTTTGTACCCCTTTTTCTTTTCATATGATTTTGCTTACTATATCTGATGCCATAGCATTATAAACATTATTGTTACTTTTGTCCCCGTCGGGACAAATCTGCCCCTCCCTTGTTTTTGCCTACGTACATGGGATATTTTAAGAAACGAGCATCCTTATTACTAGCACGCTATGGGGAAATAATAGGAAAGGTACCACTAAGTTGGGAAAGGAGAGAAAGAGAGTCCGGAGTAGTGAGAACTTTTAAAATTAGCATAACAACAATTTTAACCCTCAATATTTATATATTGTATAATTTGATTATTTTTGCAGTTTTACTTCTTTTTTTTTGTGATCCTTTCACCTAAAAACCTAAATAAACAAATTTATCAACTAAATTTGATAAAGAATATATCAGAAATGGAAACATCAAAAAATATCATAAAGAAAAATAAAACTGCAAAAAGGCCAAATTACACAATTTGTAAATGTTGGGTGTTAAATTTTTTGGAATTAAGATATAATTGACACAATTCATAAATATTGAGGGTTAAAGTTGCTATTATAACTATTTTAAAAGCTACCAAGTTAGCTTCCCATTAGTAATTTAACGGTTGGTGACCAAAATGAAAAAAGTGAATAATTGTGTGATCATTTTATAACTTTACTAATAATTGGGTGACTATTAGTGGAATTTACCCAATTCCCATTGATAGTTGTAGAAGTCTCTTCCAAAAACTGGCGACGTTTCTTAAAGAAAAACTGCTGGATTTGAATCAAAATAAGCAGTGAAACGGTGAATGCCCCCATTTCATATTTCTCCACTGTATTTTCTAAATCACTGCATCACCATTAAAGCTATCTGTTAGTAAAAACCATTCCCGCTTCTTACTTAAAAATTCAACAACATTGCCAAACCATCATCATACAAACAAGGGACCAACTCAACTGTTGAAGTTTTCCAAGGTAATTACTATCCCTCTATGTTTCTTCTTCTTCTTCAATTGAAAGATGCGATCAAATTTAGACTTTGATTCCCTTTTCAAAGTTTCCTGAGAATGGGGTTTAATTAGTTTTCCATATATATATTTTAAGTTAGCATTAGTGTGGTTGAAAGTGTGCAGGAAAGGGTTATGGCGAATCGGGAACCAAAGTCATATTCAAGCAACTTACAATTGGCACTTACAATACTTGGCACAGCCACTGGCATGATCGTTTTAATAGTAGGAATCACCATGGCATCAAGATATGCACCAAAACCACAACAGCAACCATTGATACTCAAAATCCATTCAATCACCATGTCAGGCCTTAACGTATCCTGTTTCTTAACCGAGATAAGATGGAACGTAACGGTGTTGTTCGCAAACCGGAACAGCATGTTAGAGATGTCCATACACAGTTTCGAGAGCTCGTTGTATTACAATTACAGTAACCCAATTTCGTGTGCTGTTGTGGAAGCAATGCACCTTGGGCCAAAGAAGCAAAGGCTAGTGGAAATGCAGTTCAACAGGGCTCAATGTGGGGAAGAACAACCATATGTTGATGATTGGGTGTTGGAAAGGATAAGGAAAGATGAAATTAAAGGGGAAATGAGCTTTGTTGTAGGGATGAAATTGAGGGTTTCGTATCGAACAGGTATACTGGGATGGGATTATGATTTGAATCCTCATTGTCCTAAGCTTGATATGCAGCTTGTACCAAGTACTGGTAATGGTGGAATCATCTTTGATCACCCTAAGGTATGCTTAGTTCCATTATGAAATTCATAGTTGATTCTATCATTGATTTTTTTACATGTACTGGTCGATTATTTTATTTCCAATTTATCCACTAAGAAATCATTTTGGTATTTGTATGTTCCATTTAAATAATAATTTCATTATCTAACGCCTTATAAATGTAAGTAACGATTAATGAATAGCGAAAACAATTGCTTTGTGTTATTTCTTTTAATTGTTCTATGCTCGAGGGTGAGCAAGAAGTTGTTAAACCAAAAAAATAGAGACAACTGAATTGATTTAACTGAAATAAATTAGTTTATTTGATTTACTTAATTGGTTTAAACATTTAGTTGATCAATTATCGCATCTAAGCCAAATAAACTATTAGGTATTATATAAATTCAACCCCATCCATAGAGAACTAATAGCAAAATACTCAATATTCATGTAAATCAAGTA
Source organism: Gossypium hirsutum (assembly GCF_007990345.1). Taxonomy (NCBI): domain Eukaryota; kingdom Viridiplantae; phylum Streptophyta; class Magnoliopsida; order Malvales; family Malvaceae; genus Gossypium; species Gossypium hirsutum. The sequence continues at coordinate 61,804,826 of NC_053437.1, forward strand.
AAAAAATTACCTAATATAACCTAATCTAGCCTAAAGGTGTTCATGGGCTGGATCGATTGATGCCAAGTTCCAAAAGAAGTTTCAAGCCCAAACTTGTTTTTAGATTGACCTGACTCAATTAAAAAATTTGTCTTACGATTTAAAAAATAATAAAATATTAAGAAATAGTTTTAATTTATATTTCTTATGCTTTTATAATTAAATTTAAATTTAAAAATATTTTTATTATTCAAATTCAACTTAGACTACACCAATCCGATGTGTAAAAGTACTTGTCAAGTTCAGGCAGGCTAGTCAGCCCTTGGATAAAAGAACACTCTTAAAAAATCAGGTAATTATCTGTCAAAAGAAATGGATTTTAACAAATTATCAAAAGCTTTCTCATACCATAAGTTACACTCAAGTTATCTTAATGAATTTATGTTATGTTTTGGTCATTTAATTTGAAATAAGTTGCAAGTTAATTAATAAATTTAAGTTATTTGAAATTTTTAGGATTTTAGATATCTCTTTATAATTGTATTTCAATAATCTCTTCACTTTTCAACTTCCTCCCTTTCAACTTTATAGTCTAGTTTTTCTTGAAATAGCATAAAAGTCTACTAATTTAAACCCAAAGCCCTAGCAAAAGAAGCTCCCCGATCTTTGCCCACTGTCGTTGGATGATCATCTGACGCCAATATGTTCCTCTTCTTAACATTCTAGATTGTGCTGCCACCACTTGAAACTCTTCAACTTACTCTTGACCAAATCTTAGCTTTTGTAGATCTTGTTTAGGGCTCTCGAAACAAGATACTTTTTTTCTTCCTTTTTTATTTGTTTTGTTTTTTTGTTAGCTTTGATTGTGGTTGCGGTAATATTTGGTTGCTAGTTTGAGATAAGGGTGTGTGAATAGTTAGCTTGTGGATTTTCTAAGGTTGTGGTTTTGATCAAACGAGAAATGATGAGGGGATTAAGAATGTATGATTTTTGAGATTGTTGGGTTAAAACTTAAAAGTGAGGCATGAGATTGACTAGGGTTTGGGATTTGAGTTGTTAATACTATTTAGATTATCGAGTTAGGGAGTAATGATACAAAGATTGAGCGACAATGACGTAAACTTATAAATTTATTAATAGTTTAATGACCAATTTATAACTTTTTAAAAATAAATGCCAAAAATGTAGAATTACTAATAATTGAATAACCTTATTATAATTTACCGTAACAAATTAAATTTCCAACGGTCTGGTCTCTCTCATAGACGTAACTTCGTTGTCATAACACTAATAGTGTTGGATTCATGCTTGCGGTTGAATAGGCATTGAATATGAAGTGTGGGAGGGACCCAATAGCATATGACACATGAAAACGTTCCATTTGATCATAAAATTTGCCCAATAAATTAATTAACAGATTAATCCATCGTATTATACTAAAACACATGTACACACAGCTTCCTCACATTAATTGTGGAACTTTTGTCTTTGCTTTTTGAGCACAAAATCCAAGGACCTTCAAAACCCCATCTTCAATAATTGAATTATTTTCAATTAATTTAAATTTAATGTTACGTAAAATCAATTAAAATATTATTAAAGTTGGGTAGCATCACACATGACAGTTTAAATTGAAAAAAATAATTGATAAAATCTACACATAATTTACATAACTTAAAAATTAAATTTAAATACACAAAAATTTATTAATCATTTAATAACTTTTATATTATAGTAAAAAGAATTATAGGTGAAATAATCCTTATTTATAGGTTAAATAAGGATGGGTTGAGTTGAATTCTAAAAAAAAAATTATAAAAGAAATGATTTGTCTAGATTTAATTTATTTAACTCCAATATAAAAAGTCATTTTATTGTTTAAAATAGGGTGATTTATTTTTTTTTCTCTATTTCTTTTTCAATGTTAACCTTTAAAATTTAGTTAAATTGTTTTTCTTTAAATATAAAACCTAACAAGATTGTTAGAATTTTAATACAACTGTGACATGGTTGTTCGCATGACTGTCCACTTATACTTCATAAAAATTAAAAAATATATATATATAAACTATTAAAAATTAAAAAAAAGTTCATAAAATTTTTAAAAATTATTCATGTCAGCAATGAAGTATGTAGACTGTCATGCGGGTTGCCACTCTAATATCATTAAAACTAAATTTAAAGATTGAAGGTCAAAAAGATAAAAATAAAAATTATGACCAAAGTGATAAAAGAGTACATATTAGAGACTGAATTTATCATTACTCCATAAATATGTACATTATACACTATATAATATGTAGCATCTAATTACTAAAATTACAGGATCAAAGTTATGCACTTAAAAACTATTATACACTCCATATAATATATATAACTTCTAATTATCAATCAGCTTGTGGTGTAATAGTATAGGACTTCCATTAAAATGAAGTACTAGTTGATATATATTGAGGTAAAATGTATTAAGAGTTGCTGAGTGGTGTTTGGTAGTGCTAATTACAGATTATCACTGAGATGGTTAAATATTGCCACTGAGGTAATTAGATACTTGTCTTATTTGGTTTGACAATTTAATTGAGAAATTCTACAAACTTATTTCTGTGCTGTTTTATTAGAGATACTTTGTCCATCTGTGAAAAACCAATCCTTGGTATATGGAGATTGGATTGGATTCATGTGAATCAAATCAACCTTTGAAACATGTAGGATCGATGAAGATCATGAAGCTGTTTTGGAAATTAGATCTTCAATTGATAATACTTTGATTTTTGAGATTGTAAAAGTTATATTCAAGGAGTTATGTTTGTATTCACATAGGTTCTATGTTAGCAAGCTGAATAGGACATATGTTTTGGGGCCTGTATAGGTTTCGTATGAGAGCTTATTGAGTTGATTCTAATATGTTGTTTCGTGAGAGAGTGCATATTGTTCATTAAGTTATAACCCCCTATGCTTGACCCGATCACCAGGTCCGATTTAAGGGATGTCACATTCATTGTCGGAGCAACTATGATAAATTCACATTTAAAATTATGTAATTTTATTGATAAAATCAAATAATTATACATTCAACATGTAATACAATCATTCTTGGGCTTTGCATGAGTATACTGAAACTCTAAAGCTAAATTGAAATCGAAATCGAAAAAGGACTAAAATGAAAAGTTTCAAAATTCAAGGTTGACGTCTTGACGTGAGGGAGTTCCTCGTCACGCCATGACTTGGAACTCAAGCTCGTCTCGATGACAAGCACATGATGTTGCAACGTGATCTCCTTGTCGCAACGATGTTCAAACGATGTCGCAACGTCACTAATTGTTTCTACATTTTCACATTCCCAAAACCTGCAATTTAAAAGCATAACCATGTAAACCTATTTCAATTTTATTTTAGACCAAATGAACATTAACTAAACATTTTTAACATAACCAAAACATATTCAAAACTTCAATTTTCTATACAACCAATGCCAACAACCTCAATAGCCTTAACTAACATATACATCAATTTCATATATTAATCAAAATATGGAAGTCCTAAGTTACACACTCATATGTATATGCATCAAACGTATTCCATTCACATGCTGTAACCAAAAAACACCTAATTCACCAAGAGCATAACATTTACAGCACTTTTGAACATTTTAATTCATGCTCAAGGTCTATTCACAAACAACAAACTAAATTGCCATTCTATAACTTAACATAACAAACTTAGAAGAATATCTACTTAATTAGGTACTAAGTGACTCAACCTAGGTACATGCCCTCGTAATAGAAATAAGACGATTACAAACCCTGCGTAGCACAGGATCATTGTTTGGATGTTGAAATCGATACTTAGAAAGCTCGAATTAAACCTGATCTGCGCACGGGAAAAACAAGTCATACACTGAGTAAAACACTTAGTGCTAATCTATGATTTGAAAATAATTTAAACAAATGTAAGTTAATCCATGCGACTATTTTTAACTCAACATAAAAGAATGCATGTGTAATATATTTTATGCTGATCATCTTCCTGCATAATTTAATGTGCTCATAATCATGCTAACACCCAATTCTATATGCATACAAATATATATGCACATACTTCTCTTTTCATACCACAAATTTATGTCATTCCCAGGCCTATGAGCTCCTTAATACACAATCGGCCCCCAAGCTTATTTTCAATTCAATTCACACTTATATGTCCACAGCATATATCTTATCACATGTTCTTTAAACAATTCATTCATTTACAATAAAGATGGTATCACATTATCACATTTTAATCACACAAATATATGTTTCCTACTTATACTTATTATATCAACTAGTCAAACATACATGTGCCTCTAATCATGCTTATCATTGGTTTTCTTTATAACATAAATAACGTTACGATGCTATAATGCAGTCACTCCATCAAATATACATACGCATATTTTCAAACATAACTCAATCATAGCTATTAATCAAGTAAATACATACCTCAACTCATGTTTATGATCACAATCATTTGGTACATTTAGCCGCCTATTTAAGCATGAATTGAAGCAAATTATGATAGCATAAACTTTACTTTTCAATTAACCAATTCAAGCATAAGTCATTCTTATAACTAAAATGCAAATCGACTTATATAATTAATCGTATAAACACTTTAATTTTAAAAAAAAGATAATTATGCTATTTGTTGCCTGTTTCATTTTGTCTTAAGATATTCTGACCTCACCGTTAACTACGAACATTAATTCTTTCATGAAATGGTATTAGTTTCAAAACTAATAAATTATAATCAACAACCAAACAGAAATGTCTACTTTATGATGAAATTCCTTTAACCTTAATATTTGAAATGTTCATATTTCGCTATTTACCCGATCGAATCAAATTTACCTTTGTATGTATTCTACAGAGACCTCAAACTATCAATTCATCAAGTAATATATAATATTTCAGCTCGATTTCATACCAATTTCTTGTATCAGTTAAGTTATGTAGCTTTCTATTCTTTTCAATTTAATCCTTGTCTCAATCTTCAATTCTAGCCATAACATTTCACTTAATAACTATTAATAGCTTACCTCAATGTTGTATAATATAGTATATGCAGTAACTAAATTAGTTACCTAAACATGGAGGATCGATGAAGATTATGTAACTATTTTGGACATAAGATTTTTGATTGATTGTACTTTGATTTTTGAGATTGTAATAGCTATTTTCAAGGAGTTATATTCGTATTCACATAGATTCTATGTTAGCAAGACAAATAGGATACATGCTTTGAGGTTGGTATAGGTTTTGTATGAGAGCTTATTCAATGCATTCTAGTTAATTCATTAATGAACAGTTTTTTGAGATAGTGCATACGTATAAATATTGTTAAGTGTTTACTGCCCAAGTTCTTAGGGGGAGGATTTGGTGGTGAGTGTTCTAGTATTTAAGTACAAATATGAGATCTCTATACTTGGAGAGTGATAGAATGTGAACCACTTGTTGTATTTGTGATTAAAGATAATGAAATTACTCACTAAGCCAGGCTCCATAGACTTAGGGAAACCGAATTGCATAAAAAAACCTTTGTGGTACTTTAATTTTGTTTGCACAGTTTTTCGCAGTGCTAATCCGTAGTGGCCACTGCAATTTGGAACTTCCATTACAATTTTGCATTTTAGCAGATAAGCAACTTGAGGTAGCAACAATATCAAATCTTGAGTTTGATCTTTGAACACAAAAGTTTTCAAGATCAAATTGATGGTTGAATCAGTTTGACCGATTCAACCGATTTATCCGGTTCAATTGAATAAATTATTAAAAATCATAATTTTCTTTAAAAAATAGATTAAACCGATTCAACTGGCTTGCAAATCAATTGATCTAACTCTTTATTTTTGATCAAGACCTCGAATTATTATTGATCCAGTCGGTCTAGCCTATTTCTGAAAACAATGTTGAAGACCCCTACCTCTTAATTATATATAATCTAATTATTAAAATTTAGAGTTGATAATCCTATAACTATATTGTATTAGTGTATTTTTGATAAATTCATAAATCATATTATATATTTCGATAGGATCACATATTTGTATTATATAATTTATATTGTTTTATGGGTTTAATTATGCTCTTAGTCTCTCTACTCTTTTGTCTTTTGGAATTTAATTCATTTACTTTTAATTTTAGTGATTTAGTTTCTTAAATTGTTTGATTTAAAAATTAGAAATCCATTGTTAACGTTATTAAATTTTTTATTAAATTTAAATATACTTTATCAATTGATACTATTAAGCAAACCTTAGATTAAACCTATTTTTTTTATGTTGTATGATGTTTATCCTGTGTAAGTTATGTTACATTCAAAATTATAGGATCTATCAAAACACTCTTTACAATATTGCTTCGTATCAATACACATCCTCGATGAACAAAACCCCCTCTTAGGAAATAGCAATCCTCAATGTGAACATTATTTAATACTTGTTATCTCCATTTTCACTCAACCTCATGCCTTTCCACTTTACTTTAATTTCATTTTTTAACAATCCGTACTACTTTAAATTCTTAAATAAGAAGAAAATATGTACTTAAATATACTTGAGTTCATATATTAATTGATTTAAAGCTCAATCCATCGTATGATTAATTTTTTTACTTTAGAGTTTAGATTAATTTATAATATTATATATGCGTGTCTCTGTTATGGTTTCAGAATCAAACTGATGGTCGAATCAGTCAGACCGTTGATTTTTAGATTATTAAAAAATAGAGAAAATCGATTCAATTAATTCAACTAGTCCAATCCCTTATTCTAAACCGATACTCCAATCAATCTATAATGGTGTGGTGGGTTGATAAGGTTGGTTGTAAAATCTCTTCCTTTCATTTTCCATCATTTCCGCTATTCTTTTTCCAGTTTGGAGTTTTGTCGCAACAAATTTCTCTGTCAATCAAAGACTTGGAACCTTTCTTCCTACTTTATTAGACAAACAATTAATTTCCTTGAAATTTATCGCTCTAATTTCATGTCTACTACACGCTCTGAAATTGTAACAGGAAAATATATATAAAATAATAAATTAATGAATGTTTATAAATATAAAAGATTTTTTTTTTGCATTTAATACATTGTATATAAATTTTAAATACGTTAGATGTTTATTTTTGTAAAAAAGAATAGTATTAAACGATTACATTGAAATAATTAAACTGGTGTAAAAATATTACTCTCGAATTGCAAAATCCTTTCTACTAAATTTGGTGGATCAAATGTTTGTTCTTTTTTTTGATAATAATTAAAAAGCTAACACTCCCTTTTAAGCTAGTAGTGATTGAAGTCCTATTATATATTCATAGTTCAAATGTTAATATTATCATCCTATAAAGAATTAATAATTATAAAAGTTTGAGATATATATACTTCAAAAATCAAAGGAGAAATGGGGTTTTAGAGGTTCAAAGAAGATTCATGGTGGGGACTTTGCAGAACAAACGTAAAGATGGGAATCAGCTTAAATGTCAGTGCCCAAAAGCTGACATTGGGGGATCCTACTACCCCCTATAAACTATTGTACATTGAACCCACCACAAATTGTCATCCTCTTAAAAGGGGGATATATACCCTTTGCTTCTACCACTCAATTTCCTATAAATTGATCTTTGTAGACCTTTTATTGTTTCTAAGAACCCTTTCTAACCTTTCATATTAAAAAGGATTTCATATGCTTTTATTCATATGAAAGTATCTAATAATAGAGGATTAATATGAATCAATCTTTCTAATAGATACTTTCAATTTTTTACTAAATTCTTACATTATTTTTAACCTCTTAAATCTTTAACTAATATACTTATTTGAGAAAAATATCATATATTTAAATCTATTCTATTGATGATAATTGAATTAATACTAAATAAGTCAACGTTGATAGATGAGAACAACTCGATGAAATTGAAATTACAAAATATATATGTGTGTAAAGATAAGTTGGATATATATATATTGGAGGTTGTTAAGATATCATGATTTCAAGCATTGAAAAGTCTGCCTAAGAAAACACTTTCACCTTTCTACTTTTTCTAAGTGGTACTTACATTTTCAATAATTTTAATCATGTAGTGCTTCCCTTGCTTTTCCTTTCGTGTTCTATGGGTAGATGCTTTTTCTTTGCTTTCTAATTATTTGGTATTTTGTATTTCTTGTTGGGTTAATTACTTTGGTTTACTGAAAGGTAAGGGTTTGGGTTTGTTTTAGTATACTTTATTTAATATTAATGTTAATTGAACATTCATACACACGACTCCATTTTATGATTTCACATTATTGACCACTTTGAAGACAAATTTATATATAATTTTCTTTAGAAATAGTAAAAAAGGATCCAATAAATATGAATTTGGAGACCCAAATTTAATTACATTTTCTTCACATGGTAGGTTCAAATGTGAAAAAGATCTTCTAAGCAACATTATTTTTTTGACTTTCATTCATTTAGTTACAACTATTTTTGGCTGGCCGACTACCCTAAATGAAGACTTTGATTTAATGATGAAGTTAATATTTTGTAAATTTTGAGATGTTAAGTTTAAGTTTCATTCAATGTAAATTATAGTAATTCTTAATTTAGGTTTTGTTTTGATTTATCTTGATCTAGATTTAGATATATGTATCATGCTATCGATATATGAACACTTCATAGATGATATGAAAAAAGAAAAAGAAGAGACACGAGGTGCATTCTCACCGATCGAATGGATTATTTATTTTTTAAACTCGTTAATTTTTGGGACTAAAAATAATAATCGAAAAATAATTTAAATATCAATATAAAAAAATTAGAGACAAAATTAAAAGAAATGAATATGGTTTGAGAGCTAGTGACGTAAACCATAATAAAAAGAAAAGAGTAATTAATCACATTCAATTAAGTTAGTTTGGTGGGTGAAATGTCATGATAATTTAGCTTTAGAAATAGATTACAAACTCTTTCTTGCTAAAACAGCATGAAGGGCTTTTTTTTATCTAAAATAAAAATAAATATTAGGTACTTTAGAATTTAAGATTTGGTGGTGGGGATGAGCCACGCATCAAATCATTATTTCTTTTCCAAGAAGGAAAAATTTTCATTCTAATTAACTATGTCTTAAGTTGTTAGAGAAATTATGATTTCGTTGATGTTAAGTAGTGTAGGTGCTATAAGGGAATGGTATAATTGTGTTTGTGGACTACTAAATGTTTATTCCTTTCAACTCAAACATACTAATCAAGTCAATTTAAAATTATTAGTATAATTTTTATGATATTTTTTAAAAAAAATTAACTAAATAAATATACTGAAACAAAATTCGGATTTTCATAAAGGCAATTCACTTTTAAAACATTAACATTCATGGAAAGGAGAAAGGCAAAGGGACATTCCAACTTGAATTTTCTTTCTCTCTTTTTGTGATAATCTTTTAAAATAACAATTTATAAACAAAAAGAGTCATATTTTTTTAATTTTATTTTATTCAACGAAACTTTAGCTTAATATTATTATTGAAATGTTAAAATTTGGACTTTGAATTTTTTTTCATAAAAAAATAGTATAAAATGATTATATTCTTAAAATATTAATGATGTAGAGAAACAGTATTACACTCAGCTATTAATATATTCCGTACTGAATTTGGAGGCTTCCCAAACAGCTGTGACCATATAATCGGCAACTTTATTTTGAGATCCCGAAACGTGATGAAATCTTACTTTTTAGTCTCGCTTGAGCAAACTGTGTATTAAGCGTAACTCCCCCAATTTACTATTGGCCGTTCCACCAGCTCAAGTTTTCTGTATCCATTTTCCCATGCTATTTGAAGATCTTGTAACACAGCTCTTGCTTCAACGTTAAAAATTGTGTCCTTGCCTATCTATAATGAAAAGTCACATAACCAGTTTGCATCAGCATCTCTAAACACACCTCCATCTATATGAAGGCAATACTCCATCGGTGTTGAGCTTAATCCATTCCCTCTTCAGTAGCGATCAATACATATATGAATTTTGTTCAAACATATTTCAATTATCAATATAATAATATTTTAAAATAATTAGAATTATTCAAATAAATATAATTATTCAACCGATACATATACGTAATGCAATGCACATTTAATTCCTTGATTCCTTAATTACGCTTAGAGTTTTTTCTTCTTCTTTTATCATATCTGTTTCTTTTGATAGAATGCTTAAAATTATCCATAATCCCTCCTCAACCCATAAATAAGAGATTAATATATTTCAGTACATTCGAACTCACGTCCTCCTACATTTACAATACCACTCATAAAAATAATTAGGGTGAGGTGTGTATATTCTGGAACCTCAAATAAAGTCGGTGGGAGTAGAGCTGGAAACTTTCCTCTCATCATAGCGTGGGTCTCTACGATTCTAAAAATCAAAACGTGTCTATCCATTTCACTTTTATTTATTTATTCTAAGTTCAATTTTTGATTTAAGCCAAAAAGCTCTATAATTCATAAAGTCAGTAATCTGCCTTTTTCTTTTTTATATTTTACCTTTCTTATTATTTTTGGTTTTTGGTAATTTATTATAAAAAAAAAGTGATTTCTCTTTTATTGTATTAAGGGTTATTTATTAATATCTTCATAGAATTTAACCACTAATTCATTCAAACAGCTTTTTCCCTTTAAACAACTACATATATATTCTCTTCACAAGATTTAAAATTATTGATTCCAATTTTATACTCCTTTTTTTAAATTCTGATCAATAAATACAAATACAATGATAGAGAAATTATAGAAAGATGTTTTTTTTTAAAAAAATTCTAATTTGTGTACAAGTATGTTTTTGGTAAAACAACTTTTCAAAAAAGAATCGAGCAATTTAATCCTCATTAATTTTGAAAGTGAATAAGTAAGGATAATTAATCACAATATTAATTTTTTCGCCAATTTTACATAAATTTAGCTGGTATAATAACAAATTTAGCTATTATAATTTACATATTCTACCAATTCGGTCATGATTTAACAATTTTAACATGCAATATTTGTGTCAATGTATAAATATTGAGGTTAAATTTATTGAATTCTTTTTAGAATCAAGACCAAATTAACAAAATATGTAAACATCAAGAGCTAAATTTGTTATTATATCAATCAAAACTATATACAACTGATGTCGTGATTAGTTGTCCTTAATTACTCGCTTTCAAAATTAACCATGATTCTTTTTATCAAATGAAAATCAATCGGGTGAATTAATTTCTCCATCATACAAAAAAAAGTAGGTAAATATAATTGGTTTCTTGCATAATTAGTAATTTGACAAGCTTCTAATCAAAATCAAAACATTATGAATTTTAATTTTCCACATTGAATTTTGTATCACCCTTCATCATCCATGAATCTTCATTATACTTATACTTTTCCACTATCAATTCATGTACACTAAAAAAAAAGAAAAAAGCATACACTTCCTTTTTATCACTCCCCTAAGTGCTATGGTATAATTAAGTTCAATCATTTATTATTATTTTTAATTACTGAAGTAGTTTATGTTCGGGTTTGTAGTTGTTCCCTTATCGAAAATTCGAATCCATTTTCTCTCTCCTCTTCTTTTATAAGATGTACAAGCACGTTCAAGTTCCCACACAAAGTTTATTTCTTTACACACCCAAAAAACAGAGAGCTAACTTGCTCTGTTTTTTCTCATCATCTTTCTTTCTCCCCCTAAATTCTCACTTCATATATACTTTATATCAACGATGTCGGTAAAAGAGTGCGGCAATCACGGGAAATACCGCCGGAAAATCTTCCGGCGAATCATCGCCGGCATCCTAATCTTCATTATAATCGTTCTGATAACAATTCTTCTCATATGGGCCATCCTCCGTCCCAGCAAACCCAGGTTCATCCTCCAAGACACCACCGTCTACGCTTTCAACGCCTCCACCCCTAACCTCCTCACCTCCAATTTCCAAGTCACTCTATCTTCTCGAAACCCCAACGACAGAATCGGCATTTACTACGACCGGCTCGACGTTTACGCCACCTACCAGAACCAACAAATCACCCTCCGAACATCCATCCCTCCAACGTACCAGGGTCACAAAGAGATCAACGTTTGGTCACCCTTCGTCAATGGGAATTCAGTGCCTATCGCACCGGAATATTCCGCCAGTTTAGGATCCGATCAGAGTGCCGGGTCGGTTTTCTTGATGATCAAGATTGATGGACGGGTGAGATGGAAAGTTGGGACTTTTATTTCCGGGAGGTATCATCTTTACGTTAGGTGCCCGGCTTTTATTACCTTCGGCAGCAAAAGTAACGGCGTTTCGGTCGGAGAAAACGCCATTAAGTACCAGTTGGTGACTAGATGCAGTGTTAGCGTGTAAGGTGGCTAGCTGAGGAAGAAGATGATGAAAGATAACGCCGTTAAGTATATCGTTTGTTTTACCTTGATATTAAGACAATTTCCCTCGTTTGTTATTTCACGCCGTTAAATTTTTATTTTTCTTTTTATTTGGACGATAAATTGTACATTTTGCTCTAGAATAAAATGGAGGAAAAAAATTAGCAAAATTTACAATTAAATATTTTATTTTCTAAAAAAAATTAATAATAAGAAATATTTTTCAATGAATAATTGAGCAATTAATGATTTGTTTTTCAAATATTGCTTTACTTGTTCTTTACTCTTCATTTCTTGGATCTTTAAATTTTGATTTTCTTTAAAAAAGGGGGAATATTTTCAACCTTAATTAGGATGTAAGTTATATTTAATAATATATATCTTGATTATTGATGTCTATAGCTATGATTAATGATTATTTAATCATACATTAGTAAAAATTAATATATTTTATAAATTTCGCATTATTCTTTGCCTATATATACATTTTTAACTTGAATTTATTTTTTATCTTTCGAATTTATTTTATTTTATTGTAAAAAAAAGTTTATAATTAAATTTAGGGTTAGTTTAGATGAACGATATGTTTACCTACTATTAATGTAAAAATATTAATGACAATGAAATTAATTACTATAATAATACTATAATATAAAAAAAAATAAACTAAATGAACTGCACCATTTTCCATTGTACACCCAAACCTAACCTTAGTTATCAATTAAGGTAGTGGGAAGCTTTAAAACAGAGCCTTCTTATTTGTTGTTTGTCATACATCAGAATTAAATGTATACTATTTTTTTTCCTTTTCCTTTTTCTTTATTTTTAACTCCATAATTTAACCCAATCTTCAATACTAATTATTATATTCACCTAATTTAGGTTAAAAATATCGGCATAAATTATAAAATTATACATGAATTTTAATTTAATATATAATTTGATATATGAATTTTAATTTGATGTAATTATACATATAAAATTTTAATTATGATTTAAATATATACATGAAACTTTAATTTTGATTCAATCAAGCACATTATAAAACACAAATACATTAATTTATTTTTATATGTAATATATAAATATAAAATAAAGCTATATCAATTTAACTTGATAAAAGTTTTAACTTAATTATAATCACACATATATATATACTAACAAATTAAAAAATTAGTGATAAAAATGTTCCAATTAATGTATGGATAGATGTAATTAAACTCAAAAAGACTAAAATTATTTGAGAATTTTGTGTGTTAGCAATATGTTTGAGCCAATGAGGGGATGGAATGGGTCTTTGTCACATGGAATTGTAGTGGTGGTCCTTTTCTTTCAACACAAGCTCTCTCTACATAATAATTTAATTCACATATATATACACTTACGTGTTAGAAAGGGACTTTTGTAAATGCCTACTCTCAATAGATTATCGATCCCTAGAGCTTTTAAATTTAATCAAAATTTTCATCCCACCCAACACAACATGATAATATTTTATATATTAATGATGGGAAGGGATAGTGTGAATATATTCACAACTCATTCCAATGTAGGCAATAAACCTTTTGTTCTTTTAACAACATTTTCACACCCTTTTTCCCATTTTGCTTGTGTTAATTTGTCAAATCCATCAAAGCTACTTGTTATAACCATGTGATTTCATTATTTTAGGGTTTGATAATAAAGAAAACTACAAGTTCTTACCTATAATTCATTAAATAAACCATAATTTCAAAATATAGTTAAATTGATGAGCAAAATGTTTAAATGTGTTTTAAGTCATTCCTTTCCACTAGCTCGATGTAGCAAAAGGGCTGTAAATTGCGTTGACTACCCACCCCATGGCCTGTTTAAACCAAAAGGAGGTGCTGGTTTCTAGTTTGCATGTTGGTGGGATATGTGATGTGATGTGATGCCCATTTGTGCGGGTAATTAGGCATGTGTGAGCTGAGATAATAACGGAATTCAATTGTTTAATTAATGGCTATATATATATATATATTATGGAATCAAAGACCAATTTCATTTGAGAATATTTAAGGTGAATCACAAATTCACATGGAGATAGAGTTCATGTTCATGCAAAGTCATTTTGCAGAGTTGGCATCTCCTTGGATATTTGGAACATCTCACCCTACTAGATTCATTGAATCTTAGATTACGTTTCGTAATAAAATTATGAGGATGTAAGATTATGAGTGAAATATGATATTATTTTGTTTGATTCATTTGGTTGAAATGTAAGATCCAAATGTTTAGTTGACGGAATGCAAGATTATCTGAAAACAAATTTTATTATATTGTCTTTATTATAAAATATGAACCCATTAAGCAAATAACTAAGTCAACTACTAAGAGGATGTTAAAGAGCAAATTAGTCCACCAAATTGTCAATCGTTCTATAATCTTAATAATTGGAAAAAAGAAAACCTAAAATCCTATCAATAAAAAAGGAATTTGATTCCAAGCCGTGATTTCAGTTAAATTTTCTATCGAAACATTAATTTAAATCACAAACAACAAAGCAAATAGGGTTCAAACTTCAATCTATAATAGTAATATTAAATTAATAAAAAAAGTGTTAGCAATTGTTCTTGATAAAATAAATTGCTCAACAAAAAAAATTGGGATTTGAAAATTGAAAAGTAATTGAAACGTACAAATGATACAACATAGAGGAAGAGATGACAATGGTGGCCATTGTACAAGGTCTCCTCTTTCTATCTTTCTCTCTATATACTCTCTTTAATTAATTAAATAAGGATTCATAACAATTGAGAGAACTTTCCTAAAAAAATAAACAAACGAGAGAACACATAACAATCAACAATACAAGAACTCAACAAACATGAAATCTATAGCATATATTGAAAAATGAAAAAGAAATCTCAATGCAATAAACCACAAAACAATATGAAGACACAACTAGAAATTAAAAATATTAGACTTACCTAACTGGAGACGAGGGTGAATGTCTAGGAAAGTGCGGAGTTAAAATTAGAAAGAGAATGTTAAAAGTTTTAATTTTCAAACTTATGAGAGAAAAAAAAAGAAAGAAAAAAGGAGATATTTTTATTTTTGTCTTAAAATATAATAAAAAGGATTATATTGATAAATATAATAAAAATAGAGGGTAATTTTATCTTAAAATTCAGATTTCGCCCGTAATCTTAAATTATTTAAAGAAAAGACCGTAATGAGATTACATCCTACATTACAAAAAGATTACAGGCCATAATGTTACATTTAGTGAACCAATGGTACTTTAAAATTAGGTTGGAGGCTTGAAATTTGACGTAATTTGTAAAAAGAATAAATATAATATCTAGTAGTTGATTTTGATTTCAAGTTAGTAACTTAAATTTTTTTGGTTTAAATTAGCATTCAAATTTAATTTTTGTCACACAATTTAATACTTTTTTTCAAAAATTTAAACCACCTGATGAAATTATTACATGTCATGTCATTAGTTAAATGTATATGTTATGTCAACAAATATTTTTTTAAATAAAAATTATAAAAAATCAACTTTTAAAAGGTTAAAGAAAAGAATTTTTTTAAGAAAATATATAAAATTAAAATTATAAAATAAAAAATTAGCTAATTTCTTTTTAAAATTCAAAATATTTACTATAATGACAAACTAAACATGTCTTTCATAAAATATATTTACTAGCATGAAATTAAAAAAAATTCTTCATAAAACATAACATTTGGAAATTTGTCATTAATAAATTTTGAATAAGTAACACAAACAAAACGTCAAATAAAACTCAAAATATCACTAAAAAGATTTTTGATCAACAACTTTTTGTTTGATAATTCTTAGTGCAAAAAATTAACACAATTTCATGATGTTTGTTACAATAGTTATATATAAATTATTGTATGTATATAAAAAGAGTGATAAATTATCGTGTTATTCACGTTAAACCTATTTTTGTACAAAAATAACATGTACCTTTTTATGTATTATAAATACAATGAACCAATTTGTCATGAATAAAACTATAAATAATAATGACATAATGATAAAATTTTCTTTAGTGAAATTTTATGTTGGTGACAATGAAAATTTGTCACGAACTTTTTAGACGTCATAAAATAGTTATTTCATTTATGACAAATTTTGAGCTTGTTGTATAAGTTATAGTTAATCTTTTTGGGTTTGAACTTGGTAATGGTTATTATATTGAAGCCTGAATTTTTTTTGTTTAAGTTAGTCTATGAACTTGACAATTATTTTCATATTGGGTCTGAACTATGAAATTGTTCCCATATTGGGATAGATCCTTTTTTTCCAAGTTAGTTGTTGAACTTGGCAATTGTTTCCACAATAAGGTTTGAACTTTTTTTGGTCCAAATTTTTTCATTCAGGCCCAAATGTGGGAATAATTGCCAAGTTTAGGTATCAACTTGAACCATAAAAAAAGTTTAAGTCTCAATGTCACACCTTAAAATTGGGCTTGGAAGAATTAAGGTTTGCAAGTGAGTCATTGGTTGCCGATAGATTTTTATGTTTTCTTTTGCGTTTGAGAGACATGAATGAGGAAATAGCCCAATGGTTAAAAGAAATATGAGAAAATATGGACGATAAATTAAGATCCCAAGTTCGAATCTTTTTCCTAACGAAATAATTAAGTATTTGCTTCAGTGGTTGAGAGCCTTGGATTTGTGTTTGAGGTCTTGAGTTTGAGTCTCTACGAAACCTATGAGAAAATATTTAAGTTGTCACAACCCAAAATTGGGCTAGGAAGAATTAAGGTTTGCAAATGAGTCATTGGTTGCTGATAGGTTTTTTTTTTAATGTTTGAGATAAGAATGAGCCTGTTGGTTCGGTGGTAAGGTGTTTGTTAGCTTACCTTTTGGTCTTGTGTTTGAATCCTCGTGTGCATTAAATGAGAATTATTTTTTTATTTTTGGTTTCAACTCATCATATTAGGATTTTAGTTAAATCTATTTTATTTATATATATTTTTTAGAATGTGAATCCCTAAAATTCCTCCTAGTAACGTCCTTTCTCTCCCACTCTTTGGCTGACAGTTTTCTTTTCCCTTTGTCATTAAAATTCATTTTTTCTGTTCTTTCTTTGTTTATTCTTTCTTTTCAAAATTTATTCTTTTTTTTTGTCCATTAAAGTGCCTCGAAATCTATTGGTTTGGTTCCATTCCGTCATTGTGCTCGAATTTTGGTTACTGTTGCTTCGTTATAATTTCAGCTGTTTTTTCATATTATTGTTCGACAACTTTTATCAGGTGAGTGTAAGTTATGGTAAGTTTTACATTAGTCTTTTAGATTCTTTTAGGTATGATTTCGATCGAAATCCTTATAAGTTTTGTGTTCTATTGTATTAAATTTTAGATTGGTTTAGAGAATGTGCTTTCTTGGTGTTTGAAAGATCGTTTAAGGTGTGTTTCTTAATCGTATGTAATTACCGATCAGTTTGTTGTGGAATCTCGTGATTTGCAGCAATTTTGGGTGCTACATTTAGTGGTATCAGAGTCAAGTTTGCCAAAATTCGATTTGTGTTTTTAATGTGTATGTATGATTGGATTTAAAAGGGAGTTTTCGGTAAAAACATACCACAGGTAAAAACATACCACATTGTTTCAAAATTATGGTTTTTCAAACAAAGTGTCTGAGACTCTAGTGTTAGTCTATAAGAACATTGAAACTGTAAGATTAGAACTGTAATGTTTTAGATTATTATTATCTCTAACTATGTTGCCATGGAATTATAGATACCTTAATATATTAGACTCAAGAACTGCTATGGATTCTGACGGTAAGCAAAATTGTGAAAATCAACTTAGTGGGACTTTAGATGAGTCTTCTGCCTTGCCAGGGGGTGCGTTTGCACATGAGCCAGAAGTCGTCGTAGCTACGCCAGCTACTGGTGACGATAATTCTGGGGTTGGTGTGGCCACATTGACCCAATCGGTGTTGGGAGTTCCGGAGAGGGTTTTCAAGACCATGCTGGAGAGGTCCAAAGTGGAAGAAAAAGGTAAGTGTGCTGAGTGTAAGTGTAAGGGTTATAATAGGAGAGGTCATAATTCCTCTAGTTTGGAGCTATGTTCTACAAAACGAGCCAGATTTTAGAAAGGTACTGCGAGAGATTCTAGTAGTGGCACAGACATGTCGATTTGGGGGTTCTGTAAGAAACGCCATTAGGGCGAGTGTCGAAAAAAGTTTGGAGCATGTTTCAGATATGGGTCCACGGAGCATCGGATTAAAGATTGCCCTCGTCGACCACCTGCTTAAGGCAAGCCTTAAAGAAGACTCGAAATCAGGGAGCTAGAATCAATGTCAGGACAGGTATGGTTGTAAGTTATTGCGATTTGTGTTTTGGTTTTGTTTGGTCTTCTAATTATGCTGATGTTGTAACAGTCCATTTTTAGCTAAATCAGAACAGTAGTTTTGTAACCACAAGTCCGAAGTCGTAATTTTTTTTAAATATTATTTTATGTGTTTACATCATGTGAATTAATATGTGTGAAAGTTTCGTGAAATAATTTTATCGTTTGCGTGCTTAATTTGATAAAGAGAACTAAATCGCGTAAAGTGCAAAACTTGAGTTCTATAAGTTAAATGCACTAAATGGCTATAGAACCTTAATATAAGAGTACTTAGGTGGTAACTATACCATTTTTGTGTTAGTGGACATTTATGAGTTTGGTTTTATGGAAATTATTAAAGTTTTTAAAGGGTATAAAGGTAAATATGTAATTAAGGTTAAAATTAATAAAACAAAAGTCATTTTATTTCATTCATTTTTTTCTCCACCTAAATTGAAGAAGAAAGAACACATATTGGGCTTTGAAGCATTCAGTTCAATCTCTAGCTTGCATGCAAGTGATTTTTGTTCTGTTTTCAATAATTTTTATGTTTTTGAGATCGTTGCTTTGTATTCTAGCTAGCCCATGCCTTAATTTTTGGATTGGTTGATGAATTTGAAAGTTGCCATTGATGATAACTTAATTTTTTGTTGTTTGATGATGAAAAATAAATATTTTATGTTAGATTATCATGTTTTACTAAGTGATTGTTGATAAAAATGCTTATTAAGGATTAAATTGTGAAATTTATAAATTGAGGGGTTAAAATGTGAAATAAATGGAATTAATGGGCTGCTAGGGACCTAAGGAATAATTGGCCAAACATGGGTTAAATGAAATTTTGAGTATTTTGTGTTGTTTTGAAATAGGGACTAAATTGTAAAAATGTGAAATTTTAGGAGCTAAAGTGCAAAATTCCCATTTATGTGTTTTTGGATAAATTTGAATGAATATGTCTTTAAATAAGTTAAATTTGAATTGATTTAGATCAAGAAATCAGTGTTAGATCGGGAAAAGTCGAAAGTTGTCGAATAGTCGTTCCGATCCGTTCGTTTCTAAACGAGATTAGTTCATATGTAAATAAATGTTTTTGAATTTAAACGTATATGTTTTATACATTGCTGAATTTGAATGTTTTATATTGTAGCTAGACCTGTCCATGGGTCGGGCCGGGCCCAAAAAAATTTTCGGCCCGACTCTTAGGCCCGAGACCAGCCCGGCCCGACCCGATTTTTAATAAACATAAAAAATATTTTAAAAAATAAAAATAAAAATAAAAGTATTTTAAAAGTATTTTAAAATTAAAATTAAAATTAAAAAATAAAAATAAAAATATATATTTATTATATTCGGGCCGGGCCCGGGCCAAAAAAGTTGAGCTTGAGCCCGGCCTATTTTTTAAATGGGTCTTGTTTTTTTGCCCAAGCCTATATTTCGGGCCTATATTTTTACCCGAACCCTCCCATATTTTGGGTGGGCCGTCGGGCCGGGCGACAGGTCTAATTGTAGCGACCTAAAAATTTGGCAATGGGCGCTAGTCGAAGTAATTATTGAAAACTTGAAAATCGAATCTCGATTTTATTTGAAAAAGGAGTCGCCACCGATCTTTTTTCTAGGTGTGATCGGACACCTAATAAATTCTCTTTTTAGAAGAAAAATTTATTTTTAAATTTTCCTAAAAAAGAGGTAATTTTAGGCCTGGGTGAAAATCCAGAGACAATTAGAGTTCGGGAGTCGGTTACGCGCGAGGAAGGTATTAGCACCCTCGCGACGCCCAAAATTGGTATCTCGTTAAACACGCGTTGTCTTTATTTTCAAAAATACGAGTTCAATTTAATATTTACTCGCGATCCGATTGAAACATAAGAATTTTTTTTAAAAACATAAATTTTTTTTAAAACATGAAAATTTGTGAAACACGAAAATCGTTGAAAACACGCAAATTTTTGAAAACACGAAAATTTTTGAAACACGAAAATTTTAAAAACACGAAAATTTTTAAAAACACGACAATTTTTGAAACACGAGAACTTTTTTTTTAAAACATACAAATTTTTAAAACACGAAAATTTGTGAAACACGAGAATTGTTGAAAACATGAAATTTTTTAAAACACAGAAATTTTTAGAAAACACGAATTTTTTTTAAAATCACCGGAATTTTTGGGAACACGAAGATTTTTGAAAACATGAAGATTTTTGAAACGCAAGAATTTTTTGAAAACGCAAAAAAAATTTTAAAAATGGAATTTTCTAAAAACACGAGCATTTTTGAAATCATGAAAATTTTTGAAACACATGATTTTTTTTAAAAAAACACGAATTTTTCGATTTTTTATTAAGCACGTATCGTATTTAAAACAAACAGATGATATTCACTCAACATAGCAATGAAATCAACGAATTAGTGTCAAATGGATTCGTTGCCTTATTTTTTTGAAAACGCGAATATTTTTTTGAAATACGAAAAAAAATTTTGAAGACACGAAAATTTCGAAACACGGAAATTTTTTTTGAAAACACGATTTTTTTTTAAATATTTACAATTTTTAAAAGGACGTATCGTATTTAACATAAACCGGTGATATTCACCCAACATAGCGATGAAATCAACGATTCATGTTAAATCAATTCGTTGCCTTATTTATTAAAATTATTTAAAATAAAGTAAAATTAAAATTAAAATTGAATTAAATTAAAAATATAAATACAAAAATATAAAATGCATGAAGTACTAATAATGTTAAAACGAAATAGCATAAAACACGAGTATTAAATTAAAAATGAAAAAAAAAAACAAAATTACCGAAAAGATCCTGAAACACGAACTTCGTCAAACGGGTTACGCAAATTGAATCTTTTTTTTCTTTTTTTCTTCCTTTTTTCTAGACTGGGCTGAGCGCGTGGGCCTGCTGCTGGACAGGATTGGGCCAAATGTCTACTGGGCCGACGGGATAGGCCTGGCCTGCTGTTTGTTGAAAACGGCCCGTTGTTGGGCCTGCTTCTTTTTTTTGCTTTGGGCATTTTTTTGCTTTGGGCCTTTTTGTTTCTTCTTCTTCTTTTTTTTTTAAAAAAAATTTTTGTTTTTGGGTTGCTCCTTGGGCCTGGGCGTTGATGGGTTGCTGGTTGCTGTGGGTCGGGTCTGAATCGGGTCGGGTCGTGGGTCGAGTCGGTTTGACCCGACTATTTTCAATATTTTTTTGTTTTTTTTCTTTTTTCTTCTTCTTCTTCTTTCTTTCTTTCTTTTTTTTTCTTTTTTCCTCTTCTTCTCTCGGATCTAGCCTCCTCCACCGCCGTCGACGCCGCTGCTGCTGCCCGGTGATGTGCTCCCGACGCTTCCCTTCTCTTCCTCTCCTTTCTCTCCTCTTTTCTCTTTTTTTTGAAGCTTTTTCTCTCTTTTTTTTGAAATTTTTTTGGTAATTGGGGGTCCTCGATTTTTGGGGTTAAAACCCCTTTTATGCTGATTTCTTTGCTTCTTTTTGCAGGTGGCAGGTTGCTAGGGAGAAGGGAGGCCATACCTTAGGCCGGTGGTCGGAAATCGCGGGGATTAGGTGCGCAAATCACATTTGGCTGCTAGAAGGACTAGATTGCAAACATAACAAAACTTTTGGGGCAAAAACATAATTTTGAGAAAATTTAGGGGTCAAAATGTAATTTCAAAAAGTTGGTGGGACAAAATGTAATTTTAAAAAATTTTAGGGTTTAAATATAATTTTAGAAAAATTTAGGGGTTAAAATGTAATTTTAAAAGTTTAGGGGTCAAAATGTAATTTCAAAAGTTCAGGGGTCAAAATGTATTTTTTTTTGAAAAAACAAGAAATCAAGCCAGACAAAATTCAGTGATTACAGTTGCTCCTCTTTGCTCATCGCTATGAAACAGGGATAGAGCAAAGACTTAAAAGCACTGAATTTTGTTCGACCATCCAAGATTTTCTTATTATTTGTAAAACATAAATTTAAAAGATACCTTGGTATGTGACTCGAGGCTCAACTCACCTCCAGCATTATAAGTTGATTTTTGGAAAACAGAAATGTAAAATACCTTAGCATGACCCGAGGCTCAACTCACCTCTCGCATTATAAGTTAATTTTTAAAAAACAGAAATTTAAAAGAAATACCTCGGTATGACCCGAGGCTCAACTCACCTCTCGCAATATGAATTAATTTAAAAAAAACAGAAATTTAAAAGAAATACTTCGGCATGTGTCCGAGGCTCAACTCACCTCTCGCAATATGAGTTGATTTAAAAAAAAAACAGAAATTCAAAAGAATTACCTCAGCGTGACCTGAAGCTCAACTCACCTCTCGCAATATGAGTTGATTTTTTGAAAAAAAAAAACAGAAATTAAAAATACCTCAGCGTGTGACCCGAGGCTCAACTCACCTCTCGCAATATGAGTTGATTTTTTGAAAAAAAACAGAAATTAAAAATACCTCAGCGTGACCCGAGGCTCAACTCACCTCTCGTATTATGAATTGATTTTAAAAAAAAAAGACAGAAATTTAAAAGAAATACCTCGGCATGACCCGAGGCTCAACTCACCTCTCGCAATATGAGTTGATTTAAAAAAACAAAAATTTAAAAGAAATACATCGGCATGTGTCCGAGGCTCAACTCACCTTTCGCAATATGAGTTGATTTAAAAAAATAGAAATTGAAAAGAATTACCTCAGCATGACCCGAAGCTCAACTCACCTCTCGCAATATGAGTTGATTTTTTGAAAAAAAAATAGAAATTAAAAATACCTCAGCGTGTGACCCGAGGCTCAACTCACCTCTCGCAATATGAGTTGATTTTTTGAAAAAAACAGAAATTAAAAATACCTCAGCGTGACCCGAGGCTCAACTCACCTCTCGTATTATGAGTTGATTTTAAAAAAAAGACAGAAATTAAAAATACCTCAAAGTGACCCGAGGCTCAACTTACCTCTCTTATTATGAGTTGATTTTTAAAAAAAGACAGAAATTAAAAATACCTCAGCGTGACCCGAGGCTCAACTCACCTCTCGTATTATGAGTTGATTTAAAAAAAATACAGAAATTAAAAATACCTCAACGTGACCCGAGGCTCAACTCACCTCTCGTATTATGAGTTGATTTTTGAAAAAAAACAGAAATTAAAAATATTTCTCGAAAGAAACAGGGTTTCAAAAAACATCTGGTGAAACTAAAAGTCTTCTTCTTTATTGATTCTGTGCAGCTTTCTCCCAGTATTCCTTGCTCTACTGGTATACCTGTATATGTCATGTATGATATTATTATGATATGCACATGTTTGTCCTAAATGCTTTTGTGTTTACATGATCATGCAATGCACCCTGGGCTATTTGTCACGTGCCCTACTTTTGATTTTCGTGAGGGTCCGCATTCATTGCCTTAATTCTTGACTTTTCTCTCTAGTTTTATACTCATCCTCAAGTTCTGTGAATAATCCACATCTTCGTATACCACCTTCCTGTCCCCTGTAGAACTTTGTTCCTGCTTTGGGGCCCTCGTATTTATTAAATTCTCATCAGGTAATGCTCAACATTCCTTTTGTTTAGAATATGTCATCTTACTATTTATCATTTAGATGAATCAAACATTGGATGCATAAAAAATGGTAAAGTAGGCATGAAAGAAAGACCTCACATTTATTTTTTTTTCCAAAAACAACAAAAAATGAAAATTGACAAGGAAAAATTCAAAAAAAAGCATCATAAAGAAAGGAAAGCGAATTCAATGGCCACAAATGCTCTAGATATCCAATGCATGAACTTTCCACGCTTCTTCATCCTGGATCTTTTCGAGCACGGCTTCTTGTGTAGAAGATTTCGAGCTTCTGAGAATGCTTCAAATATTGTGACTTCGTCATTCAACTCCACATTCAAGTCAGTTTGTTCATTTAAGTTCGAGCCCATTTCATTAGGACGCCCTTTCGGGTTTTCATCCTAATCCTTTTTGTTTATCAAGACGCCCTTTTTGGGTTTTCATCTTAACTTTTTTTTTTTGTTTTTTGTTTTTATCTCTCTTTTTTTTTAGGCATAATATTTCTTCACAGCATCTGAGTTCACTGGATTAGGTAATTCTTTCCCATCCATCTCAGTAAGAATCAGAGCCCCTCCCGAGAATGTCTTTTTTACAACGTATGACCCTTCCTAATTTGGTGACCATTTTCCTCGAAAGTCCTTTTGTATCGGGAGGATCTTTCTTAAAATGAGCTCCCATTAGCGAAATTCTCTTGGCCGCACCTTTTTATCATGGGCCGTGATCATTCTCTTCTGGTACATTTTTCCATGACAAATTGCCTTCAAGCGTTTCCCTTCAATAAGGTTTAGCTGGTCATATCGAGCTCGAACCCACTCTGATTCTTCTAACTTTGTCTCCATCAAAACGCGCAGGGATGGGATCTCTACTTCGATAAGCAGAACGACCTCCATCCCGTAGACTAGAGAAAAAGGAGTTGCCTTTGTAGACGTCCGTACAGAGGTGCGATATGCGTACAAAGCGAATGGTAGCTTCTCGTGCCTGTCTTTATATGTCTTAGTCATTTTCCCGATAATTCTCTTAATATTTTTGTTGGCCGCTTCAACAGTTCTGTTCATTTTCGGGCGATAAGGTGAGGAATTATGATGCTTTATCTGGAATTGCTCACACACTTCTTTCATCATCTTGTTGTTCAAATTCAAAGTATTATCTGAAATGATTCTCTCAGGCAAACCATATCGACATATGATCTTCTTTTTTAAGAACCTACAGACTGCAGCCTTTGTCACATTAGCAAACGAAGTGGCTTCTACCCATTTTGTGAAGTAGTCTATAACCACAAAGATGAATCGATGCCCATTGGAAGCTTTCGGGGAAATTGGCCCTATAACATCCATGCCCCACATAGAAAAAGGCCACGGAGAAGTCATGACATGAAGGGGCGATAGAGCTGCATGAATTTTATCGCCATAAATTTGACATTTGTGGCACTTTCGCACGTAGCCAATGCAATCAATTTCCATCGTCAGCCAGTAATAACCAAGTCTCATAATCTGTCTGGCCATAGTGAAACCACTGAAATGTGTTCCACAAATTTCTTCGTGGACATCTTCAAGTATTCTTTTGGCTTCAACAGCGTCCACGCATCTCAAGAGCATTTGGTCCTTTCCTTTTTTATAAAGGATATCTCCGTAAGAACAAACCCAGCCGCCATTCTCCTGATTGTTCTCTTGTCATTCTCATTTGCTTGCTCGGGATACTTTTGATTCTTAATGTAATCCAATATGTCATGAAACCAGGTCTTCCATCTGACTCTTTCTCAAAGCTAAAACAGTGTGTGATGACCTCATATATGCTCATTTGGAGAGGCATTATTTCTGTTTCTCTGTTTGCTTTGAACTTTGAAGCCAATGTGGCCAACGTGTCAGCCAATTGGTTCTCCTCTCGTGGAAAGTAGTTAAAAGTCACTTCTTTGAATTCTTTGACCAATTTCGCTATGAGATCGTGAAACCTGACTAATTTTGGATCTCTTACTTCCCAATCTCCACGAATTTGATAAATGACTAATGTCGAGTCCCCGTGTACCTCTAAAATTTCAATTTTCCTCCTGATAGCTGCACGAAGTCCCATGATGCAAGCCTCATACTCTGCTATATTATTGGTACAGAAGAAATTCAATCTGGAAGTAAGCGGGTAATGGTCCCCTTCTAGTGACACTAAGACTCCTCCGATCCCATGCCCCCAATGCATTCGATGCACCATCAAAGCTCATCTTCCATGATTTCTCTTTTGATGACTCACCCTCTTTTTCTGAAATGCACATCAAGTCTTCATCTGGGAAATCAAATCTCAAAGGCTCGTATTCTTCCATCGCTCGACTTACCAAGAAGTCAGCTATTGCGCTTCCCTTTATCGACTTTTGGCTCACATACACAATGTCATACTCGGACAATAGGATCTGCCATCGTACCATTCTCCCTGAGAGTGCAGGTGACTCCATCATGTACTTTATTGGGTACAGTTTCGAAATTAACCATGTCGTATGATACAACATGTATTGTCTGAGCCTTCGAACCGTCCAAATCAACGCACAGCAAAATTTTTCAAATGAAGGGTGCTTTGCTTCATATTCTGTGAATTTTTTTGCTGAGGTAGTAAATCGCCTTTTCTTTTTTCCCTGACTCATCATGCTGTCTCAGTACGCAACCCATTGAGTTTTTAAACACGGTCAGGTACAATATTAATGGTTTTCTAGGGGTCAACAATACTAGTACCGGAGGATTAGATAGATACTGTTTTATCTTATCGAAAGCCACTTGTCACTCCTCGTTCCATTCTCCCGGGTTATGTTTCCGAAGGAGTTGAAAAATTGGGTCGCACTGATTGGTAAGTTGAGAAATGAATCAAGCAATGTAATTCAACCTTTCTAAAAATCCTCTGACTTCCTTCTGTGTGCGTAGGGGAGGCAGTTCTTGTATAGCTTTTATCTTGTCTGGATCAACCTTGATACATCTCTCACTGACAATGAAACCTAGCAATTTTCCAGAGGTAGCCCCAAACGTACATTTGGCCTGGTTAAGCTTCAACTGGAACTTTCTTAGCCTTTTGAACAACTTCTTGAGATTCCCAACATGCTCTTTTTCTTCCTGAGATTTGGCAATCATATCATCGACATAAACTTTTATTTCTTTGTGTATCATATCATAGAACAACGTCACCATGGCACTCTAATATATGTTGCCCCAGCATTCTTTAGTCCGAACGGCATCACTTTATAGCAGAACGTACCCCACATTGTAACGAATGTAGTTTTCTCTATATCTTCGGGAGCCATCTTAATCTGATTATAACCCGAGAAACCATCCATGAAAGAAAACAGAGAATGCTTTGCCGTATTATCTACCAAAGTGTCGATGTATGGTAAAGGAAAGTTATCTTTAGGGCTTGCTTGATTCAGATCACGATAATCCACGCACATTCGCACCTTGCCATCTTTCTTCAGCACTGGGACTATATTAGCTACCAATTTTGAATATTTAGAAACTTGCAAGAAGCCAGCATCATATTGTTTCTTGACTTCTTCTTTTATCTTTAACAGCATTTCAGGTCTCATCCTTCTTAACTTCTGCTGACGGGCTTACATTCTGGTTTTAATGGGAGTCTATGGACCACTACATCCTCGTTCAACTCTGGCATGTCCTGATAAGACCAGGCAAGTACATCTTTGTACTCACGGAGTAAGGCGATCAAAT
Organism: Gossypium hirsutum; assembly: GCF_007990345.1. Classification (NCBI taxonomy): domain Eukaryota; kingdom Viridiplantae; phylum Streptophyta; class Magnoliopsida; order Malvales; family Malvaceae; genus Gossypium; species Gossypium hirsutum. Next base: position 61,832,770 of record NC_053437.1, read on the forward strand.
TCTGTTTGGTGCTCTCTGAAATAGAAGTTTCAATCTTCACTTCTTATTTATTTTCCTTCATTTCCCAAGTTTACTGTCTCAATAGATTCTTGATGGGGTAGAATCTCTTCTCTTATTGTTCTACCATTCTCAGTAAGTCAGGAGACAAGACACAATCTTCAACACTTCCTTCAGCTTCGAATTCTCCTAAACAAACAGCCTTTTCGAAATTGATTTCAGGACTTGTAACGGGATTGTTCATACCATGGATATTTGAGCACCTGAAAGGTGAATGGGAAAAAAAACTATAGAGAAGGATCAAAGTATTGTAATCAACACACATAATGTTATGGAATGATATGATATATGTGTAGGAAAAAGCTATGAGAAACGGGAATAATTACAACACTAATGAAAATGAAAAGACCATGACAAAATGCATCTTCATTAATGTTCATTGAAATGATAAAGAGAAAACATAAGCTCTTACAAAAGAATCCCATCACTTAGGAACACACAACATAATGGAGAAGTAACATTGGGCATTACTCGGGAGAGAACTTAGAAACTACAAAAAGGTCCACAGCAGTCCAATTGTTCAAAACATATTCTGGAGGACAATGGTGTATCATTGAAACATCCATAATTGTATCACTCTCGTTGAGTTCAGCATCCATAGCTCTAGCTCTTAGATGCGTTCTATAAGAATGATGTGATTCCATAATTGTAGTGTCACAATTGTGGATTATGCGGTTCTAGCCTTAATGAATGGTTAGGGTGATATGTACATGCAATGCATGAATGAATGAATGAATAAATGAATGACAAGTGAATGTTAGTCATGAATAAATATACAAGAATTAGGTGTTGATTTCAAGATAGCCCCATATTTTGGCGTTTCATTTATCAAAAGAGTCCATTACAAAATATTTTGTCAATGAAGATGCCCCTAGTGCCTGAGTCTCATTGTTTCCAGATCTTAGTCAAATCTTCAGGGTTATTCTGACAAGCATTCGAAGACGCCTTCCTGGAAAGATCAGAGATATATCTTTCCTTTAAACTGTCCATTTTGCTTTCTGAGCCCTCAAAGACCAGTTTCTGACTACGGCATTTTTCTTGGTTACTTGCGTAATTGACTCCTCCATCAAAACCCGTTTTTGGCAACCAATCTCTAATCAACACCTTCCTAATGAAATGCCTATGATGCATGATGAAAAATAAAATTAAGACAAATAAACTTAGTTAGCAATCACAACAAATATAAACAAAGAAAAACTATGGAAAATCTAACAAACCGACCTATATATTTTTTTTTGGTTTTTACCCCATCATACTTTACAAAATAAACTTACCCCACATGATAATCTACCCGATCCAATTTATTAAACAGACCTAATTCTCTTGCAAAAACAAATATAAATGTAAAATAAAAAATAAAAAAATAAAACGTAAGAGGCGTTTCTCCCATGTACTTGTTTTGGTAACTATCCAACGGACAGAGGTTCGATATGGCTCTAATCGGGTGGCTCGTATGGTTCACTATATGCGATTTCGGTTCTAGGAAGGTACTCGAATTGTCCATACTGTCACCTACTAAGGTTAGTACGGAGCCTCGGTCATAACCCATCACAGGCTCGCGAGCACAATTCGAGGGATTACATTTACTTATGCTTATGCGGAGGGACGAGTTAACTCACGAAAGCATAAGTCATATGTAACCCAGAGTATTTCACTAGCCTGTACCGATGGACGAGTTAACTCACGAAGGCGTAGTGTTTACTTCTACTTAAACGGACGGAGCCCGGGTAGAGAGCTCATGTTATGCAAGAATGCAAATGCACGATGTGTGGGGAGAAACTCACAAACCTTTTTATTTTTTTATTTTTACTAAAAAAGCAAGCTAAAAAAACGTAAAACTTAAAGCTGAGAAAAAAACAGAAAAATAAAACAAGTTAGAAAGATTATTAATTTAAAAACTGAATGCAGATGCATGACTTTTTAAAAAATAAAATTCAAGGATCACGACTAGAAATTAATTTGAACAATGAATTTTAAAAATTTTGACAACACGTGTTTAACATCAGACTCGACTCTCGAAAAAAAGTCCCCAGTGGAGTCGCCAGCTGTAGCGACCTAAAAATTTGGCAATGGGCGCTAGTCGAAGTAATTATTGAAAACGTGAAAATCGAATCTCGATTTTATTTGAAAAAGGAGTCGCCACTGATCTTTTTTCTAGGTGTGATCGGACACCTAATAAATTCTCTTTTTAGAAGAAAAATTTATTTTTAAATTTTCCTAAACAAGAGGAAATTTTAGGTCTGGGTGAAAATCCAGAGAAAGTTAGAGTTTGGGAGTCGGTTACGCGCGCAGAAGGTATTAGCACCCTCGCGACGCCCAAAATTAGTATCTCGTTAAACACGCGTTGTCTTTATTTTCAAAAATACGAGTTCAATTTAATATTTACTCGCGATTCGATTGAAATATAAGAATTTTTTTTAAAAACATAAATTTTTTTTTAAAACATGAAAATTTGTGAAACACGAAAATCGTTGAAAACACGCAAATTTTTGAAAACACGAAAATTTTTGAAACACAAAAATTTTAAAAACACGAAAATTTTTAAAAACAAGACAATTTTTGAAACACGAGAACTTTTTTTTAAAACATACAAATTTTTAAAACACGAAAATTTGTGAAACACGAGAATTGTTGAAAACATGAAATTTTTTAAAACACGGAAATTTTTAGAAAACACGATTTTTTTTTTAAAATCACCGGAATTTTTGGGAACACGAAGATTTTTGAAAACATGAAGATTTTTGAAACGCGAGAATTTTTTGAAAACGCAAAAAAATTTTGAAAATGGAATTTTCTAAAAACACGAGCATTTTTGAAATCATGAAAATTTTTGAAACACATGATTTTAAAAAAAAAACACGATTTTTTCGATTTTTTATTAAGCATGTATCGTAGTTAACACAAACCGATGATATTCACTCAACATAGCAATGAAATCAACGAATTAGTGTCAAATCGATTCGTTGCCTTATTTTTTTGAAAATGCGAATATTTTTTTTGAAATACGAAAAAAAAATTTTGAAGACACGAAAATTTCGAAACATGGAAATTTTTTTTGAAAACACGAAATTTTTTTAAATATTAACAATTTTTAAAAGGACGAATTGTGTTTAACATAAACCGGTGATATTCACCCAACATAGCGATGAAATCAACGATTCATGTTAAATCGATTCGTTGCCTTATTTATTAAAATTATTTAAAATAAAGTAAAATTAAAATTAAATTAAATTAAAAATATAAATACAAAAATATAAAATGCATGAAGTACTAATAATGTTAAAACAAAATAGCATAAAAAACGAGTATTAAATTAAAAATGAAAAAAAAACAAAATTACCGAAAAGATCCTGAAACACGAACTTCGTCGAACGGGTTACGCAAATTGAATCTTTTTTTTTTCTTTTTTTCTTCCTTTTTTCCGGACTGGGCTGAGCGCGTGGGCCTGCTGCTGGACAGGATTGGGCCAAACGTCTGCTGGGCCGACGGGACAGGCCTGGCCTGCTGTTTGCTGAAAACGGCCTGTTGTTGGGCCTGCTTCTTTTTTTTACTTTGGGCCTTTTTGTTTCTTCTTCTTCTTCTTCTTCTTTTTTTAAAATTTTTGTTTTTGGGCTGCTTCTTGGGCCTGGGCGTTGATGGGTTGCTGGTTGCTGCGGGTCGGGTCTGAATCGGGTCGGGTCATGGGTAGTGGGTCGGGTCTGTCTGACCCGACTATTTTCAACATTTTTTTGTTTTTTCTTTTGTTTTCTTTTGTTTTTTTTTGTTTTTTCTTCTTCTTCTTTCTTTCTTTTTTGTTTTTCCTCTTCTTCTCTTGGATCTAGCCTCCTCCACCGCCGTCGACGCCGCTGCTGCTGCCCAGTGATGTGCTCCCGACGCTTCCCTTCTCTTCCTCTCCCTTCTCTCCTCTTTTCTCTTTTTTTGAAGCTTTTTCTCTCTCTTTTTTTTTGAAATTTTTTTTGGTAATTGGGGGTCCTCGATTTTTGGGGTTAAAACCCCTTTTATGTTGATTTCTTTGCTTCTTTTTGCAGGTGGCAGGTTGCTAGGGAGAAGGGAGGCCATACCCTAGGCTGATGGCCGGAAATCGCGGGGATTAGGTGCGTAAATCACATTTGGCATCTAGAAGGACTAGATTGCAAACGTAGAAAAACTTCTGGGGTCAAAACATAATTTTGAGAAAATTTAGGGGTCAAAATGTAATTTCAAAAAGTTGGTGGGACAAAATGTAATTTTAAAAAATTTTAGGGTTAAAATATAATTTTAGAAAAATTTAAGGGTCAAAATATAATTTTAAAAAGTCTAGGGGTCAAAATGTAATTTTAAAAAGTTTATGGGTCAAAATGTATTTTTTTTTGAAAAAACAGGAAATCAAGCCAGACAAAATTTAGTGATTACATATATATTGCCGAATTCGAACTGTTTATAGTTATACATTGTCGAAATTGATTTGCATATGAATATAAGTTGCTGAATTGATTTGTATATGATTGTACATTGCTGAAATTAATTTGTATATGGTTATACATTGTTGAAATTGAATTGTATATGGATATAAGTTGCCGAATTGATTTGTATATGATTATACATTGCTTAAATTAATTTGTACATGGTTATACATTATTGAAATTGAATTGTATATGGATATAAGTTGCCGAATTGATTTGTATATAATTGTACATTGCTGAAATTAATTTGTATATGGTGATACATTGTTGAAATTGAATTGTATATGGATATAAGTTGCCGAATTGATTCATATATGGTTGTACATTGCTGAAATTAATTTGTATATGGTTATACATTGTTGAAATTGAATTATATAAGGATATAAGTTGCCGAATTGATTTTTATATGATTATATATTGTTGAAATTAATTTGTACATGGTTATACATTGTTGAAATTGAATTGTATATGGATATAAGTTGCCAAATTGATTCGTATATGGTTATACATTGCTGAATTTAATTTGCATATGATTATACATTACTGAACTTGATTCGTATATGGTTGTACATTGCCAAATTTGGTTCGTACATGAATATATATTGTTGAATTGATTTGAGCATTGGATTACTGGTTTCGTGCATGAAATGATTTAATTAAGAAGTCTATAGCTTTGAATGAACCTTAGAAAATATATTTGATATTGATGACATGATATTAGGACTTCTGAAGTGTGATTTCGTGTAAGACCATGTCTGGGACATTGGCATCGAAGTAAGAAAATGTGTAAGACCATGTCTGGGACATTGACATCGTATATGATTCGTATAAAACCCTGTTTGGGACAGTGGCATCGATATGTGTTAACATGTAAGACCATATCCGAGATATGACATTGTATGAGCTTTATATAATTTCTGTGTGTACTTAACAAATCCGAATGTGAATTTGAGTTGAATGGCTCAGGTACGCATGAGGTTTATATGTTTATTGAAAAAAAATAAGGTAAGTAAAGTGATTTAATATGGTAATTTGGAATATATGAGTTAAATGATTTTATAAATGTATGATATTAGCTAAATTTTGGCCTATTTTAAATTAAATTATATATGTTCTCGTGTTGAATTAATTGCTTATGACTTACAAAGCTTTCAAAGCTTACTTTGTGTGTCTTTTTATTGTTTTATAGATTTTGAAAGCTGGCTCGAGTTCGGGGATCATCGAGGAACATCGTCACACTATCAATAGCTATTTCGGTACTTTAAAAGTTTGTACTTTCCACTTATGACATGTATAGGCTAGTTTCGATATGGTTATTTTGATCTGTATATATGTGGCCATGCGGAAATGGCTTGATAATGATGTTAATGTTTGTGTATTCTCGGTCATAGTATAAGCTCATTTTGGGAAGTATGTTTCGTGATATATATGTATGGTGTATTGGTTATATGTTTTGGTTGAGTAACGATTTAGTTGATGGATGTGTTTTTACTATAATGCATATATTCCCATAAACTAAATTATGTATCAGTGATTGCTTGCATATTGGTTGTTTAGGCACATTTTGTGATGGCAAAGTACGAATATGTTTTATAATTTATTGGATGGTTATCTAGGAATTGACATAAATGGTAAATTGTGCATGAATTGTAATAAATGATCGTGATGAACTATGTTTTGTTTGGTAATGCCTTGTAACCCTAATTCGAAAACGGATACGGGTTAGGGGTGTTACAGATGTGGTATTGTGTGTGTAAGTAAATTAGGTCTTTTAAGACTGTTCGTAAAATATTGTAAGAGTAAGTATTGTTCTGTAGTGTGTGGGATCAGACTGTGCAGCGGAAGTGTCATGGCGAGTAGTCACACCTCGAAATTGGGCTTGGAAGAATTAAGGTTTGCAAGTGAGTTGTTGGTTGCCGATAGATTTTTATGTTTTCTTTTGTGTTTGAGAGATAAGAATGAGCTTATTGGTTTAGTAATAAGGTGTTTGTTAGCTTGCCCTTTGATCTTGTGTTCAAATCCTCGTGTGCGCTTAGTGGGAATTATTTTCATTTTTGGTTTCAACTCATTATATTAGGATTTTAGTTAAATCTATTTTATTTATATATCTTATTTTATTTTTTAATTTTTTGAGAATTTGAATCCTTAAAATTCCTCCTAGTAACTTCCTTTCTCTCCCACTCTTTGGTTGACAGTTTTCTTTTCTCTCTCTGTCATTGAAATTCATTTTTTTTCTGTTCTTCCTTTGTTTATTCTTTCCTTTAAAAATTTGTTCTTCTCTTTTCCATTAAAGCGCCTTGAAATCTATTGGTTTTGTTCCATTCCGTCCTTGTGCTCGAATTTTGGTTACTATTGCTTCGTTAGAGTTTCATCTGTTCTTTCATATTATTGTTCAACAACTTTTATCGAGTGAGTGTAAGTTATGATAAGTTTTACGTTAGTCTTTTCGATTCTTTTAGGTATGATTTCGATCAAATCCTTATAAGTTTTGTGTGCTCCTGTATTAAGTTTCAAATCGGTTTAGAGGAGGTGCTTTCCTGGTGCTTGGAAGATCGTTTAATGTGTGTTTCTTAATCATATGTAATTAAGGGTCAATTTGATGTGGAATTTCGTGATTTGCAATAATTTTAGGGTGTTACACCCAATGTGCGAATAATTGTCAAGTTTAGAAACTAACTTAGACAAAAAAAAAGTTCAAGTCATAATGTGGAAACGATTGTCAAGTTCAGGGACTAACCTAGACAAAAAAAAGTTCAAACCTTAATTTGAAAACACTTGCCAAATTCAAATCCCAAATAATACATTAACCCTATAAATTATACCGTCAATTATTAAGCATGATGATTTTTTTTTGTCGTATATTCTGTTATATATATATATATATTTTTATAAAATTAAGATATTTTTTATATTCATTTTACTTTACGATACATAAAAATTAAAATTCGTATCCCTCACTCTCTACCACAAAGTATGAATTGGGCTAGGTCAGCCGTCTACCACAATTAGCCTTACTCGAGGTTGATAAACCAACAATTATATGGGTAAGATAAACGCGGGCCATACAATTGTACATTCAACCCCAAATCCCTATAATTGTCTGTGTGTTTAATTTGTTGGTACATCCTATAATTGTGTTAAATAGACTTAATTCATGGTTTACTTTGGCAGAGGCTTACATAGAAGTTAGTTGAATTGAATATTGTTTTCGATTAAGGGTTGAATTGATTATCGATTTATTTTCAGAAAAACTAGGTGAAAATCTTGACTCTTGTGTTTTAATAAGAATTGTCATTTTCTATACTAATAAAATTTTAATTATTCAGTTATAAAAACTCATGAACTAGAGATATATTATTGATGGTTAAAGTCTTATGAATTATCAAGTACAGGTTTTTGGTTTGGTTGAAATTTTCCAACTCAAATTTCTAACATTTTCGTCATAAAGTGACATAACATTTTATTTTTTTTAATGTTTTAAGGTGTGTTAGGTGAACAATTAGAAAGAAAATAAATTTTAAATTTGTTTGATTAGAGAAAAATGAGAGCAAAGATTAATATTTTGTATGTTTATTAACGAGGGAAAAAAATAATCCTCAATTTAAAAGAAAAGGAGAGACAAAATGAAGAAGCGTTTTAATTTTACACATCTATAAAATTGTTCATATAATAAATGAAAGAAAATATTTTTTCTTAAAAAAATTGTTATAAGTACAATATAATCAACGTTCAATATAAATGTAATCACTGCTACAAATAAATTGTTCGAGTAATCATAAAGTAAAATCAAATTATTATAACACAAACGGACTAAGGGTGGGTTTGGATGGGTGGTGCGTTTACCTGCGGTTAGTGTAAAAACAGCGGTGGCGGTGAGATTAGATACTGTAGCGTAAGACAAAAAGTAAGCTAAACGCACCGCACCGCACCTAATCGCCCATCCAAACTCACCCTAAGATCTATTACAATTTAGAGTAAAGCTGACGAATTGAACTAAAACACACACATAACAACTGCACATAATAAAACTCGAAAATCCAGACAAATCCTCAAACACATTAATAAAATAATATAATGACATTCATTCAAACTAAATAGTCACACATCATTCTCAAAACTTGATATTAATCCAACAATACATTACCTTCCTCTAAACCAATAATAAAGCAATATTGAAGTCAATGAAAGCAAACTTTGGAAGCTTCTCAGCACCTACATCACTAGCAGCTTTTATTATTAAATTTCCTTGTTGTGTATATAGTATTATGTACATCAAATATGTATTTTTAAATTAAACATAAATCATTTTTAGTTCATAATAAGCTAAAAACATTGAATAAGTAGATATTGGGCATCTTCATATTTTTAGAAAAAGGATTATTTGAAACTGTAATTCCACATCAACTTTATCCCTTTTCAATAGAAGAATGATAAATCATATTTTTTTCTCCAGATATTTAACATTTTTAGTTGGATTTGAATTTTTTTCAAGAGGAAAAAGCTGAATATCAAGAGGAAAAATCTAATTTATCTTTATCATATTAGAAAAGAATAGAAATGACGTGGAATCACAATTTCATACAATCACTTCTCCATTTTCTTATCTCATAAAACCTTGGGTAGATTAGTAACTTTGAAAGCAACAATCTACATGATACAAGAGGAATAATTAAAGAATGAATATTGAATTTATATCTATATATATATTAAATTAAATGAGGTGAAATTTTTTTTATGCAAAATAGATATATTTATTTATAAGATTATAAATGCTACCATTGAGTTAGAATAGTGGTTTTTTATTTATTTAAGTTTAAGCCATGGTATACGTAAATAATATTTATTATTTTTAAAAATAATAATTTTTAAAATTTTCACAATTAAATTATGTTTGGTTAATTTGTACTACTAAGTCAATAAAAAAATTATATTAGTATAAGTAGGTAATACATTTTTTCTTGAAAGCCAAAGTCATTTATATATACTAAATTATCACACACTTATGATGCGGGTAAAATATTTATATAACAAAAATATTTATAAAAAATTAATTTAAGGATTAAATAAAATTCTTAGTTGAAATGATAAACACCTAGAACATTATGGTGTTTTGAATCCAAAATTTCAATTTGAAATGATAAAAATATTTCACCTTTTTTAGGTTTAATATATTATTTAGTATTTGAGTTTGATTTTATTTTCTAACGTGGTACCTATGTTATTTTTTGTCCAATATAATATCTATATTTGAAAAAACCTATATATTTTGGAACCCAAAAGTAATTGTGTTAACTTTTTAGTGCTTAATTCAGGTTTTAGGATTAAGTTGATGAAAATTTATAATTAGCTAATAATTAATATTAGCAATTAACTTTCACAAAATTAACTCTAAAACCTGAATTAAATCACGTTAATTGGACTATATTTGACAAATTAAAAGTAAAATTAAACAAATTTATAATTAACGCTAAATTTATTCTATTAACAAAATTATAAAAAAATTAAAATTAATAATATTCGTAGTTATCAAAATATATAATTTTTGTCAAATATAAATACCAAATTATATAAAAAACACATATTTGACATTAGAAAAAAATGTCAAACGTACAGACACTAAGTACAAATATAATACTTTAAAAATATAATTATAAGATAAGAAAATAATAAGGCGGCAAAAAGAAAATAAGAAAATAATATGAATGAAGACAAGCTGCTAGGTACATTTCCACCATATGGAGAAGCAAATGCCCAAAGCAACCGCGTTAATTTGACGACGTACGCGGCCACCACCTCACTAATTCCCTATATATATACGCTTCTTTTTCTTCTTCTCCATCCTATCTTATTCTTTCATTAATTCATTCTCCAAACCAAACAAGTTCCCTCTATTGTTGGGTTGTTGTCCTTGTTTTTCTTTTTCCATGTCTGACAAACAAGCTCACCTTAATGGTGCCTACTACGGCCCTTCAATCCCACCACCTACAAGAACCTACCACCGTCCCGGCCGTGGCTCCGGCTGTGGCTGTGGCTGCTGTCTCCTCAAATGCCTCTTCAACATCATCATCACCGCCATCGTCATCATCGGCCTAGCCGTTTTCATCTTTTGGCTCATCTTCCGTCCCAACAAGGTCAAGTTCCATGTCACCGACGTCCAACTCACCCAATTCAACCTCACTTCAACACTCACTTAACATGACAATACGTAATCCCAACCGTAGGATCGGCATATACTACGATCGTATCGAGGCTCGAGCCTACTACGAGGATCAAAGACTTGATACCGAAACGTTGACCCCGTTTTATCAAGGACATAAGAACACTAGTTACTTAAACCCTGTTTTCGTAGGGCAGCAATTTGTTAGACTTGGTGCTGATGAGACATCGGAGTTTAATGAAGACAGGGTTAATGGGGTTTATGATATCGATGTGAAGTTGTATTTGAGGATTAGGTTTAAGCTTGGGAGGGTCAAAACTGGTAGGTTTAAGCCTAGAATTTCATGTGATTTGAAGGTTCCTTTGAACACTGGGAATGGTAGCTTCGGTGGTACGTTTAAAACCACTAGATGTGATTTGGATTTCTAGTATGAATCTGATTCATGCTTTGGTCCAGTCTGTGATTCTATCTTCATTCAGGGATGTATACATTTTGTTCTTGTTTTTGCTATAGGTATGTGAATATATGTTGATTTTTGGCGATGGACCCTGTTTTTTATTATTATTATTATGTATTTGAGTATTTTTGTGTTCTTGGGTTAGGTTTGTTGAATAAATAATAATGATTCTTTTTTAGTAACGTTGGTTTTGGTTTTCCTGTTTGATTATGACATTCAATTTTGTATTGGTGAAGGGATGCTTATTTCTTCCAATTTAAGAATACAAGTAGATGATCATTTCAACTATTGTAAATGTCTAATGGCGTTCGTAATCACAGCATATGGTATTAGAAAATAAATGTGGGGTTATAATTGAAAACAGTTGTTGGCAGCTTGTTTCTGGAGAAACTTTGACTCAGGTAAGCTTAGTAGTCATCCAGAGAAGGAAATTATGCCTTGCTTCATGGCTACAAATAAGTAAGTTTTGTTACTCATAAATATAACCGACAACATATCATTAGATCTCCAGAAAATGTATGATCGTTCTTGCTAAAACTTCATTTAAGACTCTTTCAATCAGAAGTTGGCTTACCATCATAAGAGTTTGACCCATTTCGTGGAATCTATCAAGGGATCCACTACTTGTTCTTGCTATGGAACATATGGGGCATAGTATAAGTAGAGCAGTGAGAGATAAGGTATATAAGAGTCGATTGTGTTGTTAAGGAACAGGCTCCAATTTCACCTTTTTTTTTTTGTGAATGATGTTCTTTTTCAGTAATTGTTAATTGGGTAATTCTTATTTCCTTATATTATTTATTCATTTTTAATTGAATAGCTTCTATTTTTAGTTGTTAAAAAAGAAAGAAATTGAGTAAAAAAAAAAAAGAGGAACCATTGCTGTCGGCCCAAAACACATAGCCCACATGTCACGACATAGCAATAGAAAACCATTGTACTTGCACTCGGCCCAAACAACCACATCAACCAAAAACGAAAATTACAAAATAATTATCAGAGCCAGGTTTCGATCCTGGGACCTGTGGGTTATGGGCCCACCACGCTTCCGCTGCGCCACTCTGATTAGTTGTTTATTAAGTGAAATAAATCTAATATTAGAAGCTAGAATTAAAATAGAAAATGGTTTGGATCATGAGAATGAATCCCATATCAAGTAGTACCCTCATTTCCATAATTAATCAAAACACAAAAGTTTAGGTTCCATTCCTATTATTTTTTATAAATTTTGATCTTTACTAAGCTTTTTTACATTAATAATATAAAATAAATAAATAAATACCGAATTTCAAAAGGGTAAATTGCTTATAGGCCTTTTTTATTTATTTTCTTTTATTTCCCTTCAACACTAAAAATAGAGAGGCCTATTACGATACAGTCTAAAAAAATTTTTTTACTAAAAAGTATATTAGTAAAAAAACTAATTTCAACTAGAAATAAATTTTATTTATTTTTCGAATTTTTTTTTCAAATTATTTTATTCCAATTCGAATAATTTTTCAAAAAATAATTTTACAAAAAAAATTATTTGAATAATTTTTTTTGTAAAATAAATAAAATTTATTTCCAGTTGGAATCAACTTTTTTACAAAATACTTTTTAGTAAAATAAATATTTTGGACTAATTGGTAAGAGGTCTCTCTATTTTTTGTGTTGAAGGGAAATAAAAAGAAATAATAAACAAGAAGGGCTTATGAAACAATTTACGCTTTTGAACTTTGGTGCCGCATGAGATCAGTGTCGCATTTTAGGCCATCACATTTCAGTTCGGTGTCGCCGATTGTTCAGGCGGCACCAAATAGTCACGATACATTTTACCTAATTTCATTAATATGTATTTATTTATTTATTATTAATAATGTAAAAAAGCCTATATCAATGCATTTGGTTTGTAATGCCAAGAATGTGATATACCCATAGAGACATAATTTTGGATTTAATTAATGTTAGATTGTTATATGCTTTGCATGAAACGATTTCGTTGTTTATTGTATGTAATGTTTTTTTCGTTGCTTGTTGAGTTTGAATTTATTGAATGATGAATTGTATCTATGAAGTTTATTGATGATTATTTCATTTAATAGATTAAGTACTCTAAATTATACTTGTTAAAAAACAATACAGAATTGAGCCTTTAATCAAATATAAGCAACCAAATAAATCCTCAAAAAAACCAACTTTAGTGTGTCGATGGAGTTTTAGGGTCAGTTTTTCATTTTTTTTGAAAAGTGCTTTTGAAAATTGCTGCGGAAAAGTGCTTCTGAGAAGTGCTTTTGAAAAATTTTGAGTGTTTGGTATTGCTGTCAAAAAGTGCTTTTGAAGAATAAAATGTCCATTTTAGACATGATATTATAAAGTAACAAATATGTATTTAAATAATGTTAAAATTAGTTAATATTATGATATTTTAGCAAAAATATAAAAAATAATTTATTTTAACTTATTGTTAATATTTTAATATATAATATTAATTTTAAATATTTCTAAGTAATTAATATTAATTATTTATTAAATTTAATTAGAATATATAAACTATATTTAAATATTTAAATATAAAAATTAAATATTTTTAATTACATATTGACACAATTGTATTATTATAAAAATTATTTTTATTTTTAATTAATGCTTTTAACACATTTGTATTATTTTATTTTAAAATGTATTTGGATATATAGCTCATATTATGTATTAACATAACATAGAAAACATAAACCTAATAAATTAAAATATTACATATATTTGGATTAAAGTTTTAAAAAGGGATAATATTTATATACCAAATATAAATACTAAAAATTTTACAATAGCATTTATAATTTAAAGTGAATTCATTAAACTAGAAGTTATAGCATCTCTTGTTAATTCCATTTTAAAACCACTTGAATTGTTTGATTCACCGTCATCATCACTATCATCATCGTCGTCGTCGTCATCATCACTTTCTCGACCATGCGCATTTTCTGAATCAATAATATTCTCATATACCCAGTTAATATCTTCGTATTCCATAAAATCTGCATCATTTCGACCGACATATTTTCGGATAAAATTGTGTATCGTCATTGTAGCAACAACGATCATCGTTTGCTTTTCAAAGCTATAACTTGGCATATTGTAGCGACCTAAAAATTTTAGCACGGGTGCTAGTCGAAGTAATTATTGAAAATTTGAAAACAGAATCTCGATTTTATTTGAAAAAGGAGTCGCCACCGAACTTTTTTCTAGGTGTGATCGGACACCTAATAAATTCTCTTTTTAGAAGAAAAAATTATTTTTAAATTTTTCTAAAAAAGAAGTGATTTTAGGTCTATGTGAAAATCCAGAGAAAATTAGAGTTCGAGAGTCGGTTACGCGCGAGGAAGGTATTAGCACTCTCGCGACGCCCAAAATTGGTATCTCGTTAAACCGCGTTGTCTTAATTTTCAAAAATACAAGTTCAATTTAATAGTTAATCGCGATTCAATGAAAATACAAATTTTTTTTAAACATGAAAATTTTTGAGACAATTATTTTTTTCAAAACACGAAAAAATTTTAAAACACGAGAATTTTAGAGACACGAAAATTCTTAAAAACACAAAAATTTTTGAAAACACGACAATTTTGAAACACGATAATTTTTTTTTGAAAACACGATTTTTTTGAAACGCGAAAATTTGTGAAATACGAGAATTTTTGAAAACACGAAAATTTTTGAAAACACAAAAATTTTTGAAACACTGAAGTTTTTAGAAAACACGAAAAAATTTTTGATCATCGGAATTTTTGAGAACACGAAAATTTTTGAAACACGAAAGTTTTTAGAAAACACGAATTTTTTTTATTATCGAAATTTTTGAAAACACGAAAATTTTTGAAACACCTGAATTTTTGAAAATAGGATGATTTTTGAAACACGAAAATTTTTGAAAACACAAAAATTTTTGAAAACACGGGAATTTTTTGAAAACATGAAAATTTTGAAACACCGGAGTTTTTGAAAACACGAAGATTTTTGAAACACGGGAATTTTCTGAAAACACAAAAAATTTTGAAAATTGGAATTTTTTGAAAATACGGGAATTTTTTTGAAAACATGAAAATTTTTGAAACACGGGAATTTTTGAAAACACGAAAAATTTTCTGATTTTTATTAAGCACGTATCGTATTTAACACGAATCGGTGATATTCACTCAACATAGCAATGAAATCAACGAATTAGTGTCAAATCGATTCGTTGCATTATTTTTGAAAACACGAATATTTTTTGAAACACGAGAAAAATTTTTGAAGACACGAAAATTTCGAAACACGGGAATTTTTTTTCGAAAACACGAAAATTTTTTGAATATTTTTTATTTTCAAAAGTGCGTATCGAGTTTAACGCAAACCGGTGATATTCACCCAACGTAGCGATGAAATCAACGATTTTATGTTAAATCGATTCGTTGCCTTATTTATTAAAATTATTTAAAATAAAGTAAAATTAAAATTGAATTAAATTAAAAATATAAATAAAAAAATATAAAATGCATGAAGTACTAATAATGTTAAAACGAAATAGCATAAAAACACGAGTATTAAATTAAAAATGAAATAAACAAAATTACCGAAAAGATCCCGAAACATTAACTTCGTCGAACGGGTTACGCAAATTGAATCTTTTTTTTCTTTTTCTCTTTTCTCTTTTTTTTTTCCTTTTTTTCTTCTTTTTTTCTACTGGGCTGGCCTGTGGGACTTGGGCTTGCTGGGCCGCGTCGCTGGGCCTGAGGGGGCTGCTGCTATGCTGCTGGGCCTGCGCTGAAATGGCCTGCTGCCTGGGCCTGAGCTGCTGGGCTTGGACAGGCCTGCTGTTTTTTTAGTGCTGCTTTTTTTGCTGCTGCTGTTTTTTTGGGCTGATCTGCTACGGTTGGGCCTGCTAATTGCTGCCAGGTCGGGTCACGGGTCAGTCGGTTCGGGCCGGATTCGGGTCGAGTCGGCCCGATTTTAATTTTTTTCTTCTTTCTTTCTTCTTTTTTCTTCGTTTCTTCTTCTTCCTTTTCTTCCTTCTCCGTTCACCCCTCCTCTTCCTCTGCTCTCGTCGACGATGACCTGCTGTCCAGCGGCGGCTGGCGGCGGCGAGCACGGTGGTCTCCCCTTTCCCCCTTTTCTTTTTTCTTCTTTGCTCTTTTTCTTTCTTTTCTCTTTTTTTCTTTTTTGTTGTTTCTTTGCTTCTTGGTTTGTTTTGCTAAGCGTTGGGATGGCGGTGACGGTGGTGTCGTGGTGATGGTGCGACAGCCGGCGGTGGGGTTGCTGTTTTTTTTAAATTTTTCTCTCAAAAAATCTTTTTTTTTTGCTTCTCCTTTCTTGGCTGCTCATTTTTAGGGGTTGAAAAACCCTTTTTATTTTGATGTTTTCTCTTCTTTTTTTGTAGGTGGCTAGGGAGGGCTACGCCGGCCGCCGCCGTTGCAAGCGCAAATTGCGCTGATTGCTGCCAGCGGGACCAAAATGTAATGGCAGCAAAACTTTTGGGGTCAAAACGTAATTTTTATAAAGTTTAGGAGTCAAAATATAATTTCAAAAAAGTTCAAGTGTCAAAATGTAATTTCAAAATGTTTTGGGGTTGAAATGTAATTTTGAAAAAGTTTAGGGGTCAAAATATAGTTTTAGAAAAGTTTAAGGGTCAAAATGTATTTTTTTTAAACACAATTATTCCCGGATTAAATTCAGTGATTACACATATCCCTTAAAATGACTCATTTTTTTCAAAACACCAAAAGTTCATTCAATCACACTACGTAATGATGAATGTGAATGATTGAATTCTCTACTCTTTTTTTAAAAAAAACAATAAAGAATGATACATTAGGAGGTTCTTTTAACCTTATAAATTAAAAAAAAATTATACTCGATAATATTAGCATTTTATTTTTATGTTGTAACCATCTTCACATCACATCTGAATTTTGATATTAGAAGAAGCTCCTTAACTGACGATTAACAGACACATTACGATCGATTGCATCAAAACTTCTTCAAGGACTGTGAGGGATAGGAGAGCCTCCTATATAGTCCAGATTCCATTTAAACATACTTGTGCTACTTTCCTTGTGAGATATGTAAGCTTTCCAGGCATCAACTCCAAAGTAACTGTGCCTAATGTATTTGTAAATTTAATTTAAAATACCCAGAGGAATAACATAAGACCTGCAAAGTAATTATTGTTGGCAATTTATTTGGGCATATAAGCCTCATTATCATCAAATTGTGCTATGATTATAACGGTAATATAATTCACGTCATAAAAAGAATGAGCCACAGGTGTAATTAGCTTCATGGTTGTCTCAATGCTGTCCAGAAAACCAGATCAATGGTACAAAACTCAAGGATGTCCACTCATCTAAGAGAAAAACAATGAATTGAGAGTTGAAAGATGTATGCAATGACATCTAAAAGGGAGCAAGAGGAGATAGAGGTAGTTGGCAGAGAAAAGACACCCTTTTTCAACCATAAGGTTAGTCCCTTCTCTTTTGCTTAGTGCTTTAACTTTTTAATTTATTTGGGTGAAAATTTAAATTAGATAATAGAATAAGAAACATAATTTCTACATAAAGAAACTAGAAATGTCTTATGTTAAAGACTGTTCTAATTGCATGTTATAACTAGTATTGTAAGAGTATGATATGACAATGCAAAAATGTAATAAATAATAGTAAAGCATAAATGGTAACGAAGACTAGAGGTTGTTTATGCAGTACATCATCGGCCTTGATGAAATTATCACCTTACAATTTTTTGTAACATTGTAAGCTTTACAGCCAAGGTTCTAATAGAAATCACATTTAGAATTAGCCTTTTGAAATTTGTGTAATTCTCCATGTCAATTTCTAGAATTCTTTGAGCAGTGAAATAAGAATTTTATTCCTTAAGAAAAGATAATTCCTTAATCTTGAGAAAAAAAAAAGTCTGACCACTAATTATATAATTGTTTTTAAGGATAATTCAAATTGTTTTGTTTCTATTAGTTGAACTTGAAGTTTATCAATCACATTAATAACAAATTCTTTAGCATTCATTAATGAGTGTATGTATTTATCATCACAAACATGCATAATTCAGGCAATGAGGGTTGTGTCTGCAGGTTTTGTGTGCCAGGTTGCGGCACTTGGAACTATCATCAACTAACATCAAAAAACTATGGCCTGATAAACCAGACAGGGCTATATCCCCTGGTGTTCTCAACTTACAAATCTAATTTTAGGAGGGCTAGATAGTCAATTAGTTTTCCGATTGAGGAGAATACAATGCAGACTTTGAGTGCTGTTAAGTAACAACACCATGAAGAGTTCAGGGTAAATAAAAGCAAGTGGGTACAACAAGCTTGAAAGGGTACCTCAAAGTCTATGGAATTTGAGCCAGTAGCACATATGGTATACGA
This sequence comes from Gossypium hirsutum, assembly GCF_007990345.1. Classification (NCBI taxonomy): domain Eukaryota; kingdom Viridiplantae; phylum Streptophyta; class Magnoliopsida; order Malvales; family Malvaceae; genus Gossypium; species Gossypium hirsutum. Next base: position 61,851,282 of record NC_053437.1, read on the forward strand.
GTATAAATGTCAAAGCTACACATATCCTAGAGGAAGAAAAAATGCCGGGTAAACTGCTAAAAATAGCCATAGTTGAAATCATTTGTCTCAAGAAATACCAGCTTAAGTATCAACAGCTTGAAACTCTTAATAAGATCATAGATGAGCAGAGGAAATTAAGAAGCTGCTACCCTACGCATAATATGCCTGTTTAGGACCTTTATTCCAGTTCTTCCATAAACACATTCCTCAACCATTTACTATCGTAACAGAATCTAATTCACAGATGAGGCAGATAAATGGTCATAAACTCACATATTTGAAGCAATTTATGTCCAACCTAGGTATCATCCTTAAGAGTATTTTATAACAATGAAGCAAAAGAGGCACAAAAGCCAGAATTTTCCCTCTTTTTTTTTTCTGTTGGAAGAGTTTACCTGTGGATGAGGAACTAAAAAGCAACTAAAAACAAAGCATAATGAATAAATAAAGAGAAGAAGAAGAAAAGAAACTCACCTGCGAAAGAGGAGCAAAGAACAGGAAAGAGCTTTGAAAGCGAAAATGTGAAAAAAAAGGGTATACAGCTCCAAAAAACCAATAGCAGAGGAAAGAACGTTTAACCAGGTTAAAAAGATCAATTATCAGCCAAAAGCACTTCAAGCTAAAGAAAAGGAGAAATTTTTAACTTCTTCGTCTGGAGAAAAGGACTTTTCTGATGGAGAAATTTTTTCTGAAATGGAGGTCGTTCTTCCTTCCTTTTAAGAGAAAAAGACTTTTTATTGCAAAAGTCCTTCTAAAAAGCAAAGGAGAACAGGGCCTTAGTTCAATTGACATCGGCCTTGTTGTCAGTATAAAAGGTTGAGGAGGGTCGATACTATGGATAGTTCTAAGCATTGTATCAAAAAACAATGATTAAGAATCGTAATACTACAATCATATGAAAGGAAGTAAATAAATAAATAAACCAACTTCAATGTAAGCCCTTGACCGTCGCTACATTCACCACGTGTCATGTCAAGATTTTGTCACCTGGCAAAAATTGGTAAATTCTCTTTAAATTAAAAAACATAAAAATATTAAAAATATATATAAAAGCTAAAAAAAACTTAAAATTTTTAGAATTTTTAAAAATTATAAAAATATAAAAATTACTAAAAATAATAAAAAATTATTTAAGAATTATGAAAGCATAACAAACTATAAAAATATTTAAAACTATAAAAGCTATTAAAAATTACAAAATATTATAATGCATTATAAAAATATAAAAATATTTAGTAAATTAAAAAAAAATTTAAAGACAAATATAAAACCCAAAGTTTTTCTACATAGATGTTATATCTAATAATTTGATTGAATTAGGATAACTTAAGGTATGTGACAAAAAAAATCTGTGATCAAGACATAAAAATATTGGCTGCAAGGTGTCAATCCCAATGCAGTTTGGAAGAAGCCTCTTGGAAAGTAACAAAGTTTTCATCTCAGTTTGGTCTTCTATTATGTTGGCATTAAACCAAATGTTGCTAACCGGTAAGCAGACCTGTTAATTGGTTATTCGGACTGGTTCGAAGTTCTACTCGAAAAATGGGAGAGTTTGAAAAAAATATAGACCTACAAATAGGTTTCAGCAAAAAAATAAAGTTTAATTAGAAAATGGGTCGAGCCTCAAATAAGATTTTTTGGCCCGGACCCAGCCCAAATTTGCAAAAAGAAAAAAAGTCTGTTGTTTTCTTGTTGTTTTTTTATTGTTTTCTCACTGTTTTACTATCATTTACTATTGTGTTGCTACTATTTTGTTGTTATTGTTTGAATATTGAATAACTCTTATTTTATTGTTAATTTTACTATGTTTTAGAGACATTTGCTTGTTAAGTTCCACCTATATTAGTGCTATTTAAGTATAATTTAAAAAAAAATTATTTTCAATTTTTCGGGAAATATTTATTTTAATGTTTTTAGTGTTTTTGATGTATAATATATTTTTTTAAAATTATATAAAAAAATTTAATACGGTCAGGTCGAGCTCAGGTTTTAACATTTTTATTTAAGTTGGGCTTGAACAAAATTTTAAGCCCATTTTTTAGCCAAAGCTCGGGCCTATCAAACATGCCTAAAAGTTTATCAAGGCCCGACCCCACAATATGAAAGCATTTATGGGTCAAATCAAGTTAAGTTTAGAATTTAAATTAAGCGTTAAATTTGTTTTATAATTTTTTCAATAAAATTTTTGTGATTTTTAATATTTTTTAAAACATTTTAAATAATTTTATAGTTTCAAAATATATATTTTTAATTTTATAGTATGTTACGTTTTTCATTTCTATTAATTTTTATAATATACATTGCAATTTTATAGTTTTTTTTATGAATTTTAAACATTTAAAAAAGAATTTATAAGTTTTCTCCACATGGCATAATCTTAACATACCGCGTGGGCTTACTTAAAAATTGATTTTTCTAAAACTTAATTAATGTTTATATTCGATTAAAGAGTGAATTAGATATTATTTTTCATTGAGAATTCAATTAATTATTGATTATTTTACAAAGACTTTTTATTATATTAAACCTAGATTTTAATTGGGTGGGTAATTTTATTGTTCAGAGATTTCTTGATGGTTAAGTTTATTAATAGGTAAAAACATATACAATATTTCTTAGCTATTAAGAAACTTGTAGTGGGGAGTCCTTCTGTATCTTGGATTAATGGAATGTTTAGCAACTTTTTAAAAAACACATATAATTTAATTACAATTTTATATTATACAATCTTCAATCAAATTTTAAAATAATTAAATTTTATTATTTTATAATTAAAAATAAAAAAAAAGTCAAAGCAAACATTATAAAAAAATAGTATAATTTTCTTTATATAAAATTTATATTGCAAATAGATTTTAAAACGATTTTCTTTAAACTCGAAGAAAAGTGAATATTTTTGAAATTATGAGAGGTAAATATCTTTTATATTTATATTAATATTTAAATAATATGTAAATAAAATCAAGTAATTAAAATTATGAAAAATTAATTTAAATTAATATTAGATTCTTTTGTTTATTATCAAGTTTAAATCCATTTAAGTAACAGTTTTTTTAATGAAATTGATTTTGTTAATTATTTTTGGTACACGGTTTTTCTAAAACTCAATAATTTTATTAATAATAAAAATATTTACAGTATATTCAATAAAAATATTTTAATGTACATATACTACTTAATTATTTTCTCATGTTTTATTCCTAATATTTCTCTATTATCCCATATTTTACGTATATAATTTATTATAGATTAATACAGATGATGGTTCAAATTTAAATTCGATTACTTAAAAATTATACTATTATGTCAACTTTGGACTAATATAATTAACATAAAAAATTATCCTTTTGAAGGGAATATAAAAATTATTTTTAATAATTTAATTTTTGAAAAATGTAGTGTAGGGTATATTCTAATTTTTTTTTACTAAAATTATAACTTACAAGTATATCAACAATTATTATTTTTTAAAATAATTTTATTATAAGTTTTGATCACAATACTTAGAATTACCTATAGTCCCTCCCTAACTCATAAATGGGAAGATAATGCGCTTCAGCGTACTCAAACCTACATCCTCCTGCATTGCCATTGACAATAATACTCATGCTAATTGAACTAAAACTTAATCGACAACAATTACTATTAGGATAATTAGTTTAACAAACTAGCTCAACTCAAATTAATGCATTCCACATATGATTTCAAGACGTCATACTTGAATTTTAATGCTTAAGATTTTTTTTATATAAATTAATTAAGTAAAATATTGATTTGAAATTTTTGAATTTCAAAAAAAAATTCATAAAACTAATATGAAAGATAGGGAAAAAAAAGTGAATAAAGAGAAAGGAAAAGGCAAAGGCAAAGGAATGCTTAGTTAGGAAGAAATTAGCAACAGCCAGGAATTGCAATTGCTAAAGCGATAAAAAAAAACATCCCAATTGAACAGCTAGAAAGCAATGAGTTGATTGAACTTCCAAAGAAAAGCATTCCATTCCCTCCTTTTTGTTACTACACATTCTTTTTTCCACTTTTTAAAAGAATTACTATTATTTCTGATAAAAAATCATTATTAATCATAATATAAATTGTAATTCTTTTTTAATTATACCACGTCGAAAATTTTTATATAAAAATTATATTTAAAAGATATGTGAAAGTTAATGAGATTCTATTGAAATGATAAAAATTGAGATTTTAAAGTCTTATGTTTAAATTGCATCAAGTGAGGAATTCTTTTTCTAGATTTATTTTTGGGTTTAAATTGTTTTTTTTTTGACAAAACCACACTCATACTTGATTTGTATAGAGTGATAGTTAAAGCTCGTGTCAAACACGGGTCAAAACGGTATGACCATTATCTCCCACCTTTAATATTGTATAATATTACTTTTTAAAAAGATCATTTAACATTTTTTCTAGTTAAATTGTGTCTATTTAACTTAGCACCACTTTAGTCAAGGAGCTAATAATAATATAAATACTAAAAGTGTTGATGCAGTAAGACAATATTTTAGATTTAAATTTTAAAAATGACGTTGTTAGAAGTACAATCATAAATAGTTTTCATTGTTTTTTTTGGTGAATTACCAGGGTAAAACCCGAACAACAAATGCGACTAACGCAACTCAAACCATCACATAAGTTTCTCAAACTTTTCATTATTATAAATCATTATTATATCGGTTTCATTATTTAATTTTATATAGAAATAGTGTGAAAAGTTAATTAAACATTAACTTAATAGAATAATAATATTATTATTTATATAAAATAAATTATATTATTATTTAAAAATATTTTTAATATAAAATAAATAAAATCACACATTTAAACTTCTTTTAAACAAACTTTTATTTCATTATAAAATATACTGTTTAACATAATTTAATACAAATACTTTAAGAAAACTTGCATTTCATGCACAGTTTCGTTTGGCAAACCCAAACCTATTATTTGCCAAATCAAATTCAATATAATAATTTTGCTGCTGAAAGTTTCCTAATATTATCGCCGGACCGCTACGGGCACCTTCACCGACGCCTTTATCAGTAACAATCATCAAACAAACGACACTATCATCACCGACGATTGAGAAATAATTAGCCAAAGGCAACCCCATTTTGGCTCCTCCATTGAAATAAAAACTCATTTCAGGGACGTCCATTAATCTATGGCCTGAAACATTGAAACATGGAGCTAACCCTGAAATGTTTTCAACTTCACGAGCTCTGCTATAGTTTCCCATTTGTTTCTGAAACTCCTTAGATACCAACTCAAAAACAGGTCTCTCCATGAAAGTGAATGTTGACCCTGAATCGACAATGGTGCCTCCGTTACCGTCCGGTCCTGGGACAAAAGTACTGTTCGGAACTTTGACCTGCTTGTTGCCGACAAGGATTTTACGTATGGTTACGTAGTAGAACTCATGGAAAGCTGGGTTGGGGTTCTTGTAAAACGGTGTGTAGCCAAGACCTGGGATCTTGGTATGATTTGAACCCGACCCGGTTTCTAACAACATGTTGCTGCTGACTTTGGTGTCATCGAACCGGCGGGAAACGAGGCAGTAAGAGAATTTGTTGAGGTGTAATTGGGATGGTAAAGATTCAGGGCTCCGACCAAACCCGACTATTCCAGCGGGTTGCCGGTTGGAAACAATGGAGCACCCGACAAGGAAATCTTGGAAAGTTTTGTGAGGAGGAAAGACAAGGTTTTCTAGTAATAAAAGTCCACCGGTGGAACCTAAACCGTATTGAATTAAGTAAGGAGGGCAAGTTTGGTTACAGTTTTTCGATGTTGGACCATCACAGTCTTGGCAACGAGACTCAACATTGGGACCAAACAGCCAATTGCACTTTGGGTTTCGACAACCTACGAGCTTACCGGAAGACGAAAGGTTTGGCGAAAAAGTAGGGATTTTTGATGGATCGACATTAGGGAAAGCACATTGGGAACAAAGGTAACGAGAGGTGCAAGGGAACCAAGAGAGACTGCTACCAGTGTCCATGATGAAAGAAAGGGTTTGCGGCGGAGTTCCGAAGCTGAGAGAGACAGTATAGCCGCCATAACCGTGAGGAAAAAGTGGAGTCTTGAGAAGAGAAGATGTAATGTTGGTTTTGGGGTTGTGGTGTTTGAGGTGATGGGCTCTGGCGACTGAAGAAGTGGCCAAGTTGTTGAGAATTTGGTAAGGGTCGGAGGAGGAAGAGTGGTGGTGGTGTGAAGGAGACAGGGAGACTTTGATGGTGCCGGAAGTCGCGGCGAATGGAAATGTGGCGGAGATGATAAGAAACGAGACGAAGGAGAAGAAAGGAAGAGAAGAATCCATTTTCTTTGCTTTTGATCGTGTTTGTTTACAGATAAAAGAAGACAATAGCAATGGTGGACACCTGGAAAGGAATCTTGTTCAATTTAGGGTTAAGTATAAATGCTAAATCCATCTGTTAACAAATGTAGTAATCTAATAAAAAAATTCTAATTTACATTGATATCAACTGTTCAAGTAAATCATGTAAATTAAAAATTAATAAAATGATTTTATTTCAATTTTTTTCGCGCTATCTAGATACAAATTTTTCATTAACCTATATTAATATGAGAACTGTAAATTAAAGTTGTTCATGGATCAAACAGAACCATAGCTTATTTTAAAAAAATTTCAAGTTTAATGCCGTTTTCGTTTTACCATTATCATCAAAGTTTACTAAGATCCACAAGTTATCTTAAGAGCTATAGTTAATAAAAGTTGTAAGATGCATAACTAAATATTTTCAGTTATAATAAATATATAATAATTGGTTTATATTGCACAAATTAAATTTAATAATATTGTACCATTATCCCAACTTCTTTGACTTATAAAATGTTATTGATTTAAAATATTATTTGCATGAAAAATATGTACAATGTGTCAAAATATACATACAGTTAATTTTTAATGTGTGAAAATTATATATAATGCAGAAAACATGGACATGAGTTACATCACAAAGGTATATTAAATATGGGATGAGTTGAGACATTACATATACTAAAACTAACATGAGCATGGCACCAAATTCAAAATAAATAACTTGAATACAACAAAAATACATAATTAATTGATAAAGTTTAAAAATTTATACGGAATAATAGTTAAAACTTTTTTTAAATATGCATTTGATACGAGTTTAAATTATGCCAACTTCGTTCCTTATCTTAATATAGCATTAGAAATTTTAGTACAGTATTTGTAGCTTCACATAAATTGCTGAGAGAGAAGCCCATATTTTGAAGTACTGGAAAATGATGTCTCTTTATGGTGCTGAAGAAAAGCCCAAAATCTTGGCTTCCAAGCCTTCAAGTTTGGGATTATTGCCTCAGCTTGTGTTTTTGTTTGCTGGACTTCTACTGCCTTTCAATTTCCACCTCTATTTCATCAATGTTTTAATATAACAGTTAGCAATATATTTTCATTTCATTATTTTTAGTCATTCATACGGCTTATTTCAAGTAAAAAAATTTTTTTTTACTTATTTTGAAGAAATTTTATTTTCCACTAAAATTTTAGTGTTCACTCTAATTTCAAGTTTAAATTTATACAAATTTTTTTTATGTTATGTCAAGCTATTTTAATGCTTATGTAATGTTTTAACTTTTTCTTATTTAAGTTTTATTTTCTACTATAGGTGTTTATGGGTAAAGCTGAGTCTAAATATAATATTAACATACTTTATGCTTGTTCCGACCCGAAATCTGGGCTTAAAATATTGTTCAAACCGCCTATATTTGCAAAAGGCTAACCCAAGCTTATTTTAAGTTCGTCCATATTATTTTAAATTTTCTTAAAAATATTTATTTTATTTTAATTTAATATTTAATAATTTTTTACATTTTCAATTTATTGAAATTTTTTATAGTCATCTTAATATTGTTTTAATGTTTACATTAGAGTAGTATTATATATTTATTATAGGTTTATTTTCTTAATGTGTTCTAAATTATATAATATAAAACATTATAAACTTAAAACAGACCGGCCTGGGCTTGGCCTTGAATGTTAAAGCTCGAGTCCAACCCATATTTTAAACGAACCTAATTTTTTTACCCAAATCCATTTTTCAGGCCTAATATTTTTGCCCAAACACTCTCAAATTTCGGGCGAGCCTTCGGGCCTGAGCGGGTAGCTTAACCCATGGACAGGTCTAGTTGATGCACAAAATTATCCAATAAATAAGTAAGATTTGGATTTTGAATATGAATACCCAAATTTGTTATCTTATTAAATAACGTAGATTCGGATAATAAATACCCTATTTCTAAGTTATGTTGAGTTTGATAATCACCCACTAGGCCTCAATTTCTTTGATTCGAGATTGCTAGATCTAGCATTGCCTGAATTCAATTTCAACATTAATTTATGAATTTGTCAACTGAAGTTTGCAGGTCACGAAGATTTGGAATATCAAAGAGGAGCAATATCAAATCCTGAAAAAAATGTCCAGAATCGTGTTTTACAATAAATTATTTGGTGGGAATCTAAGTAGAAAACTTTAAAGTCAATGTCAACTTAATCATATATTTGATTAAGAAAATACTAAATAGCATAATATTTGTGGATTTTTCATGAATTTTAATCAAGCTGGTTGTTCAGCCTTACTTGATGTGTTGTTGACATTATTTTCAATAAGATTATAAATTTAGATCCTTCACTGTAGGAGATATGTAAAATTTTCTATTGGGTTTTTCTTTAGAAATTTTATTTGGCATTCAAAGATCCCTTTTAGATGAATGGACCAATCACCATTTTATTCTTTCAACATCATCACAAGAAACTAAATACAAATTGAAAAACGTTAATTAATCATACATGTTTAAATTGGGAGCATTCCATCGACTCAACATATTTCGAGTTAGTCAAGTTGACGGATACTATTTTAGTAATCAAACTTAATTTAAATTTTTTTTGAATCGAGTCAAAAAGTTTCGAGTTAAGTCGAGTCAACTTAACGGATTCTATTCTTTATACTCAATGTTGCATTTATATGGATCGATTATTTAACCAATAGACAAAATACAAGATTATTTAACTACATAAACAATATAATGATTTTACTTTTAACTTAGTGTGTAAACATTTATTAAAACAACGTAGTTTTATCCTTTTTTATTCGGATTTTGGGATTATCCGAATAGTATAATTCATATTCGTGCTAAATCAAAAAAAAAAAATTTTATTAGCGTTGATCCGAATAACTCGAACTATTTAATTCAAAATTTAATTTTTTTTCCAATTTTACTCAATTTCTTATTTACACAAATATCAGGATAAAAAATTATGCTTACTATGTGATTCCATTAATCGAGATAAGCATAGCATAAGAATTAAGATTATTTTTGCTTGAAGAATAAGGCTAAGCGCATGCTTTAAATCTATCTATATCTATATCTATATCTATATCTATCTATCTATATATATATAACATTATTCTTTATACTTTTATATAATTTTGAGAATTAAAAAAATCTAATTCTTTGGGTTTATTTTTTCTTTAAAGGATTGAGGATTCTTCTTAACTTGAAATTATCTAGATTTTATCACAAACTAAGGGTCAAATTGAAAAAAAAAATATGATAATATTAATTTTTATTTACAAGTTACTTAGGGTCTAATAGGAAAACCTATCGTTTATTTATTTATTTTCTTATTTTCCAACTCTACAAATAAAATTAAAAACCTACTATGTATAGATAATTAAAAGCAAGGTCAGGTTTTGTTAGGTCTAAGGATTGTATCAACATCTTACATAATTGTCCAAGCTCAGTCAAGCCTAAAATATAGTTCTAAGTTTTTTTGAAATCCATCTATATTGGTAAATGATTAACCCAAATTCGTTTAGGTCTCTTATATTGTTTTAGTTTTGGTTAAGCTCTACTATTAGTCCTGGTACTATGCGAAAGTTGTGGGTTTAGTCTCTATACTTTTATTTGATTAATTTTAGTCATTATACATTTCGAATTGATCAAATTTAGTCATTGTACTTTTTAAAATTTGAAATTTTGAGTGCTGACCTAAACAGTAACAGTTAAATTTGTTTAGTTGAATTTAATTCTTAGTCTTGTACTTTGCATTTCGTTGTAGATTTGATTCATATTTTCCAATTGAATCATTCTAAGTCCCTATGTTTTTTGGATTTTGAAATTCTAGTCATGATGCAAATGATAGTTGCTAATCCATTAACTGGATTTTAGTGAGTAATACATAGAAATAATAAATTAACATGTCATTACAATATGATAATATATTTGATACATCAAAATTTAAAAACAACAGAACAAAATTTAATGAACTTAACAATTACTGTTTGGTGATTGAAATTTTAAAATTGGGAAAGTACATTGACTAAAAATGACCAAATAAAAATACAAAGATTAAATCCACAACTTTTGCAAAAGTCCAAGGACTAATAGTAGAATTTAACCTTTAATTTTTTATAAAACATAACACATTTTATCTAATATTTTACTAATTTTGTATAATTTTCTTTTTATTAAAATTACAAAATAACCAACTTAAATATTTTTTAATATATATTATATTATTATTATATATTTAATGTTCATATGATACTATTTACATAATATATATATATATATAAAACATATTCTAACCTTAAATAACAAGTAGGCCTAGGCTTATGTCTATATTAGTGCCTAGGGTCGACCTATATTTTAAACAGATTCTATTTCTCTATTTTTTTTGCTTAAATTTATTTTTCATCTTAATATTTTTATTCAAACTCTCTCAAAATGACAATCTTTTAAACTTGGACAACTAGCCTTTGAACAGGACAATGACACATAGTAGTTTTTTAATCCCATTTTATGGAGTTTAAAAAAGATTTTAAAATTTTAAAAGAAATAAAATTAGGTGAAAAAAAGTAATCCACGTAAGCATCCATATATGAAAATGATTTCTAATCAGCATTTTATTAAGTACACGGAGGAGTGATAAAAAATTAGGATTTTAATAAAAAAAAAGTTTTCATTTATGTTATTAGGCTGTTAAAATTATTGTTATATGATTTTTTCTGTTCGTAATATTTGCATCAATCAAAAACTTTCATTTCCCTTTTTTTATTATAGTTCAGTGTTTGAATATGTGAATTTGTGAACCAAAATTTAAATAATTTTTTTTAAAATTTTAACATTGACTATTAAATTAATTTGAATTTAGAGTATGTTTCTTCTTATTGATAGATATTAATCTTGGCTTATTAATTATCAAGTCTTAGTCTTCACTTAAAACACTAACAAAAAAAAACAGTTTTGCTTTATCCATTTAAATTTACATAAAAAAGTTTAAGAGATCACATTTTGATTTGCCAAATATGGTAGCAATCAACAAAAGCTGCCCGGTTCTTATCTGTTATCTTCTGCATCAGCTAGCGTCGGTTATTAGTTTCCGGCGGTTTGTCCCACACGTGTCTCATCTCTCTCACTCTCAGACCGAACACACTACATGTCTTGTCGCTGTCACTGAATCTGGTTGGGGCCAAGCAAGGGAGTTGGCTGGCGCATTCGCCTTTATGGGACGCCGTTAAAATCTTCACTGTGGTCGGGAAATCGATATTACCGGTGGAAACTAAATCCACGTCCTTACTTGACAAAATCACACACCATTTGTCGGAAAAAATAGTTACATAAATGAAATAATTCATACACTTTCTTTATTACGAAACAGAAGATTTTAAGTTGCCGATTACCGACTGTTCTGATTTTTTGTTTGATTATAATTACACGTGCGGATTATAGACCGGAACTTTGGATCATACAGCTTTATCATGTTGAGTGTGAAGGCAGCAATTTCTTTTTTCATGGATCGACTCATCACCGATTCATTCTTTGATTGTTATTTCAAATCATGTATGGATAGATATGAAAATAAATTTGATTATATAAATAAAATTTTAATTGTAATTCAAATATGTATATATAAAATTTTAATTTTGATTCAATTATATATATTTAAATAAATAAATAAAATATTTATATTAGTCATGTAGAATGGGCTACCTATTTATCATATATTATATTTTTAAATATTGGTCCAGATTTGAAATTAGTCCCTAACTTTAAACTGTTTGAATTGAGTATTTAATGTATCATTATTATATTATTTATATTTTTTTTATTAATTCCATTACTATATTGAGTGTTAAATACTGATTTAAATTCAGTGCAAAGCATATTTAAAATATCTGGGTTAAATTGTAAATGTATGTATCTATCACATGAACTATTTGAATCTCATGTGTTAAAAGAAAAACAGTTCTTTGTTTTTTTTTAACATGTTAAATTCAAGTTATCCATATTGTAACTACAAGCGTTTTTATAATTTGATTTGCATATTTTGAAATTGCTCCACTTAATATTTGAATCAATATTTAACATCTAAACCGATAGTTATGTTGATGGAAGGATTTGATGTTAGAACCGTATAAGTTTGATATAAAATTAAATAAATCAGGATTTGTCATGTTAGATCATCAAGAATAAAAACTAAATAGAGAAGCATACCTAAATCTATTGATATCTTGAAAATTTCAAGTCTTACGGTTTTGATCTTTCAAATTAACACACAAATATTTTAAAGAATGTGGCTCTCTCTCTCTCTCTCTCTCGTGAAGATGAGATGTGAGAAAAATTATGTGTGTGTAATTTAGAGATCATAGCCTTAATATATAACTTTTATACATTAGCATTAATTTCTAATCAACCCATTATATATAACTCAGAAATTAGTCACTAAAATATCTACATATAAGTTACGAAGGTTGATTACCAAACTAGTATCTCGCATACACACAACAATTTAGAATATACCATTTTAAATTTATATACTAAAATCATTATTTAAGACTGAATCCGAGATTAATATAACTTCTTTATCATTTGAGATGTAATTCAAATCCTTTATATGTATATACACCTCAAATATTCAAATAAAATGTTTTGCTCAAACAAAATATGGCCAAAATTCTTGTGGGCAACATTAGTATTATTTAAACATTCAATGAAATATGCTCTTCCCCTTTGACCAAACCGATTTTTAGGGGGATAAATTTGTAATTGGGGCTCATCCATGGCATGGATAACACTTTTCCTGTGCACCTAATTAGATGAAAACACTTGAATAACAAGTTGATTAATACTTAATTACAGTTGTCCAATTAATTTGGAATGTTGATTAAATATATATTAAGGAATTTCTACTAGAAAGCCCCTCAGGCATCACCTGCAACAGCAGGCGCACCCAAAATTTTGGGGTTTACATGTGACCTGCATGCTTCTTTTTCTAATTATAAAGAGAGACAAATCCATTATTTTGGAAAAAGAAAAAGAATTAAAATAATTAAGCAACTTATTTATTTAAAAGCAATATAATATTTTAATTAAGTAGATATGATAGCTGAGGGTGTTGTTATTTTATTTGTTATGAGCTCTGAATCTTTAACGCGTTATTCATCGTGTCATATACGTATTTATTAGTAATTTTTTAACCCCAAGAGTTTATCCCAAAATTAAATTATTAAATAAAAAAATTAAAATAGAATTTTCTTAAATTAAATTTTTTAATTTTTTATAGATAAAAATATATTTTTACTATTAAACTAGTTAATTATGATTTTAAAACCTTTAAGAGATTGCTTGCCTCCTTGGTGCTGTCTTTATTTTAATTTTGTTGAGGAGAGGTTAGACCTGTTCTAGGAAAGATACGTGAAATGTCGTTTGTTAAGAGTTAACGGACCCCTCAATAGCAATCGGTACTATACTCAAGATTATCTTTTGACTTAGTGAAGAGCCTCGAAAATACCCATATTATTTATAATGGCATGAATTCAAACCCCACCAAAAACAAATGTTCACATATTTTTGGTGAGTGAGACATTCTCACTCTATGAACCCCTCAAGGTTTTTTGCAGAGTCAAGATACAAAACCCAACGATAAAACCGAACATAAATACTTCATTTACACTACCAATCACTATTAAGGGATCCACCAACTCTCAATACTTTGTAGACTTCTCGAACAACCCGTAGCCAACCCTTAATTTCTCAATAATTTTAAATGAAATTTTTAGAAACTTCAATTAGACATAAATGATAATTTATTACACGTCACATTTTCACTCTATAAAAACAGTTTCCATGTTAGATTAATTAACCAAAGCCAAGTCCAGACCAATGACAATGATTAAAATATTAGAAAAGGCATGCCATGAATCCACGTGGAAGAAAACTAGTGGCTAACAATGTGAAACTGGGATATAATGCAAAACACATTATCTGATTCATTATTATTAATTTTTCCTATTAAAGTTCCCACCTTCTGTTTTTGTTTTGGTTACATTAAATTAATCAAATAATAATAGTCGATGTCGCCATATAGATAAATAAATAAAAACAATATTTTTCCACTTCCCAATATTAATAAGAAATAGATGAAGCTTGAATGTTTTTTGGCCTTTGCGCTGTGTATATAAACAACTTGAAAGGGCTAGAAAAACTACTCACCTTGTTCTCATTTCTCAACTTTCTTCAACATCATTATTGTTGGCCACAAAAGTGAGAGAGAGAGAAAAAACACAAAGAGCAAGGGAAATGGAAGAGACAAAGTCTAGGTTTAAAAGGATTTGTGTGTTTTGCGGGAGCAGTTCTGGGAAGAAAGCTAGTTACCAAGAAGCTGCTGTGGAGTTGGGCAAAGAACTGGTAAATCCATTCAAACAATCAAATCCCCTTTTTTTTTTTCCTTTCATTTCTAGTTTTGCGGAAAATTAAATCGATTTCACTGCATACCCTTTTATGCATTTATCGCGATTATGGATGTTATCACAGTCAGTACAGTCTTTCAACATTGAGTCTTTCTTTTGAATTGTTTTCAATTTGTATTGAAACTTGAAACAATGAAGCCATGGACGTCGGGTTATGATTGTAGAAGGGAATTAGCTGTATAATGGTAGGAGAGAAGGGTTAGGGTTTATGTTAGGCATGTGTGTCTCTCTATGTGTGTGTGTGTGTGTGTGTGTGAGAGAGAGAGAGAGAGAGAGAGAGAGACTTTGCTAGCTGTAACCTGCCTGTCAGTTGAGCAGCTTTCTTGCATGATCTTTTGTTTCATTTGGTTTGTTTGTTTGTTTTCTTTCTTAAGAGCCCTTTGAAAATTAAAAAAAAAAAGTACACTAATATAAACAAATAATAATAATCATCATCATAATCAATAATCACCTGCTATTCCCAAGGGAAACAAACGTGCTCCCCTTGATCTCATGTCCCTTTTCAGCGTGTTCTTCCCTTTGGCATTTCTATTTTGTAGGGGTTTTTTTTAAAATCATTCTCTTCCCACTCAACCTTACACAATTTGTTTATGTTCATTGTGGCACGTGCATGTTAATGGGGTTTGGTTTTCAATGCATTGTATGTAATAAAAAAATGGTGTCTTGTTTCTTGAAGGTGGAGAGAAGGATTGATTTGGTCTATGGAGGAGGAAGCGTGGGGTTAATGGGTCTTATTTCTCAGGCAGTTCATGATGGTGGGCGCCATGTTCTAGGGTTTGTTCTTTCTCTTTCTCTCTTTTTTTTTCCCCTTCAACCATGCAAATTCTTTTTTTTTCCAATTGTCTGTGGCAGTGAGTTTATCAACAAAGGCAGACATCATGGGATCAACTGCTTGTCTAAACAAAATAATTGATTTGTCCCCTTTGTTTTGTTGTTTTAAAAAAAAAATTCACGTGCAAAATGATTTCTTCTATGTTTTAAGTGGTCAAATTGGATTTCTCCATAAAGCAACATATTGTAAAGTTTTCTTTTTCAAAAAAGCTAGCTTTGGTCGATTGAGAAAGGTGAATCACTTTTTTGGTCCTTGCTTTACAATGATTCTAATTTATGTTTCGGACATACATTGCAGTGTCATTCCAAGGACCTTGATGCCTAGAGAGGTAAAATTATTTAGACCCTTGAAATGGATAATGCGTAGCCGTCAATTTATCTGGCCTATTAATAATGATACAAAGTTTAATGCCTCACAGATTACCGGCGTGACCGTCGGAGAAGTGAGAGCTGTATCGGATATGCATCAAAGGAAAGCCGAAATGGCACGACAGGCCGATGCCTTCATCGCACTCCCCGGTACAAGTCCTATTCGATCGATCTATTCGCACACCCCAACTCTCTTATTCTAATATTATGTTCTTACATGTAATATGTTGATGTTTATATATATATATATATCAGGTGGCTATGGCACCCTTGAGGAACTGTTGGAAGTTATAACTTGGGCTCAACTTGGAATCCATCATAAGCCTGTAAGAAAATTTGTTAATGTCAATCATTGAGTTTAATAGTTATAACTTGGTCTTGAAAATGATTTGTTCGATTAATAATGGTGGTAAAATATCAAATCAAGGCAAGTGGTTTCTTATTACAGAGAAAACATGTCGCCTTCCCCTTTGACAACTTTCACGAGACATCATGTTTCCGTGTTGTGGAATTCAGTTTGTTTGTTTTCTTTTGTTTTTAATTTTGGGATTAAGGTATGTTTTTTATGGTATGTGTTTGACTTGTCGTGTCTTTTGAGTACATTAATGTTATTTTAAGGCTTCATATAGATACTTCGAAAGCAAAGTTGACACGGTTTTGATAAATTAGTAACTTAATGATGGGTTAGGAAGAAAAAACTAAGAGAATCAAAGCATGTGGTGTTTACAATAATGGAATTCACATGGAATCATAGCATATGGTTCAATAAAATAATGAAGCTCGTGTTTCATGGTTTGGGAGAAATGATTTGCAGCATCTCCATTTGAGTGGGAGAAAAATTAAATATAAATGTTGGTGAATTGAAGGATCGAAAGCTCTCGTATATTCATATTATATTCGTATTTATATTTACATATTATTTTGACAGGTGGGGCTGTTGAATGTAGATGGATTTTATAATTCATTGCTGTGTTTCATCGACAAGGCGGTCGATGAAGGTTTTATTTCACCTCTTGCACGACGAATTATCGTGTCTGCCCCAACTGCGAAACAATTAGTTAGACAATTAGAGGTAATTAATTAAAATTCCTTTTATATATATGTGTGTAATTCACATGTTTGAAGGTTCACTAATGTCTCCTGTTAATTGCCCATACTTCAAGCAATGATGTTTCTTTTCTTCACCACATTGACTATTTTTTATTTTTGGTTGACAGGAATATGTTCCTCAGCAAGATAAAATAACATCGAAGTTAGTATGGGAAGAGGTAGATAGATTTAGTTACGTGTCGGAATCCGAAATTGCCATCTAATGTATTGTTTCGGTTCGATTAATATTATCTTAAATTTTGAAGAGTTTTACCTACTAAGTATGTATGTATATAGAGAGGTATATACGGTTGTTATACCGTATAATCATGTAAGGAGATCGTACATGGAGTTTCTCTTTTGGGTGAAATTTTGGAACATGGGCAAGACTCGGCGGTGTCGCACAAAGAAAAAAATTGTTATATATAATATAATACATGTTGGTAGAGAATAGATGCAATGTTCCTTTCCCTTTACCCCTTTGTTAAACTGTGAAGAAATCATAATCCAAAAACTTCTTATTATTTTGTTTCTAGCAATTGATTGTTTAAGCTTTCTCTTGGAAATGGATACAAACCCTAGACCCCAAAATAAAATGAGTAACGAAATGATGGAAATTGGTTAAGTTGGGCCATAAATATATA
This sequence comes from Gossypium hirsutum, assembly GCF_007990345.1. NCBI lineage: Eukaryota > Viridiplantae > Streptophyta > Magnoliopsida > Malvales > Malvaceae > Gossypium > Gossypium hirsutum. The sequence goes on from NC_053437.1 coordinate 61,869,049, forward strand.
ATAGATTATTTGGTATATATTTACCATGAAAATCTGCACACTAACACTGAACAAATTTTATGTATAAACTTTACATAAAACAATGATGAAGTTTAAGCTGAAATGACAAAATTAAGGATTTAGACAATTTAATCTCTTAAATTTAAATCAAAATTTTTTTCAAAAGAAAAAAAAGGTGAAAGTCATTAATAAAAAAGAAATAAGACAAAATGCCATAGAGAAAGGGATACAATCTAAACCTGAGTCAGCCAGCTCATCCTGTACATCTTGTCTTAAACCCCTTTCTACATTGGTAGAAGAGTAAGGCAAATAAATAAGAATCAATAACATTAACTTGTTGATGGGTTGCATACATTAAGGCTATTCGAGTAAGTTGATGAGTGACCTTATTAGTATTTTGATAAATCTAATTTAGAAAGATATATTCTGAAATTGAGATTTCAAAAATCAACAACCATTAATTAAAATTCCAAAATTTGACAAATCCAACAACCAAGATTGAGGAGCATTAAAGTATAAAAAGGCAAAAATGCCCTCTAATAATATTTATTAATTTTTTAGCATGAACTTGTTCTACAAAGCCAATGAAATCATGACACCATGTAACACCTTTCACTGACTCGATCGCCGGGTCTGAGTTATAGAATACTACATTCGTTATCGGAACAACTACAATCAATTATACAGTAACATAATCATTCAAACATACAATTATCTATTAAACACATTTATATTATGATACACAATCAAATCTGAGTCTTAATCGAGATTACGAAAGCTCTTTTGTTGACCCAAGCATGAAATAGAACCAAATTGTAAAATTTCAAAATCTTAGGACTGACGTCACCTTTTCCACATTGTGACGTCACCAAACAGTTTGTCATATTGTGACCTTAGGCCACTCGATGTCGCGACGTGAATCACAATCGGCTGACATTGCAATGAGTAAGATTGCTCGTCAAGACATGGACTCAGTTTTTGGTAAATTTTGAGCCGTTTGGTACCTATTTCAATGTTACCTCACATTTCACCAAATTTTACATAAATGGTTAACCTTACTTGCATCAAAACACTTTCAATACATACCAAAACATGTACAAACAATCACATTCATATTAATAACAACTTATAACCTCCAATCAACCATTAGGCATATCATTCCTTATCTAAGTATACATGTCAAACCATTAATAAAATACTAACTTGATCAATTCACAACCAAAAATGCCATTTCAAATGCCTCATATTCATACCAAACCAAGCTATTTCATTCAAGCATTAACATTACAAAAATCAACATCCAAACCACATAAATCAAGCTTAACACCAAATTTGACTTATAAAGACTCATATCTATAAGACAACTTATATACATGCCACAATTTAGGATTCAAATGTTCAAACATCTATTGATTCAATGGTAGGATAGTGTAAGCTTCGATATCAATCCTGCTTGACTTGTTCCGCAAGGTGATCTTCAGGAAAAAAAGAAAACAAACGGGGTAAGCATATACAATACTTAGTAAGTTCATAGGCATTAAACAAAAGCTTACCTTAGCTTACAACTAAACACAACAAGCTATTTAGCTTCGCAAACTTTGCCTATGCCTAAACATGGCAAATCACATAACAACAAGGTGAGTTTTAGCATATAGCCATATCATAGTAATACAAACATATAACATTTCAATTCACTTATAATTAAACTTTCAATATCATTTCATTGCAATTTATCACTTTTTTATTAACCATTTAGCCCGATGAACTCTAGTGAACAAATTCAGGTACATGAGTAATTACACCATACTAGATTGCTTGTCCAAGCATTAACTAAACCACACTAAATTACTCATCTAAGCATTAATTACACCACACCAAGGCACCAGAGTGCAAAGCCCGTATGCAATCATACATATAATCGTATAACAATAAGTCCTTCCACCACATCAGCGTCTTCGTAGAGACATATAAAACTCTATGATTCGCAACAAATGTTGGATCTCGATATAATCTGTAATAATCTTCGTACAATCACATATCTCGTACAAGCGTGTATATAACCCTATTGGCATGCCAATTGTATCCTATCTTTTACTACGTTCACTCGAGCTTCTTAAACACATAACCATTTCTTTAAATTTTAGTCCATATCTCACATTTTATACCAAATAGTAAACAATTCAAATTACAACCAAACATACACATATTCGTAATTCAAAGACATAAAAATTTAAATAAAATCATACCATATGAACTTACCTAGAAAAAAAAACAATAAACGAGACTTTAAGAACTAATTAATAATTTTTAATTTTCCTCGATTATCTTCGATTTGGTTCAATTCCCAGTCTATACAATAATCCGGTTCAATTTATCAATATCAAACATTTTATAACATCCCATAATATGCATAAATCAGTTCAATTTCATATTTTCAATGTCCCTGAAGTTTTGTATTTTATTCAATTTAGTCTCTAAAACCGAAATAACAATATCTTTCAATTTTGAGGTAAACAAATCTCAATCACATTCTTCTATGACCCTCTATTTTATTACATCAATTTCATAATTTATAATTTCACTTTACAATCTAGTCATGTTACATATCTAAGCTTAAAGTCTATTAATTTAACATCAATTTCATCAAGAAATCATCAATGAAAACTTTCAAAAACTTTAATAGTTTTACAAATTGGTACATGGGCTAGCTAAATCATGCTCACATGACCTCAAAAACATAAATATTACAAGAAAAGAACTTAATTTTAGTCGAAAGTTTGAAAGCTTCCAAACCCTAATTTGTCTTAATTAATTAATAAAAACTTAATTAATTAAACCTTAACTTAAAGTTAGTGGGTTTTTTATCAACATTCACCACTATTTACTAATTTACAAAGGTCTAGTTGCTCATCAAGTCTTTTGGCTAATTAAAAATCTATAGTGATAATTTTTTACAATTTAGTCTTTGTACCTTAATTAACTAGCAATTCGACAAAATTACTGGACCAAACTTTAATATATTTTTACACTAGTCTCGTAAATATTAAAATATTAATATTTACGAAATCGAATTACTAAAATGGAGTTCCGAAACTATTGTTTCTGATACCATTGAAAATCGGGTTGTTACACACCAACTCAATTAGAGATTTAATATTTGAAAAAGTCTTTCGATTTGCACTCATTTCAAATTTATTGTTTTAACTTTTTTTGGAGCAAATAAATTAGAGAAATAAACACATTATATTTGTTAAATAGAGTTCAAATTCACTAATCTTATATCTGTAGAGCTTCACATACAAGATGATTTTTTTATTTGATATAACTATTGGCTTAAGCCCAATCTACCTTTTAAAAATGGATAATTGTAGCCCAAAATCGAACCCAATTTATTACAAATCACTTTCCCAAAATCTTACAGTACAAATGATATAACTCTCCAATAAATGCCTAAGCAAAAAGTGTTCGAATGCATAATAATCAACTCTCAAATTAAAAAAAAAGAAAAACACAAAATCACACCCCTTGTGTTGAACCAACAACTTATATGTAAATAGGCTTTGAATAACTTCATCTTCAAGTCGAACTAGGATAGGTCAGCAGCCATCAACAAGTTGAATCCTAGTTGAAGTAAACATAATCGGCTCTATGGTAAATAAGTCTCCAACTTGAATTAAATCTAATTAGCAGCTTATCCTTTAAGATAACAAGGAATCTTAGTCAAAGTTGAACTTTGAATTCCATCAAAATTGTCGCCCCACTTGGATTTGAAATCAATCTCTTTTAAATATGAATTTTATCACCTAAATTATCTTGAATAATATTCAAATAAATTTCTTCGTAAATCAACTTCTTGTCAGCTTCAAAACTCTTCCAAGAGATAAGGATAATGATACTTGTTGATATAGTGTACAATAAGGGAAGAGAACAAAGAGGAGATAAAGGTGGTGTTGTGGAGGTCAGTTCACCCAAAAAGGTCGAGAGTCGGAACAATGACAAGAGAACAGGCTAACTGAGAGGATAATTTCTTATAGTAACTTTTGGGTGTTGGAAATCGATCTCTACTTCATTGTTGATCAAGATATTTATAGGAGAGGTCCCGTTGTCCATTAATGTGACGTGACAGATTGCTATAAGGAAAGTTATCCTCATCCAATGCGTGAAAGATGTGCATCGTGGGGCCGATTCCATGATTCTTTCAAATAGTATGATGTTGTTACGCTCAAGTAGGCTCCACAAGACCTTGAGGGCGTATTCACACTTGATGAGTATTCACACCTAAAAGGCGGGTGATTGGGCCTTTTTGAGAGGAGTGATGGCCTTACCCAAGGGTGCTGAGAGCGGGTGGTTAAGGGCGCAGGATGTTGGTGCACCCTTGATCCAGGCGGGTGGTTCATCAAGGCACAATTTCAGGCAGGGTCAACAGGGAGGTCAACACTACTTTTGATGTTGACATGTGTTCGAATGGCGGAGGATATAACAATACTCAATTATCTCAAACTTCTCTACTTCTTCTCTAAGTTATTATATATCACAAATGCATAATATGTTACAATTAATAATTTACAACATCTTTTTTATACACTGTCTAGAACCACTCATAACCTCTCCTCAACTAGTAAATAGAAGGATAAAATATGTTTAAGTGCACTCTAACCAACATTCTCTACGCTAACGACAATATCGATGCGAATCGAGTTGAAACTCAATTGACATTTATAACATCTTTATTACAATGTATAATATATTGCAATTAATAATTTATAGATGATATATATGGTTAAGGCTATATTTTAAGATATATATTTTTTGAGGTATAAGATATATATAATTTTATAAACCTTGGGATATCAATCTAAATATTATATAAAGTGAAGAATCAGATTTAATATCCATAACTACAATAATATAACGAATTAGAGTAATGAATTTAGATGTTTGAATATATTATCTATAAAAGTATGGCAGATTTGAATAATATCAACATCAAAAATTTTAAAACTTCTAGTCCAAATAAACAACATCAAAACTCTAATCCACTGAACTTAAACAAAAAAAAAAAACAGTGCCCCCAGTTAAAAAAATTGAAGATAAAGTATGAAAGGTTGGAAAAAGGAATTAAAAGAAAAAGGAAGTTTGACATGTAAAAATAGAAAAACGTGATAGCTAGCTAAATATTTGGACTTCAAACTCGTTTTCATGTAGTTTAATTGAGGATTCATGAACCATCATCAAAGTTTCTTACACTTTATCACTTTATATTAGAAAAAAATAGATTAACATATTCAATGTTTTGATTTTTTTTAAGTATGAAAACGTGTTGATGTGACCTATTGTGTACCCATATATTTATAAAGGTGTTAAGTTTGGAGCATGGACATTATGTTATTGGGAAGAAAATTTTACCCTTTCCATTATTGTTCTTCTTCTAAAGTTCAAAGTCATTGATAGCACAAACAAATGAAAACCACAAATTTCCCTTAATCTATGCGTATGGAATTTTAGTCAAGCCCTAATGTTCGGAACATTAAGAGAAAATCTTTAGTCAACAGAATTTGTTTCAAAAACTGTGTGCAAAATAGTCTTACCGAAGAAGTTTACAAATAAATATCATATATATGTTATATGTAATAATTAGAACTGATCTAAGAGTTGTAGAGTGGGAATTGTCTCCTTTCCGAAAAAGTCTTCAAATCAATTAACCCAGATCTCAACAATAGAATATTTTCAGTCTCTGTAGAAAATTGTCAACAGTTTATAAAAGGTGATATCTTAATCGGTGGAAATAGACACTTACACACATCATAGCTTGAACCACCAATTTACATGTATAGGTCAAATTTAATTTTTTTAATAAATTAAAAAAATACAAATATTAACATTCTAAAAAAAATGTTTTATATAAATATTTGTATATACTTTATAAATAATGTTTTTATTGAACGAGTTAAAAATTTAAGAATAATGTTGTTGTTGTTTGTTTTTTAATGTAAGGGATAAGGCAGGAGATTTAGAGAAAGCTACATGATCTTCTCAATCTCGATAGGTACAAACTTGTAATGTGGTCCAAAGGAATCTCACCTTTCACCATATAAACAAATAAAAACTAACATACGATTAAAGGTAATAATTTATTTATATTAAAATTAAGGGTGAGTAAAATTCGATTTGATTAAAAAAATCGAATTTTAAATTAATCGAATTGAGTTATTCGATTTTTTCGAGTAAACTCGAATAAGTAATTTGAGTTCCGAGTTGAATTTTACCATTTGAATAACTTGAATAATTCGAATAATAGATTGGTGTAAATATGCCTATAGTTCTTATCAATTTTGAAATGAGAAAATTGGTCTCTTTCTCAACAAAAATTACAAAATAATTCAATATAATTTTTATATTTATAAAAATTCTAAAATTTAGATTGTTTAAAAAATTGTAAAAAAAATTCTAAAATAATAATTTTGGCACCTAAATAAGTTAATTAATGATTCAAGTTTATCATACTAAAGTATTTTTTTTCCTTATTTTGTTTTGAATTTTTTTTTAAATATATATGGTTTCAAATTTATGTGCTATAACATTAAATAAAATTTTAATTTGACATATTTAATTTTTTAATTTAATTCGAATAATTCAATTCGACTTGAATTAAATTTTATTTCACTCAACTTGATTAAAAAAATTACAAATCAAATTAAAATGATAAAATAAAACCATCAACTCGATTAACTTAAAAATTTTCGTCCCATTCAATTGAATATAAGTTTAACCAATAGTGTAAGATAAAGAAATGGCGCCCAATTTTTGGGCAGAAATGGGTTTTGAATTTTGATGAACCCACCGTTATAACTTATAATTGAGCCATTGGGCCTATGCCCATCGCTCCTTCAGCACCTCTGATTTGCCCAACGCCTAGTAAATTTAGGTTCGATCAGATTTAGGTATACATACTCATTTTGAATTCTGATATTTAAATTGTTAAATTTTAGGTTATAAATGAATCGAGCTTAAATGAATGAATATTTCTTCATATTCATTTATTTATTTTTAAGTTCATTTGTATTCATTTATTTAAAATTATGTGTGTTCATGTTCGTTTAAATGAACATGCATGTTCGTTTAAATGAACATACATTAAACAAACATGTTCACGAATAACGTTCATGGATAATAATCAAACAAACAATAAATAAATTGATATCTTTTTTCTAGATATAAAATAATCAAATATAAATATTAATAAGTATATTAGAAAGCAACAAAATAAACACACAAGCAATAATAATTTTATTAATATATAATAATCGATTATAAATAGTAAATGAGTGATAGACGAGCTTTAAATGATTTATTAAATGAATATAAACAAGATTATTAAGGAACATAAATGAATTGAACAAATGTTGTTCAAATTCAGTTTATTTTATAAACAAACATTTATTTAAGTAACTTAATAAACAAATAAAACCTAAGGCTCAATTCATCTACACTCCTACTAAACTAGAGGCAATGTCAATTTTATCCCTTGATTGGCAAAGAAAAGTTAATATTATATGTTTTATTATCTCGTTAGAAGATAAACTAGTTTTTTGTTCATAAACAAAGTACTTCAATAGTTACATCTAGTGATATTAAATCTTGTTAAATTTAAATCCCATGTGATGATTTGATGATCAAGAGTATTTACCGCCCCAGGTGTGACTTAGGTTCAACTCGCGTTTGTCATTCAGGTTTTTCCCTATTATTGTAATTCACCAAAAACATAAATAAATAACTTGTTAAATTTGATCTAAACATCGGTCCAAGAAAAAAGGAAAAAATTGCTAATAATTTAAAGGAGTAAATGGTTGAAGTTGTATTCTATATAAATTATGTAGTTTATAGAACATAAAAATTAAAAAAAATTAAAAATAATATGAATGGATCTAAAATGAGCTTATGTTAGTAATATACAAATATGGATGGGCTTGGCAAAATTTTAGGCACATAATCCGTGCTAGGCTGAACATGATCAAGTATAAAATGTGTTAATATCATACTTAAATCTAATCTAACCCATAAACACCTTTATTCTTGCTCAATAAAAATATAAATTTCATTTAATGAAAAACAAAATAAGAGCAACCTCGAGAGAAAAGCTACTTGGAGCATAGGAAATGTTCAAGAAACACGAAAGTGCTACCCAAAAACCCCCGAGTCTCCTATTTATAAAGAAACAACAAGACGGTGAAAGAAAAAGAAGAAAGGAAACCCTCGAAAGCAATGTAATTGTTGACCACTCAAATGACGCTACATTACAAAAAAACAATTATACCCCACTAGTTTCCAAATTTCAAACAAACGACACAAATAATCTTTGCATCCCAACATCAGCATTTCAAACAACACTAGCCTTTGTCGTTGCCAACAAAAGGTTTCCTGACCGCCACAGTACATACCAATCTCAGAAGAATTCACTTTATAAACCCCTTTTCAACTTAGGTGGAAAGATGGTTACGACAAAACATCCCTTACACCGTAGGCATAAAGTCTATGTCATTACAAATACTTAATAGGCAATGCCATGATACCATCGTCATAACTCCATCAAGGACAACTATCACATTCAATCTAATCTCATTTAATAATTCCAGCTATCCAAACTCACCAACTCACAAGAAAGTTCCATCATGCCCACTACGCAAGCTACGCCCTTCTCCCCTCCATAAATTACCTCCTCCGAAAAGGAGAAGCAAACATGAAATATTGAAACTCTACTTCTGCGACTACTCAATATTCTCCAACCACTATATCTAGCAGCTATTCACACTTTCCACAATATGAATCGCCCTTTTCTTAGTGACTTTCCATACTCCACGGTGTAAATGGTGATAATCAATCATCCCCAACTTTTGTGTTATAACTATATAGTTCAATTGCTTTCATTTTAGAATCCAAACCACTATTGGAACAATGAGGTTTAAACACGAGACATGTTGTAGGGATATTCTAGGAAGTTGACGTTTGGTGCAAACTGCAAAGCACCACTTCCAAGTAGCCTTTACTTTCTCCCCGTCATATTCACTGAAATCATGGGCTCCTATTATCAACATTTTGCACCCCGGCCCGTCGTATTCTTCAATTCATTCACCACTTCTCTTTCTTTCTTTATTAATTGTTTACCAACAAAAGTGTTTCTTTTCTTTAATATAATGTTTGGAAAGTCATCTAGTAATTAAATATAAGTGCAATCGTTTGTAATTATAGAAGAGTGACATGTTTAAATAGTTATTGTAATTGATAGATCTTACCGAATTGGGTGTAATTAGAGCAACTCAATTACACTTTTTACTTCTTAGGAGGGAGTGTGAGAATCGGAGTAATTACGCATGTAACTACATCCAAAATCAATTCTAAAAAATTATTTTTATACAAATTATATTATAACCATGAATACATATGAGTGTCTAGGATGATGATGATAAAAAAATCTTATATTGTAAATCCCAAAAAATATAAAAATAATTTTTATATTTTATAAAATTATAAAAAAATTATATCATTTAAATTATAATTTTTTTAAGATTATGGTCAAAATTTTTATTAGAAAAAACAATGTACATGTTATAAAAAAGTTATAATATATTTATTTATAAAAAGTTATGGCTAAGAAGTATGGTTATAACTTATTTATTTTTTCATGTTATATATCATAATTTATTTATAAAAAATAACTTTTTAAAGTTATGACAAAAATTATGTTATTTATAAAAAAATACTATGGAAGTTTTGGATAATTTATAAAACATTTTTAATAAATGTTATATATTATAAATTTTATATTTTTTACTTACCTTACATATTATAAAAAGACTATTTTGACCGTGAATCCAAATATTATAAGGTCGGTGCTAATTATGCAAATAGAAAAAGTTTTCTTACATCATATTGTGAGATATGATACCATTTGAGAGAATGGTGCAGATACATGTACCATTTACAACTCACGAACTCTTTAATTTGAGACATTCAAGGATTCGAAATGTGGTTAAGAAGACATTTGTTATTCTAAAAAAATATTTCTCATATTAACAACATCACTTCAGTATAGCATAAAAAAACAAGGTTATATCGTACTAACATGTTGCATATTTTATAACTTCAATCATAAGTGGAATTAACATGATCCATACTTCGAAGAGTACATGGAAGAATGACATTTTGATAATCTTAATGATGCAGATTCAAATTCAGATAATAATGAATTCGGTCAAGGACAAACAAATGATGATAAGGATCATATGTTAAATATTAAAGAGGTAATAACCCAACAAATATGCACTAAAATAATTAGATAAAATTGCATATGATGTTTATTTTTCTTGTTATCTTTGTTAATAATCGTATGTACAAATACTTTTTTAGACTAACATAATACGTATGATTATTTGATTTCAATCTTTGTTACTTGTTTAGAAATTATTTTTAGCACACTAATAAGTTTTTATAGTAATTGGTATTTTTTTAAAATATAAATTATGTAACAATGTTTAGAGAATATAATTTTTTGTCTAGAGAATCACAATTTTTTGTAATTACAAGAGAATATAATTATACATGTCTAAATTATTACAATTATTTATAATTACAAAAGACATTAACAAGTACACTTCCATTCAATTACTCTATAACTCTAAAACAAATTTGCTAAGAAAAGTTAAATGGCTCTATTGGTAATGTTTTTCCAACTCTAAAGTTGCATGAGTTTTTCAGGAATCAAAAAGTTAAAATTAAAATTATTACAAAATATTTATAAAATATGTTTAAATTTGTAATATATAATTTACTAATATTAGAATATTTTCAAAAGCCTTGTGGGTTAAATTGAGATTCCAACAATTAAATTTATTTGTTTTGACTTGATGAACAGTAAACAATTCGAGTATAAAATAAATTTTATATTCAAATATTATATATGATAATTATATTGCAAATAATATGACTTTTTTAATAAAAAATATTTTTTAAATATAAGAAATTATTTGGTACATTTTCAGCGGAGGTTTAGATTTCACAAGTAATGTCAAGTGGTTGACAAGTGTTATATAATAGTATAGCAAAATATTTTTAAAAAAAGAGGCATTTTAATTTTTTAAGACAATTTGTGGAATAAAAAAATACACCATTAGTGTGCCAAATATTCACCCTTTAAATATTACGAGTAAAATTGTATATGTAAAATTTTATTGTTAAAAGAATTAATATTAAGTAAAATAATTAAAATAGGCATAGTCTTTTTATTATAAAGTGATAGATTACTTTAAATTACAAAAAAAGAAGAAGATATATTACAGTAGTGAAGCTAATGGCTGGCAGACGCTCGACTCTCTCAAAATAAATTTTTTTATTTAGATCTCTTTATAATTTATAAAATTTTAAATTAGTAATGATAACATTGTACTTTAGCTCCTCCAAAATGATAAAAATTTAATTTAATCCTTTAAAAATTATAAAGATATAGACTATTAAATTGATGAAATTACATTTTTACTATTGTAAAAATATATAATTTAATTTCTTCCAAAGTGGAAAATTTGTATTAGATGTAATGATTTAACAAGTTTTCCATGTTATGAATATATAATGAAATCATTAATGTGATCATTAATATAAATGTAGTCATTTAATTGTAATTTATCATATTTTTGGTTAACTATTCAAAGGGCTAAAAAGTAAATGTACAACTAAAGGGATTAGCAATCTAGGGGCTTGACTTAGTTGACTAGTCTACCCATATAATTATATAAACCGTGTTTTGGAAAAGAATCTTCTTTGATTTGGGTGAATGCATTTATCGCCAACTTCACAAATATAAAGGTTAAAATCTGTTATTAATCCCTGTATTTTTACATAATTTGAGATTTAATCCATCTACTTTAAAGGTTAAAAATTAAGTCCTCCTATTTTTTTTTAAAAAAAATTCAATCCTGTCATTAAAATCATAAGTATTTTCTTTAAAATTTCTCACTTTGAAATTTTGATTAGACTGTCCTCATATGACATAACATATGATTAGAAAATAAACATGATAAGTTGAAATATTTTTTTACAGAAATTATCAATAACGATAAGAATTAATTTTTTAATTTTTAAAATACAAGGACTGAATCTCAAATTCTATATAAATATAGGAACTAACAACATATTTTAACCCAAATATAAATAATATTTTTGTTAATTTTAACGGTACCACTCTATCCATAATTCTGCAGTTAGATATAATAAGTTGTAGGACGAAATTAGGAGTATTGTTAAGAGGTTTGGTTATTTGTATATACTAGTTTTTTTGTTTTCCCTTTTTCATCCCACAAATTTATTACATTTAATAATTAAGTTATTATGAAGAGTACTTTGGGTCCTTTCATAGCAGAGATTTTGGTAGTCCATGAGGCTCTCTTGGCTTCGGTTTTTACATGTGGGTGATAATATTTTAGAGATCGATGGTTAACTATTTCGACAAGCTATTTCTTATGGTTCTATTAGATTCGTAGAAACGTTAATAAAGCAATTTATACTTTGACTCGGGCGGCTCTAATCCAAGCCAACTAAGATTTGTCCCTCTTATAATGTTGATATTGTTGGTGATAGGTTGGCTAAACCGGATGAGTACAAAGGAAAATCCACGTTGATTTGACAGTGATTATGGATGTAGTTTGGTAGCAAATATTTACAAAGAAAAAACCATAGGTTATATTTTCGAACAGTTCAAAGAAAGACGACAAAAGGAAAATAAAACCAATTATAAGTCTAATTATATTTTTAAAGTTTTTCTGCGTGGTTTCCTCTAATTTGATTTTAGGTTAAAATATATTTATAAGTCTTTAAATTTTATTATTTATATTTTTATTTCTAAGGATTCGGTCCTTCTATTTTTATATCCAACTGTTAACAGTGTTAAGATTATTATGTTAAACTCAAGTTCATTACAAATGCAAGTGAGTAGTTTTTATTTCAAAGTATCACACCAACATATTTAACAAAAAGTAAAAATTAACAGTGACTTGAATTTTGGAATCTAAAATGTAAATGGACCAAATTTTTGAAAATAAATGTATAAGGACTAAAATACAAATTTTTAAAAAGTATAGAAACCTATGGCATATTTTGGCAACTAATTATATGATTTAAATTATATTTGACATGATAATATTTAATTTGGTTTAATATAATATTTGGTATTTCAACTTAGACTCTGTTTTTTTTTCTCTTAATTTAGTACCACAACTTGATTTTTTCCTTCTAATTTAGTATCTAAAACTTGTGAAACGTTTAATAAAAACACCCAATGTACAATCAATAAGTGACAAAGACATGCTTTTTATATATATATATATATTTTAAATATTTAATTACTTTAGTTCAATTTATTTTTACTTTTTAAAATTTAACATAATGAATTTATTTTATTTTGTGTTTTAAAAATTTTGTTTTCTTCTTCAATATCCATTCATTAAACATAGCTGAAAGCAAAATTTTTTAACATGGATTTCCTCTTATATTTAGAATATTTCTGTAAAATTGAGGGCTTTGTAAAGACTAAGCCATGCTTTATGTATATAGTCCCTCTTGAATCATTCTTGCCATTAACAGTCAAAGTAATCACAGTTCCATTGAAAAGTAAATTTTGAGCATATTACTTAATGAGATAGAGGAAACTCCAAATAAATGTAATCATTCTTACCATGAAATTCTATCTCATCTGTTACACATTAGGGGAAAAAACGGCAAGTTTAGGTACAAAATTGGACAAAAAAATTGATACTAAATTAAAAAAAAAACTGTCAAATTTAGATACCAAATTAGAAAAAGAACTTAAGGATCAGATTAAAAAAAGTGTTAAATTTAGATATAAAATGTTATATATAATTTAATTATATGTTTTTAATCAATTAATTAATGTTATATTATTAAAAACTTTTAATGAGAGAATCTTATATGATTTGCTACAAATATGAAAATAGAAACTAAAATAATTAAATATTACATATTAAATTGTATCACATTCATAATATGGGTAACAATTTAAATAATATTTAAAGAAAAATAATGATCATCTTTATGGAGAAATATTTTTTTCTCAAAAGTGGAAAATTTTCGAGTAATCATGAAGTTTATTTTTATAGGGAGTGGGTAATTTTTTTATTTATTTGATGAATGAGAGAAGTTTTTGATAAATTTAATAATTAAATTAATATTTTTTTAGTTTAAAGATTAACATTATTTAACTCGTGATATTAAATTCATTCAAACATTTTATATTAAAAAAATTCAATCAAAATTTTTTATTATAATCTGTATTTTTAAAAAAAATGTTTAAGTTATGTGATAAAATTAGAAGTGATAATGGCCAAGTTAGATTTCAATAGAATTTTAGATTCGGGTTCGGCCTGGCCCAAAAAATGAGTCTAAATTTTTTCCTAAGCCCGACACGGATAAAAATGCTAAAACTCGGGCTTGGTCCAACCCACCAATACTAAATATTTTTATATTATTATTTTTATATAAAAATAAATATAAAAAATTAATACATCAAATACACAAAAAAACATTAAAAAAAATGTTTCGCAACAAATTGAAAATAGATTAAAAAAATTATTTATACTTAAATAATACAAAGATAGTTGTAACTTAACAAGCAAATACCTCTAAAATAGTAACAAAATTAACAATAAAACAAGCGTTATATAATATCCAAACAATAACAATAAAAATAGTAGCAATATAATAGCGAAACGACACCAAAATAGTGACAAAACAACATAAAAAAGCAACAGTTTTCAGTTTGCAAATTCAAGCTAGATTGAGCTCGGGCGAAAAAAGATTAGTCAAGGCTCGGTCCGTTTAAAAAACAAGCCTAGTTTTTTGTTGAAATCTATTTTTCGGACCTATATTTTTGTCCAAACTCTCACTTTTCGGATGGACCTTTGGGGCGGGTTGAGATGATCAGGTCAAGATAAAATTTATATTAAATCTAACACTTATGAACTTATTATTATTATTATTATTTTAATTGGGTTATTTAGTTCACAAATACTCCAAATAACTTGGAAGTTAGATTAGATGAACAAAACACTATAAAAGTCAATAAGGTACGTACGATTCTTTCTTCAAAATAGATTAATTATATGGTTTCATATCGGCTAATAATGATAAATTATTTAACTAATATAAAGTTGATGATTGATTTTAGTGGTCTTTGAATGGGTTATTGCTCAAATTTGACGTCATACATTTTATAATTACTAAGCAAAATTTTAAAGATGGATATTAGACTTAAAATATGTTGTGTATTTATATCAAGTCGTATTTGAAATTTTTTATTATAAAAATTGCGTTTGTATTTAAAAAATGTTTAAGCCTAATATCTGTAACTTGACTTCAACTTTCACACATCATAAAACTTTATCCATACTAATTATAAATGCTTTTTTATTATGTAATTTAGTTTACTAAATTAAGTTATATAATATTTTAAATATAAAAATTAACTTATAATTAAAACAAATATAAATTGAACAAAAAAAAAACAACTTAAAATTATCCATCTTTGAAGAAATAGTAGATCCGATCGGGGATGGTCGAACGTTATATTTGTGTCTAATTGCGCCTGCCCTTCTCTCTCTTTTAGTAAAAATAAAATAAAATTCATTAGCTGTTTTTAATCGAGGTAAACGGTTGATCATTAAATATGTTCCATTTTCATGAGCGGATATCAAATTTTCAACCACATAATTAATGAATGAGATGAGTAATCATTAGGCTACACCTTGTGATTCATATTATTGCCTGCCTTAACTCGATTTTTCCTTCCGAATGTTGGAGTACTTATGCTGTTGAACAAGTCATCTGCTTCTCTTACCTTTAATTTTTTATTCGCTTCTTTTTTGGTATAACCATAAGTGTCCTTATTTGTTTTATGGTCGGAGTCTGATTCTATTTAGATCAGAGATAATATTTAGGTAAAGCCTTCTCAACAATAATAATTTTAAGATTCAAACTTAATACAAATACTTAGGAAAGAAGTTCATTGTCATTTTTTATTTTTTATTTTATGTTTTCGAGAAGGTAATATGGTAGTAAATTAATATCATAGCAAATTGGATTGTTAAAAATGTTTAATCTTAATGAGATTGGATGACTAATCCACATCAAAAAGCAACTTTAGCTTCTTCTTTTTTTATTTATGGAATCTAATCGACTGTTTTCTTAACCATCATCTTTAATAAAAGAAAGGAAAAAAAAGAAGAACGAAAAGAAGTCCAAGTGCATCTATTTTATAATTTAATTTGTGATTAAATTTGTATTACGAGATAATTAAGTATTAATTTGATTATAAAATTATTAATTTTATAAAGTAATTTATATTATTACGAGATGTTATAATTTTATATAAAATAAATAAAGATGTCACACAAGATTGAAATTTTAAATTTACGATACGTTTAATTCTATCATTGAACTATTAATAAGCTTATATTACTGGAGTGTTAAAATTGTTATTATACTTTCTCTTATATAATTTAGTTATTTTTTTTTCCATAAAACAACTTTGAACGAAAAAAAATCTATAAATCAAAATTTAAATAAATTTTTCTCTAATCTCCAACATCAACTATTAGATCAACTCCTCGATGAGTACAATTTTACTATACCAATTATGGAATGATGCTAAAAATTAATCCAGGAAAACTCAAGGGTAAAAACAAAAACAATAGAAATAGGCACATGAAGAATACACCACATAAGTGATGAGATTTAAAAAAAGAAAAAAGAAAAAAGAAAAAGATTATTTTTGGGCCAAAAAATGAAGACAGTTTATATTTTTCTTAATAATTGCACTCCACTCCATTTTCGTCACCAATTGGTCAGCCGCCGCTAAGTCTTTACTCAAAAGACACACACAGCCTCTCCGCCCTTCATATTCCCACTTCCAAAATATTCCTCCCTGGTTTTCTTCCGACTATGGAAGACGGTTTGGGGCAATCGCCGACATCAACCATCCGCCGCCGCAACTCCATCACAACCCCAGTACAAATCCCTACAAAGCTAACTCTACTCACACCAAAGCCGCTCCAAACCGCTACCAGCCTCTCAAACGGCAGCGCCACCGCCCCTTTGCCTCTTGACCTCGAGCTTATCTCTCTCAAAGCTTCCTTCGCTTCCTACACTTCACTCAAAGACATCCTCCCTTCCCCCGCTGTCGCCGTCAACTCTCCGACTGCCGCGGGATCCGCTACCAATTCCGGGTACGAAATCTCCATACGTAACCGGTTGGTAAAACAAGCGGCTTGGGCTTACCTTCAGCCCATGTCAGCCTCCCCTGACTCTTCCGGTACTCATTTCTTCCGTCGGTTTTGGCTCCGGTTATCTTCTCAAAACCCTTTCTCTTCTTGCCTCCGCTTCATTCACCTCAAACTCCTCCCCGGTCTGACCCGACTTTTTGATCGGATCATCCGATCCATTCGAATCATCTTCACCAGATAACAGATAAAAAAAAAAGGTTGCGTCTTCACACGCAGGAAACAAGGGATAGAATATCCAATAACAACTCTTGTACTGTACGGAATCAAATATATATAAACATATTTTATATTACAAAAAAAAAAATCAATGAATTAATTTCAGCCTTGGTATTCAACAAACAATTCTGGGTTTCTTTTTTTCTTTCTA
Organism: Gossypium hirsutum; assembly: GCF_007990345.1. Classification (NCBI taxonomy): domain Eukaryota; kingdom Viridiplantae; phylum Streptophyta; class Magnoliopsida; order Malvales; family Malvaceae; genus Gossypium; species Gossypium hirsutum. The sequence continues at coordinate 61,886,758 of NC_053437.1, forward strand.
GATTTTTTTGTACAATTTTTTTTTGTTTATTCTGGGTTTCTTTTTTTCTTTCTAGATTTTTTGTACAATTTTTTGTTTATTAGAAATTGTTAATCTGTGTGGTTCCATACGGCGGCGGAGCTTAAGGCAACGACTCCGGATTGGAACGATTAATCGTTTTCAAATCAGCCCTCAAGTTTGGACCGGACGAGGTCTTAAACGAGGTGAATCCAGAGCGGAACGATTGATCGTTGTTGAAGTTCGAGTCTCACTTCCCCCAGATTGACTACGGTGACCGTTTGCCGCCGCCGGAACTGGATTATCAGGTCTCTGCAAAACAGGTTTGGTTCAAATAACTTGAAACTTGAATGCTGATTGTTTCTCTTTCAAGTTATAAAAATCTTCAAGAATTATACCTGTGCTTGTTGTTTAAACTTGTTAGATTGATTTGCGATATATTGAAGCATTTCAAAGAATTTTCCCTGTCCCATTTCTGCAAAATTTTGACAGTACTTGGAAATAAAATCCCAAATCCTAGCTTTTACCTCTTGTATCTTTCTATCCACTTCTGTTTCATGTCTCGCCATGAATGGTCGAAATAAGGTATCATATACATATCCAGTTCCCTACATTTTGTCAAAATTGTCAACTTTGTTCTACAGCTGCATAAAAAAGTCAAATTGTAGTACACCATTTGTAACTTTTTACCTTAGTTTTAGGATACCATAGGTAAACTAAAAGTGCAATCTTCATCTCACCATACATTGGTAACCTTCATCATATAGTTCAAAAACTTAGTATCATCAACTATTAAAGATTTAAAGCTATGAAATGTTCAAAGAGGGTCTTTTAGTACCATGAAATGAATACTTCCCCTACTCGTTCGAAAACTATCAGAAAAGCCATGAGGATCCTGGGGAAAAAAACAATTACATTTGCATACATAATTTTTGGATTTAACATAAGTGGAGTAAAAAAATTCAGATGTGGACTTTGAGTTGATGCCAAGTGGAATAAATTTTTTCCCTTTTTATCATACTCTAAAAACAAATGGCGTTTAACTCAGATCAGCTTGTGGAGTTTTATTACTCTAATGATTGTGTAGTTAACATAAAAGCCTTTTTCATGAATAAGTGAACACAAGCATATTCCAATTCAATATGATGGTGACTGATCAGTTAAAAGTTGTAATTCTATAATCAAACTAATCTATATATCAAATTGATGGGTATTTGGCATTCTGATCATTTAGAATATTTGCTTTTTCATGTATGTATTCTTTATATAAACTTTTTTTTTACAAGTAAATTATAACCTATTTCATCAGTGCTGTTTGATTCCAGTTCGATGATATTGTATCGAATTAGATTAGTAGATCGGATCAGGAATCAGTTGAGTTATCAGTTTGGAGAATGGTTTTGAGCCAATTAGATCAAGAACCCTTAAATTGATAATTGAATTTTTTTAATTAATTTTTTTATAATTCTTGAATCGAATTGGTTGGAACGATAAATCAGTGGTCTGACCAGTTTGATCATCTGTTCAATTTTAAAAGTATTAGTTTGATCATACTCTCGTTATAAACGAATCAATCAAATCATCTTTTAAGATCATATGCATGGTTTTAGGTCTAATTATGATGGAGAAAAAATAAATAAACAAATAAAGAGATTGATACCAATATTGACACCAAAATCTGAGTTCTTCGATCCCGACTTTGTTCTTTTCCACTGTTTTAAAGCATTCAAACGCCGGATATGCATATCCAAGAATCAACCTTCATATATAACATCATAAACAAGATTATGGCGAAATTCGAATAAATATTCAATTGCAAAGATAAAAGAACATTCAATGCAACAAATAGAAAGAAAAAACAAATTTTTGTAAATGACTTACACAAGTAATCTGGTAAGGAAATCACCCAACATTGTGTAATTTAATTCTTAGTTTTTCCAATCTCCCGCGCTAATATTTCCTGGGAAAATAAAGAAAGAAAGGAATAGTTTTCAATTAAAAAAAAACTCAAATTCTTTTCCATTAAATCATTCATTCATTGAAATTTGGCAAAACGAATAACAACCCAAGAATTTCCAAACCTGTTTCGAAAACCAAAAGAAATTAATGGAAATTCCTTGATTTATGGCATGGAAAAAGGAACCTTTAAATAACCCATAAAAAACCTACAAAAATGGGAAAAAGAAAGAAAGAAGAAATGAATAATTAAAAAGAGGAACATAAATAGAAATCTAGGAAAGATTAAAAATATACTTTAGAAGAAAATAAAGGGATCCCTTCTGATTATTTGATTCTTGGGCTTAAGAAAAGAGAAAGAAACAAAGAAAAGGAACCGCTTGGGTTGGTTTTCGAAGCGTCTCCTTTTTTGGAGCCACAAAACTTGATATTTAAACTTCAATTTTGTTTTTTAAATTTTACTTAATCATGATTATTGATGTATTAATCTCATTATAGATTCTGAATTATATCTACTCTTTTTGACCCATAGCCCCTCCCTAACTCATAATTAAGAGGATAATATGCTTCAACACACTCAAATTCACATTCTCCTGCATCGGTAACAATGCTCATGCCAGTCAAGTTAAGACTCAATTGGCGATGCGTTTTGTTCTTAAATTTAGTTCTTTTATTTAAAGATTATATAAAAGTATGGAAATATAAAAACGTTATCAAAATAATAACAATAATAATTTAATAAAATGAATAAATTAATCTTTTTTCAATTGAGTAAATAAAAGTTTTCCACTTAAATAATTTTGAAACAAAAGATGAGATAAGAATTAAAATATTTCATTATAGATCACAAAAATCATTAAGATGTATCCAAAAAACTATAGAACGAGTTTCAGAGAGATTTTAATATAAATAATTGTTTAGTAGAATTTGAAATTCTGTATTATGCAATGTCCAAAGATTGATATGCAACGAAAAAGAAAGGAATAAACTCTTTATGCTTCTGTTGTAGGCAGTTTAAACAAAAAAAGATTACTTACTCATGTATAAATAACCTAATTAATTATTTTTTTAATGTCTTGATAATAAAAAATATAATTTTTAGATATTTATTTTTACTTGCTGGAGTCATATCACAAAAAAAAAATACTAACCAATCTATCATTGCATTATCTATGATGGAAGCACAATATGTGATATGTTTTGATGCAATAATTCATACATTATGGTTGCAAAATTTTATTTAAGGAATTGGGGTGGCCAACATCATTATTAGGTCATTAAAAATTTATTATGATAATTTCAAAAAAAAATATTTTTTTTCTTAAAGAACGACAAATATTCTAAACGTTCAAAACATGTTAAATTAAGATATTTTATCGTTAAGGAGGAAGTTCAAAAACAAAAATTTTCTATAAAGCATATTAGAGTCGATCTCATGATTATAGGTCCTTTAAGTACATGCTTATGTCACGGGTCAAAGTTCAAAGCCCGTGACCATCGCACCAAATGCATCCAATAGAGGTCTATTGTTTAAATGGGGATCATTTAGCCCGCAAGAACTGGCCCGATTTGAAAAGCTATTGGAGAAGCTTGTCAAATTGAAGCCTAGTTGGCCCGATGATAAATATATGACAACTTAGGCTATCTTGATAAGTATGAGAACTAATATTTAAAGATTGATAAGGAATCACATCTTGTAAAGATTAAAGTTGATATGATTTGATGTAATCTTGTAAATCTCTAAAATCAAGGGATAGGCTAATCTCATCCGTCAATATAATGTAATCTTGACCGTTGGTTTTGGGAGAGCTCAACTATAAATAGAGAGTCTCCCCCTTATTTGTACTAATTCCATTTATTGTTTTATTATTCTTTGTGAATAAGAGAATATAGAGAGAATTTATTCAAACACCTCTCGTGCATTCTTTCTATTGTTCTTTTGTGACTTCTTTTAGAATAAATTACTTTCCATATACAAATTGGTGCATTGGAGGAGTTCTAAAGGAACTCTAACTTGTGTTTAGGTTGACTTAGGAGAGTTTGGTTCAAAAGGATCGTCTAAGGCCGCACGGATCGTGAGACGAAAGATCTATCCTCATGACAAGTGGTATCAGAGCTATTAGTTGCGAAGGCATCGTTGGGATGTCGAAAGAAGAGTTCGAACGAAGGTGGGCCAAAAAATCAGTCCCTTTGAGGGAGATGCTGTTGGCAGTAGAGGAACGCGTAGATAAACTCGAGGAGTCCATGGAGGACGCGAAGGAGTCATACAATGCGCTTGGTGAAAGCATATATGACTTAAAGGAGCAATCCAGGGACTTTGTGACCATGTGTCTCACTTTTAATAAGGATAATGTGCAAAAATTGCTAGGTTCCCAAAGAAAGAAGCTCACGGAGAGGAACGATGCTCTCAAAGCCATGGTGATGACTTTAAAGGAGGAAACAATGGTCACGACAATGACTTTGAGCACAAGAATAGAAGAGCTTGAATGAGAGCTAGCCTTGTGTCGAGCAACCTTGGGGGAAGGAGTGTCAAGTGCAGCAGTTAGTTACAAAGATGTCTCGAAGCCGGAAGAGTTTGTGAGGACAAGGTCTGTATGCGATGTGGACAAATTCTTGTGGGTGATGGAAAGCTACTTCTGTGCTAAAGACATCACGGATGATGCGATTAAGGCAAGCAGGGGTGTTCAATCGGTTAACTGACCCGAAATACCATTAACCGAATTAACCGAACCTTTTAAACTTTTAACCGTTAATCGAACCGAAATTTTTTCAAAAAATTAATCGAATCGAAAATTTTTCGGTTAATTCGGTCGATTAACCGAATTAACCGAAAATCATATATTTTTTATTTTTGGTTAAAATAAGTATAAAAATTAACCGAATTAACTAAATTAACCGAATTAAAGTATTGAATCACAACATAATTAAAAACATTACATAAGTCTTGAAATTAACACATAATTGAAATGTAAGTATTTAATATTCTCCATTTGTATCAATTTCTTCTCTCTAAAAGATCTCCATTTACATTATACCCACAAAAAAACATGTGCAAAAAATTAGCATATAATAGAAATATACGCATTAAAAAAATCAAATAATATAAACAAATGAATAGATTGTAAGTTAACAAGAATAAGATAGTAAGCATACCCTTCAACTCACGAAAGCTCATGAATTTAGGGTAGGCTTTGATGCATTCCAAGAAAAATCTAAACATTGAATCAATTAAATAAGTAGGAGTGATATGGTAAAAAAGTTGAAACTATTAAAATGAAACAATAAATATACCATTTTCAATCTTGTCAAGCTCTTGGATTTGTTCTTCAATCTTTTTGATGTCTTCTTGTGATAATGATTTTCGAATCCAATCTTGAGTACACACAATAGCTTGTACAATTTTAGGAGTTAAAGAACTCCTATATTGATCAAGCACACGTCCCTGGGTGTTAAATGTAGACTCTGAAGCAGCCGTAGAAATCGGTATAGCTAACACATCTCTGGCCATTTTTGAAAGAGTGGGAAATCTAGGGTTGTTCACTTTCCACCACAATAAAATATCAAATTATTTAACAAAATTCTCATTAGCATCAGCTAGATATTTATCCAACTCCGATGTTTTATCCTCACCACTATTTTCCAACTCATGTTTTTTATACGAAGCTTGCATTCGCCTTTTCATTTTTTTTTGTTGTGGTTTACCGAGAGAAACATGTGTTGGCACACTCGATTGGCTACAAGTAATATGAAGTAGAGGTTTATATTGATCAAACAATTCATACAAGGATTCCTTCAATTTTTGCATCATTTCACAAGCTTTTTCAGAACTAGACATTTCAATAAGTGCAAATTCAAGATACATTAGTTTTTGTCTAGGATCTAAAACACAAGCAACAAACATAAACAAATTTATCTTATCAATATCACCCCAATACTTATCCTACTTCTCTTTCATCTTGATGGCCATAACATTGAAATCAACATTATTATTTAACAGAGCATCTCGTAAAATAATAACAATTTCAGAAAGCTCATCAAAAAAATTATTGGACGTGACATATGAAGTGTCAGATATACGCAAAATGACTTTATAAAAGTGTTCCAAGAAATCCCTCAAGTTTCTAACATTAGCCCAATCATCCACACTAGGCCAACTCTCTTCCTTTTCAAGTTTAGTCCTAAAGTTTGTATCTTGCTCCCCAAACCTCTCAAAAGCTCTCTTAAAGTTCTGAGCAATGTCTAACATTAAGTAGGTCGAGTTCCACCTAGTACAAACATCAAGACACAACATCTTATTGCACTTTATCTTTTCCACCACAACACACTCCTTAAACTTTTGTAATCTAGCTGGAGATTGTCTCACATATCTAATAGCCCCCTAAGACGTTCAATAGATTTATTCATTTCCTTTAAGCCTTTAACAACAATCAAATTCACAATGTGTGCCATGCATCTCATATGAAGATATTTACGATTTTGAATTAAACCCCCTCGAGGGTTAAATTTCTTTCTCAAATAACCAATAGCAACATCATTTGAACTTGTATTATCAACAGTAACAGTAAACAACTTATCAACCCCCCAATTCAACACGCATTTCTCAATCACCATCCCAATGGACTCACTCTTATGACTAGAAATTGGACAAAAGTTTAAAATCTTTTTATTCAATTTCCAATCGTTATCAATAAAGTGAGCAGTGATACACAAATAATTAACTCATTGCAAAGAAGTCCATGTGTCAGTAGTTAAGCAAACTCTAGAACAAGAACTTCTCAAAAGTTGTATTATCTTGACCCTTTCATCTAAATACAATTGATAAACATCCCTAGTCATAGTAGTTCGTGAAGGAATATGAAACCTAGGACATGCCACAAACATAAATTTCTTAAAGCTTTCACTTTTAACAAACTTGAAAAGTAATTCATCAATCACAATCATTTGTTCTAATCCTTTCCTACATGCTTCTTGATCAAATTTCCAAGTTGAAAGATGCCCTCCCCCCCTTCAACTCCCTTTCTAGGTAAAACTAGTTATCCTTGACTAGTGTCAACAACATTGCTAGGATTTTTCTTACATGAACCAATATGATATTTCAATGACCCTGTACTATTTTTTTTTCATATCACAACAAAATTCCTTTTGACAATAATTACATTTAGCCTTACTTGCACCCTCATTATTAATAATCTTAGTGAAGTGACACCAAACTTCTGACCTTTGAGGAGTGGCTTTTTCTTTTCCTAGTAGTCCCCTTTGTTTGGCTTGAAGCTCCAACGCCCGAATTTTTAGAATCTATCGAAGTAGGAGGTGCAACACTACCCTCAATAAATGTTGGTTCGGTGAACATTTTGCAAGAAAAAATTATATAATAAATTAAAATACATTTATAATATTAAGCATATTTTGATTTTGAGTTTTAGAGAAATAAATTCTGCTTTTATCCATGTCTAATAACTTATTATTGACTGGTTCATTGTTTGCACAAGTGGATCAGCTAGACAAACTTTAAAAGTTAGACTTAAAAAAAGTCATGGTGTGGAATAATAAACTAAATTAATATACTTGATAATAAGAAAATTTTGGAATAATAATACCTAATGATAAGCAATACTAAATTAACCCCTAGTAGAAGAGAAAGGGTTAGAGGAGGAGGAATTTTCTCCATACTTGTTTTTTATGAGTATTATAAGATTTGATAAAAGAATTACTAAGACAAAAATCTTTTTGTCCAAGGTTGCCTACCATAAGAACATGGTACTTGATCATAAGTATTCGAAGAGGAAACAATTGATTATGGGCGCTTGATTATAGGTATTCAAAGAGTAAACAACCAAAAGTTAAAAAGAATACTAGAGGAAGGCAGACAAGAAACCAATTTGTTAATAAAATAGTTAATAGGATAATGCAGGCACAAATAGTGGATGTATTTCAGAAATACCGTCCTGTAATTTCATAATAAAAACCTAAAAAAAAATGTCAAGATAAAATTCCTTTCTGGAAATGATTAAATACTGAACCATTAAGTCAACTTACTTGGAGTCGAGTTTTTACTGTATCAATTGGGTATAGAGTTGCTTCAACGACAACACCAACCGTAGCTCCAGCTATGATACTTTCTGCAAAATACACAAAATATCTTTAGTAAGATCTGCCTCCAACCAGGCTAAAGTTCAAGAAGGAGTAGTATCCAACCGCTACACTCCATCTAACCTTCAAAACTTTCACAAATTTTTCTGTACTCTAATTTAGGACATCTTTGTTTCCATATATATTACTCTTCTTCTAATACTTCATTTCCCCCCTTTTTTATTATTACATAACTAAGTTAAAAACACATTTCTAGGCCTTATATGTAAGTTATAACAGTGACATTCCAAATGGTGCAGAAAGAATTAAAAGACGCAAGAAAAAGCTGTGAACTTTTTAAAGATCTTCTCAGTTATATTGTTCTATGCCATTTAGCTTTCTTTTTTTGATTTCCCTTTTTCTATATTTGTGTGGAGTCAACCATTGGGTAGTGAATTTTAAAGTCTTAATCTGACGGCTACATTGTTTCTTGTTTTTTTTATGGTAATTAGTAAAACTTTCAAGAAATTTCTAAGCTAGATTTAGTAAAGCTTTCAAATAAAAATCTATATAAAACTTCTTTCTTTCTGTTAAAAAGGTGAGAAGCACAAGTTGAACCAATAATATTCAGTATTTGATATGTTTATGATACATTTCCAGAGTGACGAAAATAAAATGGGAAATAGGAAACTTTGTATTGTTGGAGTGAGAGGACATGGATCTCTGATATGCTTTTACAGTTTTATTTACCACTATTTTCTTTCTTTCTTCTTCTTCTTCTTCTTTAGAGAAATGGTAAGTAAATTTTTTTTTCTAGAGAAAAACGATCTATAAGGAAGTACATATAGAAAATCTAGAGATTCAGTTTTTGATTGTAATAACTATAAAACTGAATTCTCTACTAGATTACTACTACTATATATACACTTGCTACTCTTGGATGAAAGAGACATTTCTCAAAAAACAAATAAAGGCATTCCCACAAATGACTGGTAACATAGGGAAAATCCGGCGATGCAAACCAGATCAAATGCGATGGAAGGAATTCAGGACACTTGGTCAAGATGTAGAATAAACAAGTAGTAAAATAGTGCCCAATTTTTCAAGAGTAAAAGTCTACCTCAACTCGCTGGTGATGGTGACCTGATAGACGCCGGACGGTTCACGAAGGTGGCTGGCTTGGTAGTGACAATAGAAAGATTTTGGAAGATTTGAATTAGGAACTTTGAAGGTTAGGGTCTTAGTTAGGGATTTTTATTTATTTCTGTCGTCTGTTACTATATTTTAGTTTTAGACTTTTACTTTTAATTTTAGATTTTTATTTTTATTTATTAAATTATTTGTAATTTTTATGATTGGGATGGGTAATTGGGGTGGGTACTTGGATTTATATATATTAAATTAGGTTTATGTTGGATTGGGTTTGGGTGAATAGTGGGCTACTTATATATTATAATTTTATTTATTAATTTTTTTGGTTAAACCGAAAAAATTCGGTTAATCGACTGGTTTCGAACTGAATTAACCGTTAATCAAAAACTCAAAAAATTATTAACCGACCCTTGACCAAATTAATTCGGTTAACCAACCGATTAATCGAATTCGTTCGGTTAACCGAATTTTTTCATTTTTACTCGAATTTTGCACACCCCTAATGGCAAGAGTTCCAATGTGAATTGAATGGACAGTTTTACCCAGAATTTATCGAGGAAGAAGTGTAATGGCCCAAATTCAAGGTTATCGAAATAGTGGTTTCGTAACCACAAATCCGATTTAAAGAGAAATTTATTTTAATATTTTTGCATGAATATTGATATGATAGGAAAACCGTATGAAAATATAGATAGAAGAATTTTACCGATTTAGTGGTTAGTTAGAAAAAGAAATTATTGAAGAAATTGGGTAAAACAAGGTATCGAGACCTCGATCTCATAAAATCGAGTCAAAAATATTTTTATAAATATTTATGAAGTGTTAGTAATATGGTAATAAAATTTCGTTAGAAAATTTTAATGTTTGGGTAGTTAATTAAGTGAAAAGGACTAAATTGAAAAAGGTGTAAAAGTTACTAGAAGGATTAAATAGCTCAATTGTTAAATGAGGAGGGACATAAATTGCAAATAAGCCCAAAAAAAGATATTTTGGGCGGCATACGCTGAGAAAAATCAGGAGAATTGAAGAATTAAGGGTAAAATTGGAATATTGCAAAATTTACTTTAAAAGTTAGGACTAAAGTGGAATATCTAGAATTCTCTTTATTTTTCTGCATTCTCATCAGCCAAAAAACGTCCTAAGGGTTTCTTCAAGCTGGTTTTTCATAATTTTTGCACCAAGTGAGTTAATCCTTGCATTTTTCTTGTAATTTTTGTGTTTCTAAGACTTTTACAACTAAATCCTATTACTAAATTCATTATTTTTTGATTTTATGAATGAATTTGAAAGTTGCTATGAATATGTGCTGGAATTTTATGATTAAATAGGATGAAATTGAAGCTTTAATTTATTTATGAGATGATTTTATTAGGTAATTTCAATAGAAATTGATTTGTAAGACTTAATTGTGAAAAAATTTGGAATTAAAGCCTAGTGCTAAAATTCTGATTTCCAAAGGTTATAAAGTAGTTTAAAGTGATAGAATAAAGTGTTGGTTGAGAAATATCAGCTCAATTGAAAGGTTAATTGATCTGGGATGGAATTATCATTTATTGAAAGCTTAGGGAAAGAATGGTAATTAACATTATGCACTAAAATAGTTTTGGATAGATGCAGTAGTCTAACTTTGAAAAATCACCAAAAATTGTAGAGATCGAATTAGAGAATGAATAAAATATTAAATTAAATATTATTGAGTCTAGTTTCTTATAAAAGAAACAGTGTAAGCAATGGAATTGTAAATCATAAGATATAATAGATTTTGTGAGACAAGGTCAGAATGAATTCGGGTTCCCCTGTTCTGACTTTGGAAAATCATTAAAAGTTGTACAAAAATTATTATGAGTTATAATTTATATGGTTAGAATTCTTAATGAGTATATTTTCATAATAAACAAGTGTAAACATCATTCAAATTCTTTACAATGATATAATTAATTTTAGTGAAGATAGGTCGGAACTGTCGAACAGTGAAACAGGGGAAACTTTAAAGAATAAAATGTACTTATTGGCTGAACCAAAAATTCTGAAAATTTTATGGTAAGAATATATGTGAGTCTAGTTTCGGGAAAAATTATAGGATATTAATTTGGAGTTTTGTAGCTCAAGATATAAATAATTTAGTGACTGTGACTCAGTGAGATAGCTTTGAATGCACTATAAATAATAATGGAATTATAGAGAATGTTACATATGAACATGAAAAGTATTAGATTAAGGATTAAATTTATTTATTTATATCCAAAAAATTCAAATACGAAGCAAGATCGAGGAAAAGAAAAAGTTCGGGATAAGTAGATTTTTGGTTACGAACAAGTGTCGAGGCAAGTTCGTGTAACTTGAATTATATTCTTAAATGCTTGAAATATATTTTTCTTGATGTGAATATGATTTAGATGTTTATTGTATGATAATTGATGAATTATTGATATTCTTGATGAAAAGAGAAAATAAATCCCGGTTGAATGAAAGGAAAATTCGATGGATCTCTGAAAAGGAATTGACGGTAAAAAGGATCTACCCCGGACGGGTGATCCTATTTTGATATAACCCTCCCGAAGAATATGTGGAAAATAGATTTAGCCCGGACGGGTAATCCGAATTAGGGTCTGAATTTAGCCTGGATTGGTAATTCAGATCCAAGCTCATTAGAGTAATTGTCGTTGCAAGGGATTTAGCCTGGACTGGTAATCCCGACAATACTCTATGAGTTTATATTACAGGGGATTTAGCCTGGACTGGTAATCCCGCTGTAAGGATGAGGTTCGCGGGAGTGTGCTCTCTGAAATAGAAATGTGCGCACATGAATATGAATTGACGGGCTCGAATTTGTACACTAAAGTGTACCCCTGAAAATCCATCGAAATTTTGAAAAATTAAACGAGATAAATATGGAAAAATTTTGTAATGAATTTATATGATGTGTACTTAACTAATGCAAAAGTTGAGTTTGTATGTGATAGGTATATGTTTATGTGAATTGAATGTGCGCTTGTGTTATTAAATGATAGGTGTATAATATGGTAAGTATAATTCTTGTTGCATGAACTTACTAAGCACAATGTGCTTACCCCGTTCTTTTTTCTCTATTTTGTAGTGCTCGGGAGCTCGAACGTTGGAGATTTAGTCGAAGCTTTATCACACAATCAACCCATATCTTTTGGTATTTGAAAATGACTTATTTTGAAAGAATGTCATGTATAGACTAAATACCAATATTACATAGAAATGAATGTTTGTAACTTAGCTGTTGGTATGGCTAGAGTAAGTATAACTTTGAGATTTTGCAAAAAAATTCTTATGGCTTCAATTTAATATCAGTTTAGTCCCGATGTATGTTTTGGGCTTCGGAGGCCCATCCAAGGGACGTCATGACATGATTCGATAAATGAATAGTAATTAAACTCGTAATAACAGAAAAATTAATTCAGTAAAATTTGGTAATGCCTCATATCCTATTCCGGCGACGGAAACGGGTAAGGGGTATTACAAGAAGCTTGAGCAAAGTCGCGATGGCCAATGCAGCAGGGCATAGTGGGGGAGTATAGTCGAGAGTTCAAGGAACTTATGCTCTAAATTTAAGATGTAACCGAGAATGAGACATTTCTTGTTTTCAAGAATGAATTGAAGTCGTGGGTCAGAAAGGAAGTAGAACCAAAAGGTGTCAAAGAGCTGTCGGAAGCCATGACGGTAGCGAAGTCTGTGGTCAAGCTTGGTTTAGGGAAAGACAAGCTTGGGTCTTCTAAGTCTGAAAAAAGATGCAACACCCCTAACCTGTATCCATCGCCGGATTGGGGTTGCGAAGCATTACTTAATATTAAGCTTATTTCAAAAATAAATAACGAATAAGATAATTTAATTCAATTATCCAAACTAATTAAACAAACATAAATAAAATAAAATAAAATAATGTACATTTTAAAATTTCCAAATTCAATAGCCTAAACAATTTAACTTTTCATAATTTCATAGTCTCCATCAATTTTTTTTTACATAAACAAACTCAATCATTGTACATAAATTATTTAATCAATAGCACTTTATGTTAATATAACCAAGCCTATTTCAATTAAATACTATAACTAAATATGCTATATAATTAAGTCATATAATTAACGAATTTAATGACTCACCTATTCGAAAAAAAGAAAAAAAAATACAAACACATAATAGCCAATTTGATACTTACCTATAAAGCCGATTACAAATGCATATAATTTGAATTTATGTTTAGCCAAATATAATTTGGTCATTGATTACACATATGTTATATATATAAAACAAGCTATAGTCTAATTCTTAACTAACTAAAATATGCACATATACAAGAAAAGAAACTAATGCCATAGCCAAACTTATAATTTACCAAAACCAAATTATACAATAAAAGTACCTTATACGTACTAATGTCGATTCACAAATATATCTCTTTTAACAACATCCAAAATATTTTAACCGGTGTTCGGTAATTAGCTCATCTTGTAACCAAATCAACTCACTCCCTAATGTAAAACAAATATACATGTTCTAATTATACAACCGAATTACATCTGTCCTATTATATGTATATAAGTTATCACTATTACATTATACGCCCAAAACAAACCTATTCTTACTAATCAAATTATCTATCAAAAACCAATGTTTAAACAATAAATCATATATCGGTTTAAATGCCTATAACCGAGTTAACCATTTTCATGCATGTTCATAAATACTCAAACATAATTCACTTCCCAATTCCACATTCCATTTCATTACCACACTAATCTAAGATGCCAAACAAATATCACTTTTATAACTCTCGGTAATCTCATTAACCTATCAAACAAAATAAACAACCACAAACATGTACATAGACATTAACATTTTTAAATATACATCTCAATGAATTATACAAACCCTTTAAAATTTTATAATCACACCTCAAACCAAATCAATATACAACCGAACACTTAACATTCTTTTACTCTCCAACATTTACAAATATACTTCTATTTATAGATCATATCATATATTCATTTTGATGCCAACCAAATAAACCACACATAATATTCGCATGTAAAATACTATCCATAAAATACTAACTATTATCAAGTCATGTATAATTCATAATTCAATCCAAAACCAAACATAACAAGATGTCAAGCCGTTTTCGCATGGCTTTAATATACACATATTCGAATTAAACAACCTTCAAAGCTAGTCTATACATGCCATAGTTTCAAAAGAAATTTCAGTTTAAAATACCGTAGTTATTTGATAGTGTGATGAGCTTTTCTGACGAATCCCGAGCTCGTAAGAACCTCAAAATCTATAAAACAAAAGCAACCAAAACAAATACACCGTAAGTTATTTAAAGCTTAGTAAGTCATAAGCTTAAGCATATTTATTATTCATAACATATAACATTTAACTAATATAACTTATATTATATACCATACCATAAATAAAGACATCATCCATTATAATTTCATACCTTAATTTCAAACTCAAGCTATATAATCGAAAATAAACTTATATATAATTATAATCTTTCCATTGAACAACATTTAATTCAACAAGGGCTGAATCAACAGCTTATAAACATATATATGGATTTAGTTAATTCAAATGCCATTTTCACATACTTTCCATAATTATAAATAACAACTTAACCTATTTGTAAACATACATTTAACAAGCACATACCTGAATATGCAATTCAATTTCATATCCAATCTTCATTTGTCATTGCCCGTTGAACCGTTTGAAATTAAATAGGATACTCGAATAATCAAGAGATTTATACAACGCCAACGTCTCAGACGTGGTCTTACATGTAATCACTGATCGATGCCGCTATCTTGGACAGGGTCTTACACGAAAACACAAGTCGATGCTAATGTCCCAGGCGTGGTCTTACACGAAAACATTTATCAAAAAAATCTCATGCATTTCTAGGGTTCATACGGGCTTACAGATGTTAAATACTATTTGAATTGAACTCAATTACTTACCTATTTTAACAAATACATTCGGCCAAGACTAACATTATCTTTAATAATTCAATTTATCACATATATATACTATATACCAATTGAATTTAACAAAATTTAAATGCTTATCGACTTACCTCGGATATCGATAGACATGATCGACTACTCGACTACTTTCATTTTCCCCCGATCCAATTCTGTTTTATTCGGTTCTTGATCTAAACATATTCAAATTTAGCCTTTTTATTCATTAATTCATTCAATTTAATCCAAAAACACATAAATTAGGAAATTACTATTTTGCCCCTGATATTTTACACTTTTTGCAATTTAGTCCCTATTACATAAAACACAAGATAAACAAAATTCACACATACCATGCTTAGGACGAATTTTACCCTAGTCCATACAAGTCCATATTTTTCATTTATTTAGCATTTTAGTCCCTCAAAAATTTATTTTCACAATTTAACCCTAATTACTCAATTTCACCAAAAATTCAAAGGCAAAACATATTAATCTTTCACATATCTTTAATATTTCACCGTCAAACAAAAAAAATCACAAGCTACCATCAATGGAAAAACACAAAATCATTATAAATTTCAAAAATTGAAACATGGGCTTTGCAGATAACTTAGCAACGATTTCAAAAACGTAAAAATTATCAAAAACTGAACAAATTACATACCTTAATTGAGCAAGACAAAGGCCGAATGTAGCATTTCTTTTCTTTTCTTTTCCTTAGCTAATTTCGGCTACTAAAGATGAACATGCATGTGATGTTTTTCTTTTATATTTTATTATATTATCATAATTAATATAATTACCAAAATACCTTTATAATTTAGTATACACATTTTATATACAATATACAATATACATAACCGTCCATCAATATAACTCATGGTATAATTACAACATAAACACCTACCACTAAAAGAACAAATTAATTTAGCACTTTAACAATTAGTTAGCAACTTTTACTATTTACGTGATCAAATCCTTTTTCTTTAATCGGTCACTTAAACGATAAAATTAAGACACGAAAATTTCACACAATCAAATTTACACATAATAAACACATAAAATAATATTAAAATATTTTTCTAACTCGGATTTGTGGTCCCAAAACCACTATGTCTGATTAGGGTCGAAATCAAGTTGTTACAAAAGAGGCTTACGTGAAAAGGATCACAAGGAGGATATTGATGACAGTGGCATTGGCGACAATTGTGGTAATGGGAAACCACGAGTTGGAAAGAAGAAACCCAATAAGAAAAAGAACAAGTTGAACTGCTTTCTTTGTGACGGTCCACACATGTTGAAGAAATTCGCGCTTTCTAAGGAGAAGCCAGTAGGTAAGGCCTTGGGACTTGGTTCGAGCGCAAGGGGTGTCGAAGCCAGTGGAGTGCTTCTTGTGTCATATTCCGCATAAGTTGCGGAAGTGTCCGAAGAAGTCTGTTATTGAAGGGGACGATAGAGCAAATAAGAAGCCCAAGAAGCTTGGTTCGAGCAAAGGAAAATTCAAAGCCGGGAGGGCAAAGAGGAGCAAAAAGAAGTGAGTAAAATGCTTATTGTGTCGTGGTCTGCATGAGTTGCGGAACTATCCAAAGTAATCCAAGTTAGTTGTGGTAAAAAAAAGGTAGCTTCGGAGCTTGTTGAGTCATCAGAGGGATTCCACATGAGGAAGATGTGAGTTTGTCATCGAACTTAAGGGAAAAATTTACGATGAAAATAGTGAAAATGGAACCAATTAGGCTCAAATCGAGTAAAGCAACGGAGTTGATCGAGTTGTCGGTGAGACTTTTACCCATGGAAGAGGTGAGTTTGGCATCGGATTCAGAAGGAAAAGTCGTGATGGAAACCTTGAAGCTAGGATCAATAAGGCTAATTTCTATTGACACATTGGAGGGACTACCACCCATAAGGGAGGTGGGGTGTGCATTAAACTTCGGGAAAGTGGTGATGCAAGTTGGACAGCTGACCCGAGTAAATGCAATGAGGAAGATGGATTCTCAACACTCTGATAGTGTTTTGCGTTCTAACTTATTGGCTTGGCAAGAACGTAAGGTCCCTTTCGAAGTTGTTGAGCAAGGAGGCTAAAGGACTGTGGGAAAATCGAAGCCAAGTATTATGAATCAAGAGGATTCTCGTCCGTCAATATAATGTAATCTTGACAGTTGGTTTTGGGGGAGCTCAACTACAAATAGAGAGCCTCTCCCTCATTTGTACTCACTCCATTTATTGTTTCATTATTGTAACATCTCGTAAGTAAGGGATGTTGGGAAATATACTTTCGGGACCACACCTTTGAGTATCGAGTTTAAAAATATTAATATTATAATTTAAGAGTTACTTTAGAGGTAAATTGAATATTAAATTGATAATTTTAATTGCTAGGGATTTAAATTTTATTATAAGAAACAAATAGTTGCAAGGACTATTTAATTAAATAGTCCATTTTGTTTTGGTTAAATGGAGTTAATGGTTATGTATGAGAAAAAAAATATAGATATATAGATGATATCATTAATAATTATAATAGGATAACTATTATATATGTAAGGGAAATAAATAAAAGAAATAAAGTAAAAAAACAAAATAATAATAATAAGAGATAAAAGATATAGTAGGTGAAAAGAAGATAGGGGAATGGAGTAAACTTTTCTTTTCTTTTCTATTTGCTGCCAAAAAATAGAAGAAATGGGAGAAGGGGCTGTGCAGCCATGGGTGTTTAGTGCATGTATAGGATTGTAAATAATGTTTAGTTATCTTGGCATGAAATTATGTTTTTGATGATATAATGTTGTGAGCTAGTTTACCCATGTTGAAGTTTTAAGAATGAATGGAAATTGTGAAAATTACCATGCATGAGAAACTCAAAGGTTTGGGGTTATTTTGTTGAATACTAAATGTTTTTGAGGTGATGATTTGAGTATAAATTTTGTAGACTAATTTGGTAATGTTGGATGGTGATTTTATTGATAATAATTCCTAGGGACTAAAATGTTGTAAATTCAAAATAACATAGCTTAAATTGTTAATTTTGTGAAGTAAAGGGACTGCTTTAGTGGACTGTTCTTATTCTGGAAAATTTGGGACTTATTTACTAAGTCCATTAAGTATATAAAATATTTTGTGATATGAAATTGATTAGCAATAACTACAAATGAGTTCAATGCTATAAATAAATTTAGCAAGGTATGAATTCATTAAATTTAGGATTATTGGGGTTTGATAATAAATTAAATGTATAAGTAATGAATTATTGAAATAAGAAGGAAATATGATCAATCAAATTTGGATGTTAATAGTTGAGATGAATAAATTACAATTGTTGTTAAATGAAAGTATGCATTATAATATAAATTTGATTAATTTTAGTGGAAACAATAATGGTATTAATTGAGCTAAGTTGTTAAAAATAGATCAAGAGAAGAATAAAGCGAGTATCAGCCGTGGAAAGGAGAAGATCTCTGAGTAGATATCCGTTATATTTAGGTAAGTTTGTGGACTCGAACTTGATCTTCTAATTACTATTTAAATTAATTAATGCTAAATTAGCTCTTGATATAAAATGAATGAGGAATTTGTGGAAGTAAATAATTGTACAATAGTCAATATATTCGACTAGAGCTGGACTCACTATGGATTTTGTCGGTATATTCAACTAGCGCTGGGCGCAATCTTTGTCAGCTTGTCTAACTAGTGCTGGGCACACAATCGTCTGTTAATCCGACTAGTGCTGGGCACAAATACCATTGGTTCATCCAACTAGAGCTAGGCTCACAATTATTATCGTCGGTATACCCGACTAGCACTAGGTCTAAATAGTGTTGGTTTATCCAACTAGAGCTGGGCTCACATTCAATACTGTCGATAAATCCGACTAGCGCTTGGCCCAATCTTCTTTACGGCTTACCGCTAGGCACCGGGTGCCACGACGCTAATAGATCTTACGATAAAGTCACTTGAATTATCAAAAGAATCGAATTCTTATTTGGTTAAGTTAGAATTTCATATTAATGGTGACTGAAATTGTGTTTAACTAATAAATGGAACTTATTAATGATAAATTAATTTACATGTTGCAGGTTAGATAAATAGTATAATTGAACTCTGTAACAGCCCGGTTTTAGTTAAATCAGAACTGTGGTTTCAGAACCACAAATCAAAGGTTATAAAATTATTTTAATATTATTTTTTGTATTTATAGCATGTGATTATATATGTGTGAAAGTTTCGTAAATAAAATTTATTGTTTGAATGCTTAATTCGTTAAAAAGGACTAAATCGTGTAAAGCGTAAAAGTTGTGTTCTATAAGCTAAAGGTGTCTAATAACTATAAAACATTAAAATAAAGGTCCTTAAGTGGTAAATAGGCCATTTTTGAGTTAGTTAATGATAGTGGAGTGGCATTTGGTGTAATTACTAATGTTTTTAATGGTAAAATAGTAAATAATTAAATTAATGATAAAATAAATAAAACCAAAGCTAAAATTTTGTCCATATTTTCTGCCTTGGTCGAATACTGAAGAAGAAAGACACTATTGATGAACACTTAGGGTTCGGCACACACATAGCTTGATTAAGGTACGGTTTGAGCTCGATTTTTTTTATAATTTTTACGTTTTTGAGATCATTGCTTCGTGTTCTAGCTAGCCCAAGCCCTAATTTTTGAATTGATTGATGAATTTGTGAGTTGTAATTGATGATAGCTTGATGTTTTTGAATGTTGATGATGGAAAATGAATAATTGTTGATAGATTAATATGTTTTGCAAAGTGATTTTTGACAAAAATGTCAAATAGGGATTAAATTGTGAAATATGCAAATTGAGTGGTTGATATGTGAAATAAATGAAAGTTTTGGGCTTCTAAGGGCACTATAGTAATTCGAATAAGCATGGGTTATATAGAATTGTGTGAATTTTGTGTATTTGTGAGATAGAGACTAAATTGAATAAATGTGAAGCTTTAGGGGCTAAAGTTAAAAAATGTCCAAATAGGTACTTTTGGATGAAATTGAATGAAGAGGTGATTAAATGAGTTAAATTTGAATTCATATAGATCAAGAAAGAAAGAAATCAGATTTAGATTGGGGGAAATTAAAAGTTGACGAGTAGTTGATCCGATCTATTCGTTTCCGTACGAGGTAAGTTCATAAGTAAATAAATGTTTTTGAATTCAAATTTGTATGTTTTATTTATTGTCAAATTGATTTGTATATGTATAGATATATATTTCCGAATTGATTTGAGCATTGGATGACTGGTTTCTTGCATGAATTGATTTAATTACGAAGTCAAAAGCTCCGAATGAATCTTACGAAGTGTATGGGATACTGATGTCATAATATTAGGACTTCTGAGGTGTGATTTTGTGTAAGACCATGTCTGGGACATTGGCATCGAAGTGAGAAAATGTGTAAGACCATGTTTGAGACATTGGCATCGTATATGAATCGTATAAGACCCTGTCCGGGACAGTGGCATCAATATGCGTTAACATGTAAGACCATATCTGGGATATGACATTGTACGAGCTTTATATGATTTTCATGTGTTCTTAACAATTTCAAATATGAATTTGAGCTAAATGGTTCAAGTATGTGTGAATTTTATATTTTCACGAAATAATAAGGTAAGTTGAGTACATAATGAGAGAATATGAATTTATATGAGACAGTTAAATGTATATGTGTTTGAGATTTATTTAAATTTGACCTAGTTGAATTGAATTATAAATATCATTGAGATGATTTATTTGCTTATGGCTTACAAAGCTTCCAAAGCCTACTTTGTGCATCCTTCCATTGTATTATATATATAAAGCTAGCTCGAGCTCGGGGATCGTCAAGGATTATCGTCACACTATCAATCGCCATTTTGGTATTTTAAAAGCTTGATATTATGACATCTGGCGTGTATAGACTATGGCTAATTTTGGTTATAAGATTCGGTTTGAGTAATGATTTAGTTGGTGGATGTGTTTTGTTATAATGTAATATGATTCGATCTATGTTAGTTGGTTCAAAATTTGAATAGTAGAATGGTTATGACTTGGTTAAATTTCAGTGTATGAATTGTATTGTGAAATTGGTTTGCACGGAAAAAAAAGTATGGTTTGTATATGATATATGATTAGTAGACTTGAATTGTGATAAATGTCTGTGTTAGACTGTGTTGTGTTAAGTAATGCCTCGTAACCCTAATTTGGCGACGAATATGGGTTAGGAGTGTTACAAACTCAACATCCCGCAAGAATCCTATACTCAATGTTGGTGATGTTTCATTTTTATGTTTTATTTGGCATGTACCTAGGATGTAAATTTAATGTTAACATCCCTTTTGTTTATTGAACTTTAGGGTATATGATTTTGTAAATGTAAATAGTTGTAAATACATGTTTGAAGTCTTATGCTATAGTGGAAGTAATGTTTGGTTAAATGAATTGATCATTTTGGTGATTTATATAGACTGGTTGTTTAATAGATAAAAAGAAACAAATTCTTATCACTTAGGTTGTGAATTGGATAGGATTGATATAGGTAGGTTGTGCATTTAGTAAATTCAATGGTTGTATATGATGATGTTACATGTTTTAAGCTTGATTTTAGGTGGGTTTGAATGCCTATTATGTCATAGTCATATGCATATTGTAAATTTTAGGTTGATATCAAGTTGGGTGAGAAATGTGACTTGGAAATTGACCTATTTTTGTTAACACGGGTAGAGATACAGGGGTGTCTCAGCCTTGTGTGACACACTGCTAGATGACACGGCCGTGTGTCCTCTAATATTTCTATAGATAGTAAGCTAGAAGCTTCACACGGCCTAACACACAGGCGTGTGGCTTGGCTATGTGGCACAAATCAGTATACCCTCCAATTTTCACATGGCTTAGCACACGGCTTGGCACACGGATGTGTGAGGCCATTTCAAATGGTACATGTCTTGGCACACGAGCGTGTGGTTTGACTGTGTGACCCAAGTCAGTGAGTTACACGAGGTAGGACACGGGCTAGGACATGGTCGTGTGCCCCCAATTTGAATGCCCACACTGCCTCACACGGCCTGACCACACGGACGTGTGTCCCCTGCAGTTTAAAAAAAAATTTAGTGTTTTTCTAAAAATTTCTTAAGTACTCGATTTAGTCCCGAACCATGTCTAATGTCTATTGTATACCTCAAGGGCTCGTATTAGGGACTATATGAATGAATTTAAATGGTTTATATTTGGATTGAGAAATGAATATAAATTGTATAATTGTTTGATGTATAAGTCCGGTAATGCTCCGTAACCCTGTTCTGACGGCGAATACGAGTTTAGAGTGTTACAATTATTCTTTGTGAATATGAGAATATAGAGAGCATTTACTCAAAGACCTATCGCGCGTTCTTTCTGTTGTTCTTTTGTGGCTTCTTTTGGCATAAATTGATTCCGCTATACAGATTAGTGCCTTGGAGAAATTCTAAAGGAACCCTCACTTGTGTTTAGGCTAACTTAGGCGAGTTTGATTCGAACAGATCGTCTAAGACTGCACGGATCGCGAGATGAAAGATCTATCCCCGTGACACTTACACCCAAAGACATGTAAGGGTTGTTTGGACATTTGATGAAAATGTAATTACTAAGAATTATAATTCCCTAGACATGTTTGACTAATAAAGTATAATTACATCATAATTTCCTATGTTATGTTTGGTAGTGTAAATTATAATTACATAAGTACATAATTTTAAATTCTAAAAACCATTAATTATAATAAAAATTATAAATAATATTTGAGAAAAAAATTCTATAAACAACTAACAAAACCTAGAATCAAACCATCGTATAAAATATGTTAGTTAAAATAGTACTCGACACTAAAATTGCTAATAAAATTAACAAAGAATAAACATGCTAAGAAATTTTATCTAATTACTCTAGCATTATATATTTGTTAAGTTATTCTCTCTATAACATTAAACATATACTTATTGTTATCATCAATTGATCATTGACCAAGTATAAATAATTAATAATAAATGCTATATAATTTTGTTAGTTATTTAGTAAGTTAAAACGTATAAGAAAATTATCTCTCGTCAATAAAATTTTCAAATTAGTTAAACGAGATCAATAAAATAACATATAATTATATTAAAAAAGATATATATCCTAAAATTAAAATACTTTTGTTATTGTATAGAAATAAAATTTTAAACTTAAATCATGTAGAAACATGTTTAAAAAGCAATAAGGCAATTGGATTTGAGTATAATTTTTTCGTAATTACTTTTATAATTCCTCCAATTCTCACCCTAAGATTTAGAAAGTGTAATTGCGGTACTCCAATTACACTCAATTCAGTGGAACTCACTAATTAAAGTGATTACCTAAGCATGCCACAAGTGTGTAATTACATGCAATTACACTCAAATCTAATTACTGGGTGGCTTTTTAAACACAACATGAAAGAACATGCATGTATGTAGGATGTGTATTGATTGTATTGGTGGGCGATATTGTATGATAACATCGCACTTGAGCTCAATTACAACATTTCTATTATAAAATTTGCATATTTCTTGTTTATATTTATTATTCTCTACACATAATTTATTTGAAACCATTTAAAACATGAAATTCATTATAAGATATATAGAGGTGTTCATGGGATGGGTAAAGCCTAGGCATGATATTAACACACTTTATGCTTACTTAAGCCGAACCCAACCCAAATATGGCCTTAAATTTTACCTAAGCCCGTCTATATTTGTTAATGTCTAACCAAAATCCATTTTAGGCCTGCCTATATTATTTAAAAATAAAATAAAATAAAATATTTATATTATTTTTAATTTAATAATTTAATATATTTTTTATATTAAAATTTTATATATGGTCATCTTATCATTTTTTAATGTTTACATTATAGTAGTATATAAATTTCATAAAATACAAAAATATTATAATATAAAACATTACAAACTTAAAAAAGTCCAAGCCGAGTATAGGCCTTGAATGTTCAAGTTCGAGCTCGTCATATATTTTAAACGAGCCTAATATTTTTACCCAAACCCTCCCAAATTTTGGACTGACCTTCGAGATTGAGCAAATACTATCGTAGCTGACCCATGAACATGTCTAATTGTGACCATGATGTGATATGTATGTTACTTAAAAGACATATTATATTGAGTTATAATGTTGTCGTATATGGAATTAAGTGACTCAAACTAATATAATTGCTAGAACTTACATTGGAATTCATTATAATATGGTAATTATTAAGAATATTATATTTTAGCTTATAAACCCAATTGAGGGTACATCTCATAACTCAAAAAAGGCCAGCTGGAAAAGAATTACGAGAGGTTTAATGTTTGACCAACATAGTAGTCTAGTTGAAATAGTCAAACGTAAAGTAGGTCCATATGGGTCTAGTGAGATAGACTTATGCGAGTCTAATGGGTATGGAAATAAAAATTTAAAATACGAGGGTAAGGTTTCATGTGTGGAACTGACGTAGAGGTGGAGGGCTCACGTAGAGGGTTGAGCTTGAGATGGAAAGAGGATGTTGTAGTCAATCTTCGTAGTTTCTATAAGCACTACATGGATGTTTTAAATAGAGAAAAATTCAATCTTTGTAGTGTCTCTAAGCACCACTTGGACTTTATTGGGAAGGCTTGGGCATGATTAAGGTTTCTTATGGTTGGTGTGTGGGGATTTTAATGAGATTATGTACTCCTTTGAGAAGGAAGGAGGGATGCCTAGAGAAGAGAGTAGAATGAAGGTTTTTCAAGACGTCCTTGAGGAATGCAAATTAATAGACGATGGATATTCTAGGGTGTCGTTCATGTGGGAAAGGGGCAATATACCTGAAATAAACATAAGGGAGCGGTTAGATAGGGGGTTACGAATGAGGATTGGTTGAGTATGTTCTTAAATACTTTTATTAGGCATTTACGACATTCATTTTCAGATTATTTCCAGCTTCTAATCTATATTGAAGGGGAGAAGGAAAAATGAGGGTGGCAAGATTCATGTTTGAGGCTTGATAAACGATGGAAGATTCTTTAGAAAGGGAGATTAAACAAATTTGGGAAGCATCCACTGGTTCTATTTTTGATAAATTGGAAAGGTTAAAAATTGGGTTGATTGCCTAGACGAAATCGTTAAGGGCTAATAAAAATGATTTGAAACAAGATTTGAATAAAAAATTAGAAGAATTGATGGGGATGGATCACGATGATGATCGCATGGCAGAGCTTATTGATACTAAGGTTCAACTCACTTTGGAGATCAGTAAGAAGGAGGTTTTCTAGGAACAGAGAGTACGTGCTAATTAGTTGCATTTGAGGGACATGAATACGACTTTCTTTCATACGTACACTTCTGTTCATAAATGGATTAATATGATAAAAAGGTTGGAACGTGCGGATGGAAAGGAGTCATGTAATGAGGATGAAATAGGGGACGCGGCTACTAATTTCTTTCAGCATCTGTTTTCATCAGGTGGAGTAGGGTTTTGACGTACTTATTATCAGGAATAGATGCTAACAATTCCTCTAATAAAAATCGAACCCTCTTGAATAGGTATACGGAAGAGGATGTTTGCATGGCTTTGAAAGAAATAAGGCCACAAAAACGCTGGGGTTTGATGGTTTCTCGACTTTGTTCTTTCAGCGTTACTGGCATATTGTAGGAATGATGTAGTTGCGTACAGTTTGGGCATATTAAATGTGGGTAAAGTCCTTAACTCTGATAATACTACTGATATTGTGATTATTCCAAAAGTTCAAAATCCTACGAATTTAGCAAATTTTAGACCTATTAGTTTGTGTTTTGTCATTTATAAAATTGTGGCTAAAACTATAGCAAACTGACTTCAAGGTGTTATAGGGAGTTGTATCGATAGTGCCTAAAGTGCATTTGTGCCTGGACGATTAATTTCAGACAATTTTCTGTTAATTTATGAATTATTACACGGTTTTTGATAGAAATACACGAGTAAAAAAGGTTACATAGCTTTAAAACTAGATACGAATAAAGCCTATGATAGGGTCAAGTGGGCTTTTTAAAAGAGGTTATGTTGAGGAGATTCGTTGAGGACTGAGTGGAACTTACAATGAGATGTATTTCTTCGACGTCATACTCAGTTATTGTTAATGGTTGTAGGGGGAGGATGTTTAAGCCCACCATGGAACTCCTACAAGGAGATCCCCTTAGTCCTTTTCTTTTTCTCATTTGTAATGAGGGCCTATCGGTTTTAATGCGATTGGCAATGAATGAGGGTCTGTTGTAGGGAGCGAAGGCTAATAGACAAGGACCGCAAATTTCACATTTACTATTTGTGATTACAATATTCTTTTTGGTGAGGCAATCTTCAAAGGAGACACAATGTTGAAAGGAATACTTAAGGAATATGAACGATGCTCTGGTCAGTGTGTGAATTTCAGCAAGTTTATAATCTTTTTTTAGCTCAAATAGAAGTGAGGGGCAGAAGGAGAATGTCTCAAAAATTTTAGCGACACGGTTCTCGAATAATCCCAAAAAGTATTTAAGATTGCCTAACATGGTGGAAAGGGGGAAGAAGGCATCCTTCCAAAATATGAAGGACGTGATTAAAGTGTGTATTGAGAGTTTGATTACGAAGATGTTATCGCAATAGAAAAAAGAGATCTTCATCAAGTCGGTGCTACAAGCTATCCCTACATATGCAATGTCATGTTTTTTGTTACCGAAATCTTTTTGTGGAGAGATTGAGAGTGTACAAACCCAATAATCCCCGGGCCCAACTAAACCTAGAATGGCCCAACACCTGACCCAAACTAAACAGCCCACTAACTAAATTCCAGCAGCAACCCTAGCAGCATACAACCTTCAATCCTAGCCGCCGCACATCAGCCTTGCACCACCACCCTTTTCGCACGTACATGTCCCATGTACATCCCCAGTTGGCCGAATCTGCGCAACAAACGGCAAAACAGACGCAAAGAACAAGTAAACGAAAGAGAAAAACGCAAAAAATGAAAGAATAACGGAAATACAAAGGTGTTGTGTTATTTCTTTGATTTTTTCTTCATTTTTCGGCTATATAAAGCCGAGGAAAATCTGTAAATGGGGGGATTTTGAGTGTAAAGAGATACAACTACAGAGACGAAAAATACAGAAAAAGAGAAATACATTTCCATTTGAATATAAAGGTGGTTTTTAAATTTTGTTTTCTTTTCAGTGTTTTTTATGTTTACTATTGATTTATAAAAGGAAGAGAGGGAAGAGAAGTTTACCTCCGTGTTCGGGCCGCCATTTTGGGATCATCTCCGCCGTCATCGAAGCTCCAGTGGCCGACGAGCGACGGCGCAAAACGAAAAAGAGTTTTAAAAAAAACCTAGCAGAGTGTTAAAGAATATTTTTTTCCTTTCCTTTTATTTTGTGGGCTACAGATTTTTTTTTAAAAAAAAGAGAAGGGAAACTGTTAAATATTAAAGGCCAAACGGCGCCGTTTTGAAGGGGCCAGACCCACGCGGTGACCCGACCCAGTGGGAAGGATCCGCGCGTTCTGGCCTGAATGGGGAAATTGTGCGTTTAGTCCTTTTTTTTGCGTTTCGTTTCAATTAAACCCTTTTGTTTCTTTTTTAAATTGGGCCGCATATTTGATTTTTGTTTCAAAACGGTCCCCATTGCTGCGCAGTGTTTTAGGGGCGGATTATTTTCCATTCTAGCCCCTCATGTAATTCGCGTGTTGCAAATCGGTCCTCCTTTTTATTTTAATGTCATTTATTAGTTATTTTGCATTTTTAATCCTTTTTCACACCATTATTATATCATTTATTCCATTTTTATGCTTATACACCATTTATAAGATATATATATTTTTATAACACATATTCCTTTAAACGTTTATAAATCCATGCGCATTTTATATATAAATATATGTATATACATATACATTCTTGTATTATTTTATTTTCATATCTTTATACATACATATTTTTCTTATTATAATCCGTATATATTCTTAGACTTCTTAAACGCATGCATATATTTTACATACGTTTTACATGTTTCATTTTTATCTTTTTAGCTTTTATATATTTTATATTTTATAGATATATGCATATTCATTTCTTTTATGCTGTAAATATATATACATATACATATTTTTTATATTTTCATTTTATTTTCAAAATTTTCATGAGCACATGTACATACTTTTATATTTTTTTTCACGATTTTCAAATACATACATGCATTTTCTATTAATTTTTGATTGATATATTCCATTCTATCTTTTTATATGTATCCTTGTATATGTGTATTAAATAAATGTGTACACATATTTGCAAATTTATTTGTATATTGTACTTGTATATATATTTTGTAAATATTTATTCATATATATTTTAAATTAAAGTTTTTGTTTCATATTGTACATTAACTTTTTAACATACCTTTTGGGAAATATATTTTGATTTTACCACAGCATTAAAATCATCATATTTTTACGAATTTCCAAAATATTTGGCATTCATTATTCTCGAGAAAGATCGTGTCTTAACTTACTAGATTGCGATTATTTTTCGATGAATTTAGAAAGCCAAGTGTTTGTTTGCAATAAATTCACAAATTTCAAATAAAAGCTTATTATCGAGAATTTAAAAATATTTGGTCGTAACTTACTGGTCATGACATTTTCTTCTCGAAATAAGAATTTTCAAAAACAAAAGGCAATATTCGGGTATTTTGAGGATTTAAAAATATTATGTCCTAACTCACTGGGTGTGGTGTTTTATTTCTTTGAAATAAGAATGTCTTATCATTTTAATTCATTCATGAAATAAAAAAATTCCTTTTAAAATCTTTTCAAATTTTCGACACCAAAGCATTAAAAAATCAATTTGGTACCAATTTTGGACGTTACGAGAATGCTAATCATTCCTCGTGCGTAACTGACTCCCGAACCTGCTTTCTTAAATTTCGCAAACCAAAATTATTTTTAAGGTGAGCCGATCACACCCCAATCAAGAATCGATGGCGACTCCAATTTTTATTTTTAAAGTCGATAACCAAAATTTTTATTTTCAAAAATCGGTTTCGACAAGAGTATATTGACAATATATTGGTGGCAAAAATAGTAGGGGAAGAGAGGGATCCATTGGTACACATGGTGTAAAATGTGACAATTGAAAGAAGATAAGGGTATGGGCTTTCGAGATATGGGTAAATTTAATATTGCTTTGTTGGTTAAACAAGGATAGAGGCTTTTAACAAATTCAGATTTGTTACTTGCTCGTGTTCTCAATGCGAAATACTTTCCTAGGTCTGACTTTCTTAATGCTCAATTAGGTAATAATCCTTCTTACATTTGGAAAAGTATCTCGGTTGCGAAAGGTATTTTAAATGAGGGAAGTTGTTGGAGGGTGAGTTCGGGAGATAAAGATATCTAATACTACTGATGCATGGATACCAAGAGGTGATAATTACAAATTATTTAGCAATGTTCATAATTTGCAAAATTTAAAGGTGTCAGACCTAATCGATGCAAATCTAAGAACATGGAAACAGGAGATGATTCTTAATACCATCTCGCCAATGGACGCCAAAAGAATCCTTTGTATCCTACTGGCAATAGAGGCCCATAAGGTATTGTTGCGAGAAATGCTGAGGGGAAATGTTGATTTCAAAATTAGATACAAACGGGGTTAGAAGAAAGATGGCCGGAGGTAATAGTTGAGGGAGATGTATTATCCATTATAAAGAAGAGTCAATCACAATATCCGAATAAATCACAAATAGGAACTTATATTCAGAATATTCAATGGTTTAGCCCATGTTTTTTGCAACAGAAACTTTGAGAGGGGGCGAGGAGTTTTACCTAGTGGAGAGTATTCGTTCATTTGTGGTGCGCCGTTTTACTGCAGAGAGGGTGGGGGAACTAGACTAAAGAATGGCGAAATGTTTAACAGGTTTTGGGAGGAAGCTGTACTTTATTTGTTTTGGGGAAGATAGAGGCTTTATCTAATTAATGGAACCATCTGGAATGGGGTATGATTAATTGTTGTTGGGAAGGGTTTCTAGAATGTTTTTGATTGGGCAACAGAACGGTGGTGCACACCTTTTTTTGTACTTTATTTATTTATTTTTTGTTGATTTTTCTGAGTAGGTTTGGGCCTAAGATCTGGGCCATAGACGTTTGAGTTTGTTTTTTTTTGCTGGACTTGTTGTTTGTCATGTTTCTTTTTGTTTTCTTTTTTATATTTACGCCCAATCTGATTTATCTCCAAAAAAAAAATACTATATTTTATTATGCACATTCAACGTTTGTGCTATAAAATTTATATTTTCTTACATTGAATCAAGAGAATGTAAAATTTTAGTCCAAATTCATGGTCGAAGCTAAGTCTTGAATCAAATGACCCAATTTAAGGTAATTGATTATTTACTTTAATAACAAATTAAATATGATCCATTCGTGCTGAATTAAAATTAAACAAAAACAAAAATTAATTAAAAATTATAATTTCTATTGTTAAAGTTTATGTAACAAAAGAAAAAAAATTAAGAAGAAGTCAAATTATCAACTCCAATTCCACTTTAATTAATTTAGTATATTTATGAAAGTAATATTATTTTAAGAAAATTAAAATTATTAATTATACCGTATTAATTTGTATAATATGAAAATCAAGATGAAGCAGAAGGAAATGTGTCCATAGAGAAGCAGAAAGTTGCTGCCTGAAAACCGAAATCGGAATCATTCCACTAAAAATATATGTTACCATTTTTTACCTAAAGAAATACAAAAAATTTGGCAGCTAAATCAAAAGATTACTTGTTTGGTATATATAAATTAGCTTTGTAATTTTTGTGGTGAAAATCTCGAGAGATTTACCAAAAAAAGCCAATTTTTTTATAAAATTACCGAAATAGGCCGGTTTTTTAATTATTTACCAGACTGGGCCGTTTCCCCCAAAATCGCGCCACGTCGGAGCGATGTCAGGGGACGGGGCAGAAGGTCGCGCTGACGTGGACGCGATGTGGACGCGCGCGTCAACAGTGCCCAACGGTCAAAAAATTGACCGTTGCCCCCCCCAAACGGTCAAATTTTTTTTTACTATATAAACCCCCCACCCCTTTTATTTTCACAAACAAATTCAATATCAATTTCTTTCAAAAATTCTCTCAATTCCTTTCAAAATTTCTCTCAATTCCCTTCAAAATTTCCATCAATTTCCTTCCAAAATTCTCTCGAACTCTCAAATTCCTTCCAAAATCCTCTCAATTTCCTTCAAAAAATCTCCAAATCCATATTAAATTTCTTTTTCCATTAAATTTCATTTTTTTAAAGAAAATTTTAAAATTTTTTATTTTTTTTAAATAATTTTAAAATTTTTAATATTTTCAACAATGGCCGGATCATTGATTCGTCTTGATAGGAATCACATATCGTCCACGAGGCCACTATTTCACAATTTCTTCTTAAATAGCATCCTAGTAGAAGCGATTTCCCACTATTTAACCAGAAATGTCAACTCGAAAAAAAATTTTCCTGGACCCCTAACTCCTAAAAAGCCTGTACCCTAAACCCTAAAACTCATAAAACCCAGGTGTAAAAATCAGGGTCAAAATCGCGTTCCCGATACCGCGCTAAGTGACAGGAGGTCGCGTCCACGTCAGCGCGACCTTCTGCCCCGTCCCCTGACATCGCTCCGACGTGGCGCGATTTTGGAGGAAATGGCCCAGTCCGGTAAATAATTAAAAAATCGGCCTATTTCGATAATTTTATAAAAAATTTAGCTTTTTTTAGTAAATCCCTCGAAAATCTTGATATCTGGACCCGTACCCTAACCCTTGCAAACCCTGAAGTCATCCTCCCATCATCATACTAATTAATTATGATAATAATAAGATTTGAATGAGAATTTATGATTCTGCAATAATGTATGCACGTGAATGTTTAAAATATAATCAACTCGTATCTACCTCCACACATGCATTGCGTACTTTTAATTAAGAAAAAGTGAAGAATTCAATGAAATTGCCTCTATCAAAACTTTAAAATCTTACTAATTTTTATTTATATCATGTTCTCATTTATTAGTTTTTGTTAGATATTCCATGTCTCACCAGGTTCCCACATTGAGTTACTTCCAGCTTGCTCACTGTACGAACTCGTCATCTTTCAGCTTGTCGGTCGTCTCCTCGCGACATCACCTCATACTGTTTGAGATTTTAGTTAAGATATCTCTAACGGTACATATCAAGTTTAAGAGGTAAGGTGCCATTATATATGATATCTAGTTGCCTCCTAACACATCAAATCAAGAAATCGTGTTTTATAAATATAAAAGCATTATTCCCAAATAAAGGGATGAAAAAAAAACCTCAACAGTTTTAATATGAAAAATAATAATTAAAATATTATATATATTTATAAATGTGAATATATACATTTATGATTTATTTCATATAAATTTTAATACAATTATTTATATTATGTAATCATATTTTGTATATACATATATATTAAATTTTCATACATTTATGCAACAGTCAAATCTATTTACCCATATTGACATGGACATTGTACCATGGCCGTACAAGTGCAACCTTTGGAGACATTTCCATGTCCCATTGGTTACATAAAAACAATGAAGTTCTTCCCCAAAATCACACAAGTCAGAAGCTCTAAGCATCCTAACTAGCCTTTAGTTTTCTCTTTTTACTTTAAAGTCCAAGTTCATGCATGATATTTAATGTTATAATTTTTCTTCTAAAATTTGATCATATTTAAATATGCATGTCTTTTTTTTATTAATATCAAAATGTCTATACCCATAACTCATTCTTGCTGTCATGTCAGTTCCTGTAATTAAAAATGTATCTTATATTACAATACCATTAGTCTTCCTAATCAATAAATTCGCAGTATGTAAAAAATCATGGGATTTGTTTATGTTTATTTGAACTTAAATTTTAATATCCGATAGAGTTTTAATTTAATTGACATGAGTATTGTTGTATTTATGAATTGGAGAGAGATATTATATATGATGAATCTTAATACACGTAAGTTGAATTTTACTTGTTCTTATTTGGATTAGTATAAAGAAAAGGTTAATTCACTAATAAACCCTCCCTATGAATTAATCTTCTTCTATAATGACTAAGTAACCTATCTAGGTGAAACTTATTTTATTCAATTGACTAATCAACCTTTTGGCTCGGATTTATCTTTTTCTACAAAGACACAATACCCTATTTTAGTTAAAGTTGGGGGGTGGGGCAATCCATAATTATGACCATAAATATGGAATCAATAACTTTTAATTTTCCAATACAAATCATTTAATGATCCCAATGTATGCAAATCCCCAACCTATTTTTTTTTATATATAAAACCTCCATCAAATTTTGTATTGTATCCCTCTACTTTATTAAAATTGAGAAATTAATTTCTCCATTTCAATTTATTAAAATTTGATCTTTTAAAAAAACAGTAAATAAGTGAGTTTAAAGGGTTGATTTTTATTGATTTATTATATATAAATTGTTGAATTCTTAATTTTTACTAATTCCTTATAAATTAACATTTTCCAATACAAACCATTTAATAATCCTAATGCATGCAAATCCCAAACCTTTTTTTTTATAAATAAAACCTCGGTCAAAATTTGAATTTCATATATTTATTTTATTAAAATCGAGAACTTAGTTTCTCTATTTCAATTTGTCAGAATTTGGGTTTTTATAAATTAAATTTTTTCCTCTGAGTTTCAGCTTTTTTCTTCTGAAAAAATTTAAATTCAATTAAAAATGTTAAAAATGAGAAGAAAAAATCTGATTTGTCATTCCCTTATTGGAAAGGGATAAGGATAACGTGGAATCACAGTTTCATACAATCATTTCTCTTTAGTTATAATAGGTAAGCTTAAAGTACTAATTTTTACTAATTTATTATATATAAATTGTTGAACTATTAATTTTTTTATTAATTCTTTATATATAAATTATCTTACTTCTTAATTTTCATTAAGTATGAGGATGAATTTCCGACAAATTAAAGGAATCTTGTCAATTATCATAAAATAAGGGGATGGGATTGAAAATTAGATCATAAAATCTCAATCAAAATTGGACGGTTGTGATCAAATTGTGATATAAACAAGAGTAAAAAAAAACAGTCACTCTATTATCCATGGACTCTCCTTGCTCACATGAAGGATTTAGAGACAACTTTCTCCATGCTCATTGCTCAGTCAATCACCTCACCCCCCTAATCCAGCCAACCCACTTTAGCTCTGTCTCTTAATTTCTTCTTTTTTATTGTCTCTTTGAACTCTAAAAACCCTAAAATTTCTTTTCCTCTGAAATAATGTCAAGCAACAAGAAAAAGCTGGTTCTGAACACAGTTTCAGTGAGCTTAGGCTGCAGCAGCAGTTGCTTGAAACCCAAGCTGACAAGCTTTTTCAATCCAAAACCCAAACTGAAACTTAAAATCAAACCAAAATCTCATTCTCTTTGCAACAATTACTCTTCTTCAAGTTCATCCACCAAGAAAACAACCCATTGTTCCTTGTCTGAAAATGAAACTGGTACCTCTTTTTCTCCAGGTACAGACACTGCTATGTTCTGGGACATGGATATCGACACAGACGGTCCGGACAGTGCTAGCAAGAGTTCAATGGCGACAGTACGAGGTTTTGGTCATGTCGGAGGTGACAGCTTGGCGGTGGAGAAAGATTCTGATGATCCTTATTTGGATTTCAGGCAGTCAATGTTACAAATGATATTGGAAAAGGAGATATATTCTAAAGATGATTTAAAAGAGCTTCTCAATTGTTTCCTGCAGTTGAATTCGCCTTACCATCATGGGATCATTGTTAGAGCTTTCACCGAGATCTGGAATGGGGTATTCTCCGTCAAGCCTGGTTCTGGCACGGTAGTTCGCCGGAGATGCGTTTTGGGCTTAGGCCACGGCAGTTCTAGGGAAATAAGGTCCAATGGGCTGATAAAATAATAGTACATTCTGACAGTTGGCTGATGAACACTTGTTTAAGTTATATTTAAAGAAATATATTTTCGAATTTAATGCAATAGCAAGTTGGAGGAAACTTCTTTTTTGTGTGTGTGTGTGTGCATTAAAGGAAAAAATATATATTTCTTTAAATAAAAAACTTTTTAAGAAGTGTAAAATTAGAATGTCTAAATGACCCTCAAAATATTATTACAATATGGGTCATTTGTAAGCATATGGTAGCGTAGAAGTTAATTATGTTTTCAACTTTGGAAATGGAAAGTGGTAAAATTCTTACACTTATTTCTATTTCTTTCTGTTCTTGAGTTTAAGTTTTTCTAGTTGAAATGTAGTGTGATTTATCACTGTGTTTAACACTTATCAATAAAAGACCTGTTTAATACTTAGATTTATTTAATAGGTAAATTTGTTAAAGAATCTATACATGTAGATACAATTAACATCTAAAAATAAAATATATTCAAACAATTATAATCATAATTAATCGTTATAAAACGCCATCAAACTTAAACATAACAACTCAAAATTCTTAGACTAAGTTTTATTTATATGATAAACGATAAGAATGAGTAAATAATGGCGAATTAGTTGAAGGAAATCATGGTGGATGAGTGAGATGTGAGTGGAGGAGATGCTATATACAATTTCACATGTTAATTTCCAGAAGAAACTAACATCAATGATTAAAAGTTGGCTAAGTAAACAGAAAAGATTGGTGGTGGGTCAATAGAGAATAGATCATTTGTCACCATGCATTCATCCTGTTTTGGAAAAAAAAATTACGAGGGAAAGTTTTAAAGATGAAAAGAAACTACTAGCTTACTGGATAAGAGATTGGCAGAGCCATGGGTTAGGTGGTGGCTTCATATGTCCCTTGTTTGTGGGTGGCCGTAGAACGGATCAATAATAATATAATAAATACATTTTTGTATTTGTGCTCTTTTAATATAAAAAATACAATGACATTGTTGTATCCGGATGTGTTCTGGGAAAAGATAGGCATTGGGATTTGTACAGTAATAATTAGGTCAAAGAGTGTCCTTTGACCATTTCTAAGTGATGATATATGGGTAAAATATCTCCCTAGTTTCTCTCAATTTCTATGTTAATTAAATTAATAGATTTTTTAAAAAAAGTCAAAATAATTTAATTCTTATTGGTTTTAAAAATAATTAAAAATAATTAATCATATTTTTCGTCAATTTTATATTGATATAATAATAAATTTATCTATCATAATTTACACATTTTATCAAATTAGCCATGGTTTAACAAATGTAGCTTGCAGTATGTGTAAATATGTAAATATTAAAGCTAAATTTGTTGAACATTTTACAATAAAGACCACATTAACAAAATTTGTAAACATCGAAGGCTAATATTATTATCATACCAAATTTTAAAAAAATCATGTACGCTCACTTTTAAAATTGACAATGATTAAATTATTCCAAATTTTTTTAAGAGAGACCAATTTGCTCAATTTCAAAATTAAAAGGGATTAGAGAGGTCTTTTACAAAGAAAATGAAAAATACCTATTATCTTTAATTTCCATTTAATGGTTCATGAATACTTTTTTCAATAATATTATTTTTAAAATTTAAATTTAAATTATCTTAATATTTTTTAATAAAAAATAACGTTTAGAATTGTTTAGAGATTTAACTCAATTGAAATTTAAGTAAAAAATGAAGTCATTTAAGTATTTTTTTCTTTGAAATATCATGTTAAAGAATTGAAAAAATAATAAGTTTGTAGATATGATAAATCAATTTTATTTAACATTTTGTTGTAACGATAATTAGAATGAAAATAGGTAGCGTAAAAAGATAAGA
Source organism: Gossypium hirsutum (assembly GCF_007990345.1). NCBI lineage: Eukaryota > Viridiplantae > Streptophyta > Magnoliopsida > Malvales > Malvaceae > Gossypium > Gossypium hirsutum. Next base: position 61,923,780 of record NC_053437.1, read on the forward strand.
GTAAAAAAGAATCGATACTATCAACCGTTGTGTCTTTGTTAACACATTTCAAATACAACGATTCTAGGTCTATAAAGTCTCGTCCAGTGAATAATTTTATTCAACAATCGTCCGGATCAACTATTGGCTTAACCTCAATCTACTCTTACACAAAGAAGTAATTGCAACTCCAATACTGACCTTAGTTGTCACAAATCACTCACTCAAATACCTCACAATACAATCAATAAATTCTCCAAAGAATACCAAACAGAATGTCATAAAATAACCACAAAAAACACATTTTGATGTGTGAAACAAAATAGCCTATTTATAGGCCTCTTCAAGTTGTTAATCGATAGTGTTTTGATAGACCTTAAACTCCTATTTAAAAGCTAGAACAATCTCATTAATTATCTTAAGTATTTATCACATAAAAGTTTTTATAAAATCAATTCTCTAATAGCTCCAAAATTCTCTCAAGAGATAATAAGACTTTCATACTTATCTAATCACCTCAAGCAATTTGGCATCGATCCATGCTTTTAGTTTTTTTAAATATGCAACATTCAAGTAGACCAAACTCGGCACAAACAAAATTCATTGATAGCTAAAATCAATGATCCAAGTAAAGAAATAATTTCATTATAAAATGACATACACCAAGTAGTAAAAACTTTCTCATCAAAAATAATAACATAAACTCGAACAAATCTAAATCCGGGAAGTATTAGTGTTTATTCGTAGTAAAATTAAGTAAGACGAATTTAATAATTTTCCCATATTTATATTTACATTGATATGGTAAACTACATTATGAAACACAATACCAATTACAAAGTGTAATGGTATACATTAGATCTTTTACCTTGGAGGAGAGGCAAAGTCAAAGAAAGAAAAAAGCTAAAAATAAATTATAATTTTTTAAGAAAGTTAAAATTTAATGTTATTATTTTATTAAATATTTTAACTTTTTAGACTAACAACCCTGCCTACCCCTATTGACCAAAATTATATCTTACATTTTATCTCATCAGCCGTAGGAACAAAATCACTTAGAGCTAAGTCTAGGCCTAACTTCTTCGTCAAGTAAGGGCTATTTTACAAGAAATAATTAATGTGTTTCTTCTCCATTAATGTTTAAATTGAAGGAGAAATATGGTTTAAAACCTCAATTTCTTTTAATTATTACAATAATGACGATATTAATTAAATTAAATCTCAATTAATTAATAAAATTAAAATTTTTTCGTTTACCGATAAGCATCTTTAAATTAAAATTGTGGTCAAATTTGTGATTCAAAAGGTTTTTTTCTCACCTTCTTATTAAGTTGTTTAAATTGGACTGTGGTTTAATTCTTTTTTCAGCTTCGACTAAATATTATCACTAAAATTATTTTCACATTAACATTTATAATTAAATTTAAATAAAAAATGTATTACTAAATAGAAATGCAAGTTGAATCAACTCAGACTTATAAAATCATTTGCCAAGGATCTCAATTTATTTGGGTTTAAAAGAGTCATATAAGTAGATAGCCACATCAATGATAATTAGGAGATTTTAGGTGCAAATAAATAAATCATCAATTAACGAAACTTTGTCATTTCTCTTAACAGCTGAATCTATTTATGTATCTTTATAATATGCAACATTAATCAATTCTAGTGAAGAATTCACACGCATTCAGTTTAACTATGAGATCAAATGGCAGTAGCAAAAATTGAGATTTTATTGAACGAAGCTTCTTCCTCAAATAATTAATCATAAATATAATGCGAATGGAGTAGGGACTAATTATCACTGCATGTGGCAAATTCGACAATTTTTATTTGTTTTTTTTTCTCTGCCGTTTCATAAATGTAGTTTGTCTGATGAAATTAAAAAAATACTTGAAATGTAGTCCGCTTTAAAGGGTTAGTCAAAAATTTATCGAATCCATTCCTTTCATTTTAAATTTTTTTTTCAAAATTAGAGTAAAATGAAAGATTAATTATGAAATATGTTTTATTTTTATAAGTGAAAATCATACTTTTAATCATATAATTAAGATACAAGATAACATCACTTTTTATAATTAATTTGAAAATCTCTTACTTATGCTATTGCAATGTGTAAAACAAAAGGGACCTCTCTTTGTTGATATTATAAATTATGTTCATTCAAGTGAAAATGGGTTTATTAAATATGGTGGTAGATGGGTTACTAACATCGTATGATACTATTATTCTTATTCTCAAAATTTTCTTTTTTCAAAAGGTCTAGCATAGTATTAAATTTACTCATAAAACAATTATTAGATTTGTTCAAATTTTCAAATCTGGAGTACAATCATTAATGACTATGAGAAAATTGTATATTGATTATGATTCATTTTCAAAGCACATTAATAGTCTCCCAGAATAAATAAAAGTAATTTATGGTAGTGTATTTCTATGGAAGGACTTTACTACTATACATAACTATTCATGATATATATCTACTTCCTAACTTGAAATTTGAAATGATAAAATTATCATTTTTTTAAAAGAAGAAATGTTAATTGTTTTGTGATACTAGTTAAGATGTTAACTACAAGAATACAATTAATGAATTATTATTTTTAATTAAGTAATGCAAAAATAATTTTAACAGATTAAAGTCAATGAACTGGACAAAAATTTACACATGAACATCTCACATAACGAAATTCAAAGACTTATGCATATAATTGCGTATGGTGGATCTTAAATTTGGATACTAAATTTGCCAAGGGATATATTTTTGACCAACGGAAACCATTGGGTTTGCTTAAAGAAAAACAAAAAAAAAAATCATTGAGATTTAGGAATAATCGAGATTACAAAATTCTCAATCATGAGGTATGGTGGTTACTCACCTCGTTCACTATGAGAATGGGAGTTCGATCCTCACTCATAAAAATAGAGCTCATTTCATGACCAATCATTTACTTCTTTAGAGAATACTCCCAATAAAAAAAATTAAACATTGCTATCCTCAATAAATAATCTAATTTCGAAAATTACAAACTTCTCAAAATAGTTGACTTTAATTGCAAGTAGAGACCAGTACTTCAGATGTAATGTGCAAGGAAAATGATGGTTGCTTCTATCTGTTTTTTTCCCCATTTTTTTCTCTGTATCTCATAATTATTTCATAAATGAGCTGGTCTGATCAATTAGAAAAAACTTAAATGTGTTGTTGTTTTCGAGTGTTTGTCAAAACCACAATCTCATAATCTTTGGGGCTAGTAGAAACAAGTGACCTTCATCATGAGCTAGATATTGGATTCAATTTTAAAACTGCATCATTGCATGTCAATTTATTTGATTGTCCCAAATATATAGGAATCCTTATTATAATTAAAATGAAATCAACCCAGTGTTAGCCCATTAGCTAGCATGACTTGCTTGTAGTGCATATACTAACAGTGATTTATTTCACCAATGATATATAAATTCTACTTAAAAAAAATTATCAATATTAAAAATAAAGATGAAACTAATTTTTTTTAAAAGATAAAAATGAATCATATATTATCAAAATTAAAGTAAAATTTCATCATTATATTAATATATAATTTCATAAAATTTTAAAAAAATAAATAATAAATCTATCATTTTTGGGCATACAGTTTAGCTAGAAGTAGACATAATGGACATCTTTATCTAGCTATTCTCTCTGAGTGGGGAACATGACATTGCCTTTTGTGGTTGGCTAGATAAACACTATTTGCCTTAACTGTTGACTAAAGAAACTCTCAGATAAGGACCAAACAAGCAAAGACCTTCCAATTTTTCTAATCAAATTCAACAACTATAGGGGAAGAAGACATAGTTTCCTTTATAATCCCAAATATTATGAGATAAGTTTACCATTAGGATTAAGCTTCACAATTCATTTATTCTTATTATTTTTCATGTCATAATAATGTTTGAGGTGATGTATATTTGTACAAAGTTTAACACATTAATAATTGACTAAAATAAATTTAACAAAGTATCTAAACTTCTATTAATTTTATGTAGATAAACCCTTATATTTGTGTACACCTAAATAAGTCCTTAATTTCTTTTGACTGTTAGCATTTTTCTAATTTAGTGGACTCATATAACATTTGGTTGGTACGAAGCTCGTACGGTAGAAACCTAAAGCCCAAATGGCCCAAAATCTAAACCTATTTTCAGCCAAAAAAGGAATGACAGAAACCCTTGCGCCGCCGCCCTTCACGTCAGCACCTCCGTACGCGGCTCGTCGGCCTCCGTACCTGCAAAACAAACACACAAATAGAGGCAAAGAAATGTTGTATTTTTCTTTTTCGATTCGGCTATAAAAAGCCCCAAGAAACAATGATGTGGACCCTTTTTTTTTACAGAGAAAATCAATACAAAAAAAATACAAACAATTTTGAAGCTAGTTTTTTTTTTGTTATTATTATTTTTTTTGTTTTCGTTCGTTTTATTATTATTTTTTTAAAGGAAACAAAGAAAATAAAAAGAAAAGAAAAACCTTACCTTTTTGTTCGCGTTTTGCGCCGCCGTGGGTGAGGTTCGTCATTTCCGATGAAAAACAACGTTTTTAGGCTAAGAGAGTCGAAGGGCCCTAAAAAATGGCCTTTTCGATTTTCCAGCCACCGCGGACGGCAGCACCGTCGCCGGTGACCGGTGGCCGCCAAGGTGGTTCGGCACCAGAGCCATTGCCGATTTCTGGAAAGGGGAAGGGGTTTTTGCAAGTGTTTTCTGACTTTTTTTTAGAGAAAGGGGAGAAATGAAAATTAAAAAAAAAAGTTTTTATAGAGGATCGAAACGACACCGTTTTGGGCCTTAACCCAGTGGCCAAAACGACGTCGTTTCACCCCGTTCACCTACGCATTGACCCGACCCGTAGGAGGATCCGCGTGTTTTTGTGGAAGGGTCTATTTGCGCGTTAAACCCTTTCGCATTTTTCAATTGTTTTAATCCAATCCTTTTTTATTATTTTTATTTTCTAATTTGTATTTTAAATTTTATTTCATTTTCGATTTAGTCCTAGCAGAACGGCACGTTTCAGAGGGCGGGAATATTTCCCCAGTTGGTCCCTCTGAGTTATTCGGGCCTTTCAAATGGGTCCTCTACCTTATTTTCATTCTCGAGTTTTACCCAGATTTCCTATTAAACTTCAATTTAGTCCTTTTGCGCTTATTTTATTATAATTTTAGCCCCTCTTATATTCAAAAACTTATTTTATTAGGATTTAGGCTCTTAATTTTATTTCAATGTCAATTTAATTCCCATCTATTTTCTTTTTTTGTTGTGTTTTATTTTCTTTTTTTATTTGCTTTCCATTTCTTTTTTATTTTGATTTTCGTATTTAATGATGTTTTTATTTTATTTTATTCTTGACTTTTATAGTTATTATTGTTGTTGTTGTTATTTTTATGGTTTTTTATTATTTCATTTATTTACATATTTTATTCCAAATTGTGTCTTTAAATTTCGTTTATGTTTTAATTCGGTTCTTTACTTTCAATATTTTTTTATAAACTATTTTTCCTTACATTATTTATGTATTTATTTTTTTAAGTTGGTGTTGTCCTTTTATGTGCATACCTTGGCATTATTACCATTGTTATTATTTATTTTATTTATCTTTTGATTATTCTTATTAATGTTAAAGTAGTATATAATGATTCTCGTAAATTGTCTTTATTATTTTCATTATAGTTATTTATTAATGCAACATTTCATTCATGTATTATTTTAAATACTACACCTTTTTATCCAAATTTGTAAAAAAAATAAAAATTAGGAAATAAGCAATATTTCGTGTCGAAACCATTTTTAAATAAAAGGATCGACTTGGATTTTGAAAAACCAAAACGAAAAAAACAGGAGTCGTCACCGATATTTTTTAGGCGTGATCGGATTACCTTGCGATTCAATCGTTTTAATAAAACGTTTTGATTTTACTAAAATAATAATTTTGGTCTATGGAATTCAAGAAAAATGGGTTCGGGAGTCGGTTACATGCGAGGAAGGATTAGCACCCTCGTCATGCCCAAAATTGGTACCTAGTCAATTAATTAATGTCTTAATGTCGAAAAATTAAAAATTCGAAAAGAAATTTAAAAATATGATCCTTTTAAAATCATCCAAAAATTTAAGGAATGGTGTATTTCACATTAATCGAGAAAAAAGATTTATATCCCGTGAGTTAGGACACAATACCTTTAATCTCGACACGAGAATAAACACCAAAAATTTATTTATTTTTAGAAATTTTGATTATCTCGGTTTTAGAAAAGAAATCATATCCCGTAAGTTGGAACACGGTCCTTTTCTGATTCCAAAGACATTTTAAAAAAAACATATTTAAAAAAAAAGGATCGTATATTTGGAATTATCAAAAAAATCGAGACCCCGTAAGTTAGGATACAATCTTTCCGAATTTTAAAAGACGAAGTATTTTATTTTTTTTAAAAATATGCATTTGGGTCGAAATTGATGCGATACTTGAAATGTTACACAAATAAAATATTAAACTAACAAACGACCACAATGCGAGTGTATTAATAAAAAAATCGTTACAAATACAACAACAATGATACATCATTTTAACGCAAATATTAACAATAGATAAAAAATAAAAGATAAATAAATAACATCAATGAATAACAACAATAAAAAAATAACAAAGCCATACTAAATTTAAAAGAGCAAAAGGAATTAATAAATAAATATACAAATAAATATTTAAAAAGAAAAATAATTTATGAAATATTCAAAGGACAAATAAAAAGGATGAAATTAAGATTGTAATAAAAATAATACTAATAAAAATGAGAGCAATAACAATGGTAGTAACAATAAAAAATACACTAAGAAATAAAAAAAACTATTATAAAATGGGTGAAATTAGAGTTATAATAAAAATAAATAAATAAATAAATAGTCTAAAGTTTTAAATTTTTTTTAAAAAATAGGAGATAAAATAAAATAAATGTATTTAAAGTATTTTGGTAAGTAAATAAAAAGATATAATGGAAATAATAATGTACAAATTGATTGAATTAACAATATAGTAATAATAATAAGTACATAAATAGTAAGGGTAAAATAATAATGGTAATAATAATATTAATTTAATAATAAAATAGTCAAAATAATAACAAGGACTAAATTTAGCTTTAAAACAAGAATTTGGGGCCAATCAGAAATAAATAAAATGAATAAGGCCCCAGTAGAACGCGCGGATGACAAGGAGGGGCCAAATGGGTAATAATTCCCTCCCTCCAAAACGTACAGCTTCAAGGGACCAAATTATAAATTGAAATAAAATACAGGGCGAAATTTAAAGAATAAATGGAACCTAATTGCAAAGTAATTTAAAAGCGGAAGGGATAAAGGTGCAAAATGCCCATTAATCAAAAACACGCGAATCCTCCCCTCGAGTCAAGTCATCGCGCGGGTCAGGGTCAAAACGACGCCGTTTTGGCACCTGAACCTCTCTTGCAAAACGACACCGTTTTATTGTTCTATTTAAAACAAAAAAAAATAAAAAACATTTTAGCATAACACTAAAAAACCAAAAAACTCTTCTCTTCTTTCTCTACAGCAGCCCCAAGCCCGGCCAAGCTCCGGCGCGGGGCCATTGCGTTGGCCGTCGACTGCCGGCGCTCACGGTGGCCGAAAGATAAAAACTCATTTTTTTGGATTTTTCCACTCCTTAACTCAAAAACACCGATTTTCATCAGAATCGGCACCTCCTCATCAAAGCAAGTACGATTTTATCACTTTATTTTCAGTTTTAAAAAAAAATGGAAAATAAATAAATAAATAAATAAGAAATCAGATACCTTCGAAAATGGCTTGTATTTGAACTGATTTTTTTTCTATTTTCTTTTGATTCATTCGTAAGTAAAAAAATACAAATTCGGGACTCTTTTTATAGCCCGAAAATATTAATTATCTTCTTATTTTTTCTATTTTTTACACTATTTTCTTTCTTTTGGACTCTCCTAGTTTGTTTTGCAGGTACAAGGACGTGGCGGCACACGCGGAGAAAATGGCGCGCGCGGGTGCTACCGTTGGGCTACTGTTGGGGGCGGCAGCTCCTAGGGTTTCTTTTGTTGTTGTTTTGGGCTAGGGTTTAGTTGGGTTTAGTTGGGTTGTTTAGGTGTTAGGTTGTTTGGGTATTAGGTCATTGTAATTGGACATTAATTTATTTATTTTTTATATTTGGACTGATGTTTGGGCTGTTTTGGTTTTAATAGGCCCGGACATAATTTGAGTTTTACAGCTGCCCCTCTTTGCTCATTATTGTGCAACGAAAATGAAGCAAAGACTTCAAAAAGACAAATTTTGCCCTATCTCACCGAGTCTTGGCTTCTTGGTATTGCTCCAATCCACTGCGTCTTGTTGTTTCGATTCACTCTACTGCAACTTCGTAGAGATAGGATTATTGGCTTTAATATGCTCCACTGCACCTTCAGAGAGATAAGATTCGGCATCTTCAGTCTGCCCCACTACAACTTCAAGGGGATAAGCCTTGCTTTCTTCAACTTTAACGCTAGGAAGATAAGATTCGCTGCCTACAACTTTAATCTGCTCCGCTGCAACGCCAAGGAAATAAGATTCGCTGCCTTCAGCTTTAATCTACTGCGACGCCAGAGAAATAAGATTTGTTGCCTTCAACCTTAATCTATTTCACTACAATGCCAAGGAAATGAGATTCGTTGCCTTGAGCTTTAATCTACTATGACGCCAGAGAAATGAGATTTGTTGTCTTCAGTTTTAATCTACTGTGAAGCCAGGGAAATAAGATTCACTATCTTCAGCTTTAATCTACTGTGACGTCAGGGAAATAAGATTTGTTGCCTTGAGCTTTAATCTGTTCCACTGCAACGCCAAAGAAATGAGATTCGCTGCCTTCAGCTTTAATCTACTGCGACGCTAAGGAAATAAGATTTGCTGCCTTCAGCTTTAATCTATTCCACTACAACGATAAGGAAATGAGATTCTCTGCATTTAGCTATAATCTACTGTGACGCCAGGGAAATGAGATTCGCTGCCTTCAGCTTTAATCTGTTCCACTGCAACTTTAGTTGTATAGGATTTATGGTTTCATCGATCTGTTCTCTGGGGAACATGACCTGTAGAATCCATTTCATTGGCCTATTTATGCCTAGTGATTAGGATGTTATGATCGGAATGAATCAAGATCCCCTAACTAAATATGCATGCATGAATGCAAAATGTCATGAAAATGATCCTTTAATGCTTGAGTTATTATAGCTCGTTATTCATTAAGGCTTTATTACCAACACGTCAGAACGACATCTTGTTCGACTGGTAACACTCATATCTTAACTGAATTGCCCCCATTGTAATTTTCAAGGTTCAATCGACTATAATCTTCAATGTTAAATCCATTGTAATTTTGGGACATAATCACTTTGGTCATTTACACCACTCTTAGGGTGTCGTACCAATGTAAAATTTTCTCTTCCAAGAAAACCTCTTTTTACTGCTCGACAATCATTGTTTGTCTGTTCATTTAAGCTCTATCACCAACGCGACATTTTGTCGTTTTGTTCAATCAATATTTTGACAACAAAATCCGTAGGGATAGTTTTAATTTAGACTTTTCCGTATCAGATATTCCCAACTTGGTGCGTTCTAAACAATAGTCCAACTTCCAGTTCTTGTATTATTCAGAAACTTCTAGAGTAATATGTAGAACTTCTTTTATGAAAGTGTTGTTAGTCCATTAATCATTATTCCAATGCAAGATGCTTGTTAAAAGATCATAACACTGGATAAGAATAAAATTGATTTGGAGCATAGCTCGGAATGAATAAATTATCAAGGATAATATATAAAAAAAATCAAAGGGAATTGATCGAGCACACGCATCTTGAAAAGAAAAAAGTATTCCAAGAATGACAAATCCAATACAAGTAATATAAAGACTAGGTGCCCTAGATATCGCAGCTTGAACTTCTTCGTACAAACTTTTAAGAACCGTTTTGAGTTTGTCATGTGTTTAAGATATCTACAGTATTTTGTTGATGCCCTAGACGTCACATGCCCCCTTTTCCTATTAATTCAGATATAGCAAGATCACTGCATGCCCCATTTTGATCAATATTTGAGCCCCCCTTTTGAGTTTTTAACTCAAATCCCCTTTGGTCTTAAAACGCCCTTTACAGGTTTTCACATTGGCCTATTTTTTTAAGGACTTAAAGCGCCTTTTGTGGGTTTTCACCTTGGTCCCTTCTTTTTCTTCAAGTGAAGTACTTCTTGACTGAATCTGAATTTACAGGATTAGGCAAGTTTTTACCATCCATTTCGCCCAAAATCAATGCTCTTCCAGAAAAGGCATTTTTTACAACATAAGGTCCTTCCCAATTTGACATCCATTTCACTCTAAAATTCTTTTGTAGAGGAAGGATCTTTTTCAACACCAGGCCCCCTTCGTGGAATTCTCTAGGACGAATCTTTTTGTTGTAAGCTCACATAATTCGTTTCTGGTACATCTGATCGTTGTGAATAGCTTTTAGCCTTTTTCCTTCTATTAGGTTCAACTGATCATATCGAGATTGGATCTATTCTGTTTCATCCAACTTTAGCTCAACCAATACCCGGAGAGAAGGAATTTCAACTTCAATTGGTAAAACTGCCTCCATACCATAAACTAAGGAGAAAGGCGTTGCCGGTAGAAGTTCTGATTGATGTTCGATAAGCAATGATGGGAAATGGTAATTTCTCATGCAAGTCTTTGGAAGTTTTAGTCATTTTTCCAACAATTTTCTTGATATTTTTGTTAACCGCCTCCACTGCACCATTCATTTTTGGGCGATACAGTGACGAATTATAGTGTCTGATCTTGAATTGACTACAAACCTTTCTCTATTAAGCTGTTGTTCAAATTCAATGCATTTTCAGATATGATTCTTTCAGGCATTTTATATCGACATATAATCTCTATTTTTAAGAACTTGCTGACTGCTGCCTTTGTGACATTAGCATATGAAGCAGCTTCTACCATTTAGTGAAGTAATCAATAACCACAAAGATGAAACGATTCCCATTAGAAGCCTTCAGTGAGATTAACCCAATGACATCCATACCCCACATGGAGAAAGGCCAGGGAGAAGTCATAACGTGAAGAGGTAAAGGAGGTGCATGTATTTTGTCTCCATAAATTTGGCATTTATGGCACTTCTTGGCATAATTGATGCAATCTCCTTCTATGGTGGACCAGTAGTACTCGAACCTCATAATCTATCTAGCCATTGTGCAACCACTGGCATGCGTTACGCAAATACCCTCATGGACCCTCTTCAAGATTTTCTTAGCCTCCACACCGTCCACACATCTTAATAGTACTTGATCATTTCTCTTTTTATATAAGATCTCCCTATCTAAGACATAATCAATAGCTAGTCTTCTCAAAGTCCTCTTATCATTCTCAACTGCCTGGTCAGGATACTCACGATTCTTCACATATCATAATATATCTTGATACCAAGGGCTGTCATCCTTTTCTCCCTCTTCGATATTGTAACAATGAGCTGGGGTTTCATAGATACTCATCTGGATAGGCTTTATGTCCTCTTGTCTGTTCACTTTGATCATGGCGGCTAGAGTAGCCAACGCGTCAGCCATCTGGTTTTTATCTCATGGGAGATAGTAGAAAGTAATGTCATCAAACTCTTCAATGAATTTGAGAACTAGCTTTCGATAACTGATTAATTTAGGATCTCTTGTTTCCCATTCACCTTTGAGCTGATATATCACTAATGTTGAATCCCCATATACCTCTAGTACTTTGATTTTATGTTTTATAGCTGCACGAATGCCTATGGTGCAAGCTTCGTATTCTGCCACGTTGTTTGTGCAATCAAAATTCAATTTGCAAGTAAAAGTTTAATGATATCCATTTGGGGATACTAAGACTGCCCTGATTCCATTGCCCATAGTGTTCGAGGCTCCATCAAAGTTTAGCTTTCAAATGTGACCCACTTGGGAATTTTCTTCAGTGGTTGCCACATACATCAAATATCCTCATTCGGAAAATCAAAATTCAAAGGCTCGTAATCCTCTAAGGCTTTACTAGCTGGAAAGTCAGCTATCGCACTCCCTTTCACGATCTTCTAACTTACATAGATTATGTCAAATTTGAAAAGCAAAATCTGCCATCTGGCCATCCTCCCATTCAAAGCAGTCGACTGTATCATATACTTTAAGGGGTCTAACTTTTAAATTAGCCAAGTCGTATTGTACAACATGTATTGCCTTAATCTCCGAGTTGTCCAAATCAGGGCATAACATAATTTTTCAATAAGAGAGTATCTCATTTCATAGTCAGTGAATTTCTTACTGAGATAATATATCTCCTTTTCTTTCCTTCCTGTCTCATCATGTTGGCCTAGCACACATCCAATGGAATTGTCAAACACCTCTAAATACAATATCAGTGGTCTATCTGAGCTAGGTGGCGATAGCACTGGAGTATTGGATAAGTACTGTTTCATCTTGTCAAAAGCTTCTTGGCATTCTTCGTCCCAAGTCCCTGGATTATGTTTCTTCAGAAGACAGAATATGGGGTCACATTTCTTGGTTAGTTGTGAAATGAACCGGGCAATGTGATTCAATCTCCCTAAGAAACCTCGAACTTCCTTCTGTGTACGTGGCGGAGGTAAATCTCATATTACCTTAACTTTGTCAAGGTCAATCTCGATTCCTTTTTCACTGACTATAAAACCCAACAGCTTTCCTGACCAGCTCCAAAAGTGCATTTTGTTGGGTTAAGCTTGAGCTGGAACTTTCTCAGTCTTAAGAACAACTTTCTCAGGACCTGCACATGTTCCTCTTCTGTTCTAGACTTTGCAATCATATCATCAATGTAAACCACGATTTCCTTGTGCATCATGTCATGGAACAAGGCTACCATGACTCTTTGATATGTTGCTCCTGCATTCTTTAAACCAAATGGCATCACTTTATAGCAAAACGTTCCCCACAAAGTGATGAATGTACTCTTTCCCATATCTTCGGGATGCATTTTTATCTGATTGTATCCAGAGAAGCCGTCCATAAAGGAAAACAGAGAGTAGCCCGCTGTATTATCCACTAAAGTGTCAATATAAGGCAATGAAAAATTATCTTTTGGGCTGGCCTTATTCAAGTCCCTATAATATACACATATTCGTCCTTTCCCATCTTTTTTAGGGACTGGAACGATATTGGCTACCCATTCGAAATACTTGACTGCCTGTAAGAACCTAGCATCAAACTATTTTTTGACTTCCTCATTTATTTTTAGCACAATATCAGGCCTCATCCTCCAGAGTTTCTGCTGAACTGGCTTGCAGTCCTCTCTTATAGGAAGGCGATGCACTACAATGTCAGTGCTTAACCCCAGCATATCCCGGTATGACCATATGAAGACATCTTTGAATTCTTGGAGTAACTCAATGAGGTCTCGCCTCTTCTTTGTGGTAATGTCAGTTCCAATATTCACCTCTTTTTCCTCTTCCAAGCTCACAATTTCTATTGATTCCTGGTGAGGTAGGATTTGTTTCTCTTCCTATTCTACCATCCTCAACAAGTCCGGAGATAAACCACAGTATACGTCATCTTCAAAGTCATGCGATCCCTCTAAACACGTCTTGTTCAAAAGAAAATTCTGATTTGGTAGCAGCGTCACACATGTCATTTATATCCAGGGACCTATTGTAGGTACAAAAGAATATACAAAGAATGGATGAATTTATGAATAATTATTTGTATAGCATAATTATGAATGATTAAAAGAATGATTTGGAAGAAAATCCCAAAGGAGAAAAATATTTACTTGTATGGAATAAAAGAATATTTACTTAAAATGATTACAAAAATGTACTTCATTAAAATATTGATGTTTGGGCATGAGCCTATTTCACAAAGGGATTCTTATTACTTTCTAAGCTAAAAGCAATAAGAGTGTTCTGAACATTATTCTGAGTAAGCTATAAATACTACAGGGATTACTTCTGCAGTCCAATTGCTTAGCACGCTCCCAGGTTCATAAGGGCAGATATCTAACAAGTTCCTTCCTTCAATTTTCTCTTCATGAATGGCATTGATATGAACGTTTCCCAATATTTCTGCAATAATTTCTATCATTGGCGTCTTTCGCTCGGGATCAATAATCCCTCCTGACACAAAAATTTCGGATATGCGGGGGAATATCATTGGTTCCCACTTGATTTTCTCCCCACTCACGTGTGCCCTTCTTCTTTCTTGCCCCTTCTCTAACTCCTTCCTTCTTTGTCTTGTATTTGGCTTGTACCCTAAGCCAATACGATCATACTTGTCCTTCAGCATTGGAGCCTCAACTTTTCCTTGAAGATGTCTCCCTAGTCATTTTCCTAGCAAAGCTCCTCCTCCTACCATCAACTGTAGACCCATTCTTGTAGCCTTGGACATTTTTGGCAATGGAATCTTACTCCCCTTAGTAATAAATGCTGTATTTACAAACTCCAAAGACCGAAAAGAACATTCAACTGCCTCATCATTTATCTCTAAGTACAGCGCATCACTAGTTACCGTCGCTATAATATCCTTCTTGGCATTTATTGTCACCAATCGACCCTCTGATATCAGCTTCAACTTTTGATGTAATGATGAAGGTATGACCCCTACCGAATGTTTCCATGGTCTTCCTAACAAACAATTGTAGGAAGGTTTGATGTCCATGACAAGGAAGTCTACCTCATAGATAGTTGGACCAATCAATAAGGGTATTTCAATTCTTCCCATAACATTTCTTTTAGTGCCATAAAATGTTCTCACTATATTTTGGCACGACTTCATATGCGAGCTATCTACTGGCAACCTATTAAGTGTGGACAAGGGTAGTACATTTAATGCTGATCCATTGTCAATCAGGACCCCAAATAAGGTGAACCCTTTGCATCGGGTAGTAATGTACAGAGCTTTAGTAGACCCCATACTTCCAGGTGGTATTTTATCATCATTGAAGAAGATGAAGTTATCGGCACCTATATTGCTAACCAACCGATCTAATTTATTGACAGAGATATCATTGGCCACATATGTTTTATTCAACACTTTCATTAATACGCTTCGATGTACTTCTGGACTCAAGAGCAAAGCTAGTACAGATATGCGAGCTGGTTGTTTATACAACTATTCCATAACATTATACTCGCTGTGCTTTAAGAATTTGAGGAATTCTTTGGCTTCTTCCTCTCCTACTGGATAGTTGATGGGCTCGACTGCTTCCTTTTTCCTTTGTTCTGTCATCTCCTGTCCTTTTATAGGTTCTACTTGGGGATTTATCACGTCGTAACGTCTCTCACTATGTGTACGAAAACATATATCCTAATCTTCTTTTGAAGCACCGACTGAAGTCTCCCTTCTCGTGATGGTTACATTGCACTCATAGTTCCACGGGACCTTTTTGCTATCCTTGTAAAGGAAGGTTACGGGTTTCTGAATTGTGATTTTTGGAGCTACCAGTATTCCAACGTCATTATTTTTTTGTCTTGAAATGATAACCACAAGATGATTTACCTTCGAAACCTTCATTGTAGACTCGGATGCATATATACTTCCTTCCTCCTTGACTTCATCATCGAATTCCACTTCCTTGTCATCCATCATGCCTCGAACTAGGACTTTGAATTCTTTACACTCTTGGATTTTGTGCCCTTCCTCATGGTGGGACTCACAATAATACCTCGTCTTTTCACATTTTTCTCTGAATCTGAAACAATTAATCCCCTTTTAATCATCTCTTCCCAAACCCTTCTCAGAGAAGTTTTTACTTTTGCAATGTCGGTCTTGATTCTTCTCCCAATAGCTTCACTTATCATGTTTATCCCATTAACAACATGATTGGGTAGCGGATTTTCTGTATTGGATGAATCATCAAATTTGACAATACCCATATTGATGAACCTTTCAACCAATTTTCTAAAGGTGATACAATTTTTTATAGAATAGCCCGTAATTCTTATATGATAATCGCATTGTGTGTTTGCATCATACCATTTAGGTGGCAGAGGCTACAAGGGCTTTAAATAGAAAGGAGAAACAACGTGTATATCGAACAAACTTTGGTATAACTCCTTATACGACATTAGAATTGGCGTGAACTGGAGCTTCTCATTGTTTTGTCTTGTACCAGATTCTTACTTTGATGAACCTTGTTGGTTGGCAACCCCCTTTTCCTGTTTTATTTACAGTGATCTATTTTAAGTAACCTTTGTTGTATATACTCGTGTTGTTCACCTCGTTTTCTTTTTTCCTCGAGGCTGACCTTTTGTTACTTTTTCTGGCATCTATCTTCCCACTTCTTATGACATTCTCAATCATCTCACTATTCATGAATATATCTGAAAAATTTTTGTGGCACTTCCTAGCATGTGTGTAATGAATGGATCTTTTAGCGTGTTAATAAAGAGCATCGTAGTTTCTATTTCTAGGAGCGGCGGCTGAACTTGGATGGCAACCTCCCTCCATCTCTGTGCATATTGCCTAAAACTCTCACTAAGTATCTTCTCCATGTTTTGTAAAGTAATTCTATCAGGAGTCATATCTGTTACATGACTATATTGCTTCATGAATGCTTGTGCTAGGGTCACAGGCCAAAGTGCAAAGCCCGTGACCATGGCACAAGAAGCGCCCCATAGAGGTCTATCGATTAGATGGGGAACATTTAGCCCACAAGAACTGGCCCGATTCAGAAAACTATTGAAGAAGCCTAACAGATTGAAGCCTGGTTGGCCCGATAATAAAGACATGGCAACTTAGGCTAATTTTGGTAACTAATCTTAGAAGATAGAGAGAATCATATCTTGTAAAGATCAGATTAGATTTGATATGGCAAATCTTGTAAATCCCTAAATCAAAAGATATAGTGAATCTCGTCTGTCGATGTAAATGTATCTTGACCGTCGGTTTTGGGGGAGCTCAACTATAAATAGAGAGCCTCCCCCTCATTCGTACTCATCCATTGTAAGGTGAATTCTTAAGAGTAATAGAATTCCTTAAGCATTTACTCAAACACTTTGTGTGCATTCTTTCTTTGGATTTTTGTTGTTCTTTTGTAGCTTCTTTTGGCACAATCGCTTCCACTATACAAATTGGTGCCTTGAAGGAGTTCTAAAGAATCTTCACTTTTGGGCGTAAAGGCTGACTTAGGCGAGTTTGGAGCAAACGGATCGCCTAAGGCCGCACAGTTTGCAAGACTAAAGGTCTAGCCCCGTGGCAAGTGGTATCCGAGCTAAGTTTTGAACCAAGTGATATTCGAGTTGGTTCAAAGGCACCGTTAAGATGTCAAAATAAGTCGTTAGTCAGAGTGAGCCAATGGAGACCCGTAGGAGGGCCAGAAAAGTTAGCCGCTCGAGGGAAATGCTGATAGCCTTGGAAAATCGAGTGGTCAATCTCAAGGAATCTGTAGAGAACGTGAAAAAGACACTTGAATTCGTCGAGGGACGCACAGATGGGTTTGACTCAATGGAAGAGCAACTCAGAGATTTTGTGTTGGATTCTCTCGATGCCAATAGGGAAAAGATGAATGAATTAGTAGAGTCCATTGCGGAAAAGCTGGCAGAGAGGGATGAAGCTCTCGATGATATGTCGTTAGCCATGAAGAAAGAAATAGAGGAGTTTAAAGGGGAGCTCGCAATCTACAAAGCCGCTTTGAGTAATGGGATGTTATCTTCAAGGCCGAAGTAACAAGCAATGGATGTTTCCAAACCGGAGAAGTTCAAGGGTGCACGATCCGCAAGGAATGTGGACAAATTCTTGTGGGAAATGGAGCAATACTTTCGAGTGATTGGCATCGAAAATGATGCCATTAAGGTAAGCACTGCTTCAATCTATTTTACTGATGTAGCTCTCTTGTGGTGGCGTCGTAGGTCTACAGATGAGAAACATGGTGGAAACGCAATTGGGACTTGGGAGGAGTTCCAAAGACAGTTGAAGAAGTAGTTTTACCCACAGTATACCGAGAATGAGGCTCGGGCTAAGTTGCGTCATCTCACGCAACAAGGCACTGTTCGGAAGTATGTTCGGGCATTTAGCGAGTTGATGCTTCAAATCTTCGACTTGAGCGAGAAAGAAGCTTTGTATTGGTATGATGATGGGTTAAAGCCGTGGGCAAATCATGAGTTGTGAAGGCAAGGAATCACCGAACTTACTGTAGCCATGGCCGAAGCAGAGTCCTTTGTTGAGCTTGATCCAGCGAGAGACAAGCTTGAGGCATCTAAGCCCAATCGAAAGGGCAATAGTGAGAGAAACCATGAAAAATGAAGAGGGACATAGCGATGATGGCAACAGCACTGATAGTAAAAGTGGTACTGGGAAATCACGAGATGCGAAGTGGGGATTAGACAACCCAAGGGACAAGAGGAAGAAGATAAAATGCTTTCTTTGTCAAGGACTACACATGGCATGAAAATGTTCGAATAAAGTGATAATTTCGGCAATCAAAAAGAAGGATGAGCTGAAGGAAGAGGCGAAACCTACCGAGGTAAAGACATCGAAAGTCAATTCGATGGTGCTCATTCCTGGAAAGAGGAATGGTGAAAATAGGTTGATGTTTGTAGATATCAACATTGCGGGTCAGAAGCGGAGTGCTCTTATTGATACAGGAGCATCGGACTTGTTCATGTTAGAAAAGGTTGCAAAGAAGCTTGGTCTGGCGATTAGAAAATCGAATAAGAAGATCAAGGTAGCAACTTCTGAGAAAGCTCCAACTGTGGGAGTAATTCGTGATGCGGAACTACAAATCGACGAATGGAAGAGCAAGGAAGAATTTGAGGTAATCCGATTAGATGATTACGATTTTGTGCTTGGCTTAAACTTCCTTGTCAGGATTCAGGCAACTCTGTAACCATGGGCCGATCAATTCCATCTTGTCACTGGTCCGTCAACAAAAAGTGTTGTGCCGGTACAGCGGGATGTGAAGGTTGGGACGAAGGTGTTATCGTCAATTCAACTAGTCGAAGATGTTTCGTATTGGAGAAACATTAAATCGTCAAAACAGAATGCTACGAAAGCCCCTTCAGAAGTGTTAATGGCACAAGAGACCGATATGAAGCCTGCGGGATCGACTGTAGAGCCGACACCTTTGGGAAATGTGGGTTGCGCATCGAGCTTCAAGGGGAAAGGAGCGATGCAAAGACAGTCGAGACGAGTAAATACTGCGAGTAAGGTACATTGCAAACACTTTGATAGTGTTCTGAATTCTGACTTGTTGGCTTGGCAAGGTCGTAGGAGCCCTTTCAAAGTTCATAAGCAAGGAGGCAAAGGGACTATAGGTGCTATGAAGCCAAGATATGAGAATCTAGGGGATTCCAGTGGAACAAGTCAAAATTGGGGCAAGTTAAAATGGAGACTTCTTACCAACAAAATGTACCAACGAGCGCAACAGTTCAAGATAAGAGGCAACAGAAGCCGAGGCATAGGTTTCGAAGGAAGGGACAACCCATTTGCAAGACAAGTCGGGAAGAAGCCGAGGCAACGAGAAAATTCCAAGGTGAATCAAGTCAGTGTGATCCAGAAGTCTCAACGAGGGCGTTGCGAGAATGGGTAGGGGAGAATGTCACAGGCCAAAATGCAAAGCCCGTGACCATGGCACAAGAAGCGCCCCATAGAGGTCTATCGATTAGATGGGGAACATTTAGCCCACCAGAACTAGCCCGATTCAGAGAACTATTGAAGAAGCCTGTCAGATTGAAGCCTGGTTGGCTATATGATAAAGACATGGCAATTTAGGCTAATTTTGGTAACTAATCTTAGAAGATAGAGAGAATCATATCTTGTAAAGATTAGATTAGATTTGATATGGCAAATCTTGTAAATCCCTAAAATCAAGGGATATAGTGAATCTCGTCCGTCGATGTAAATGTATCTTGACCGTCGGTTTTGGGGGAGCTCAACTATAAATAGACAGCCTCTCCCTCATTTGTACTCATCCATTGTAAGGTGAATTCTTAAGAGTAATAGAATTCCTTGAGCATTTACTCAAACACTTTGTGTGCATTCTTTCTTTGGTTTTCTGTTGTTCTTTTGTAGTTTCTTTTGGCACAATCGCTTCCGCTATACAAATTGGTGCCTTGGAGGAGTTCTAAAGAATCCTCACTTTTGGGCGTAAAGGCTGACTTAGGCGAGTTTGGAGCAAACGGATCGCCTAAGACCGCACGGTTTGCAAGACTAAAGGTCTAGCCCCGTGACACTAGGTCCCTCCACGATCTAATCCTGGTACAGTTCAATTGGTTGTACCATTTGGAAGCTGCCCCCACCAGGCTGTCTTAGAAACAGTGTATTAGCAGTTGGTCATTGTTAACGCATCCAGCCATCCGTCTGCAAAACATGGTGATGTGAGCTTCAGGGAAACTGGTCCCGTTGTACTTTTCAAATTCTAGCATTTTGAACTTGTAAGGAAGAACTAAATCTGGAACCAAGCTCAGATCTCTAGCGTCAATTCCATGATGACTATCAGCACTTTCCATAGCCTTAAACTTTTCCTCTAGCCATCTACACCTGTCCTCTAGCTGTTTTGGTAATTCCGTCTTTACTTTTTCCTTTTCTACTACTTCATCAAAATCGGGGATAATTGAATTAGTTGGGTTATCTACTAGGTTTGAACCTGATCCAGCCTGAAAGTTCATTAGCATCGAAGCATCGGCCTGAGATTGTTGAGGCCTAATTATGACGGATGGTCTTCGCAGGTACATCTCAGCTTGGGCCTGTATATTTTGTGGAGTAAAACCTAGAGGATAGAGCGGCTCCTCATTATTCTCACCAGGGTTTGTCATGGGGCCTTTTCATTTATCTATTCTCCTAGTCAATAATTGGGTCAACTGGATCATCATGCTTCTTTGAGATTCTAACATTTGTTCGTTATGTCTTGTTGGATCTTAGCTAGCTGCTCTTGCATTTGCGCTTGTAGCTGGTCTTGCATCTCCCTTTGAAGTTGTTCAAGTTTTTCTAATCTTTGGTCCATGTCTTTCGTCTTGGCTCTGGTACCGTAACTATGTTTGGTTGGTAGGTTTTTTACCGGTTGCTAGATAAAAATGAAATGATTTTAACCAATTAGGATCTTTTGGTGGAATTTAATGAATATCATGTAATGTAAATGAATGAAGTGAATGCAAAAGGGTGTCGATTTTGATTCAATTCCATTTAAAAAACTTTACCAGAAGAAAAAAAATCTTTACATAAAATTGATTACATATATGGCTTTGCCCTAACACTCAAAGCTTTAATATTCCTAAGTAGTGAAGCTAACTCCTACCCCCGGTCTGATTCCAGCTCGTACTTTACACTCAGTACTTCAACTTGTACTGCCAAAGTCTATAAGTAATCAACTACCCCTCGAATCTGAGCCACAGCCTCTCCCATAATGTGATCTTTGTTTCTAACTTGGTTTTGACAATAGAGAAGTTGTTCTTTCTGACACTTTTCACTGGCCTCAAGGAATTTAATCTGCATTTCACAGTTTTGTAATGTCATTTCTAATTCTCCCACTCTTATTTTTATTTGCTCGATCTTACTTAAGCTCGCTCTTAGCTCTATCGCAGAATTACGGTTTCGATATTGATGAAGAGTTTTCTCCAGTTCAGCCACTCTAGCCTTTAGTTCACCCTTTTTGTTTCAATTTTCTAACAAACTCCTCTCTAGGGTTTCATTTCGCATCTGGGCCTCATGGAATTTCCTTTCTTATTTATTAGCCTTGATCTTTTCCTCTTGAATTTCCTGACACCAATGCTCTAAAGTTTTCCCTAACCTGGCAGTTCTCATTGAGAAATGCAACTTCTTATAATCTGTTTTCAAACTATCCAAATCTTCTTCAGCTTTATTCTTCCCTTTTTTTAATTTCTCAGTTTCTAGCTTCTGAACATCTATGTCTAGTCTCAAATTGATATTATTCTCTTCCATTTGTTTTATCTTCTTTTCTAACTCTGAATTTCTTCTTTCAAAATCCTATATTATAATTTTTAGCTCAGAGGGACAACTCGCAAATGTTTTCCTATCGGCTGGCTGTCTCCTTGACTTGGCTCAGGTATATTATCATTAATCCTCCTACCCCACCACTCGATATATTCAGGGGTCATCATTGGACTTATTGTCAATCTCTTCATTTGTTGAGTCTGGTTCTAGGCATTGGACATCTCTCGAATCTTCTTGTAACCATCGCCCTTATATGAGAACCCGCACTGAGCTAGTCCTTGGGTTGCGGGTACGAACTACCTTGACCTATACTGTCTTAGTACTAGCAACAGTGCATAGCCAATAGCTCTCCAGATCCCAAGTAGAGGGACTAGTCGAAATTACCACATCTATATAAGATCTCATCTGGAAGCATCCAAGGAGCTCTCCATTAGATATCCTTTTCTTGAAGATTCTTAAGCATTGCCATCCATTTTTCCTCCGTAATATCCTTCCGCTTCGGTATGACTACTATCTCTTTCAAGGGCAAATAATTTTCAGAGAAAACCCAATAAAAAACCTTATCAACTTTCCAAAATTGACTGTGAACCATGCTAAAAGGAGCTGCGCACATCCAATGAATCTACCCTCACCCGCTCTCCGGCATTCGTTCAGCGATCTGAAGGTTTCTGCTAAAATTATCAGGACTGGTGTAACCCTCTTATCAAGTCAGTCAAAGAGATCGATGACTGATTCATCAACGTGTCCCAAGGCTTTGGGAAAGACAACTAAGTCGTAGAAGCTCAAGGCAAAGACATCAACTTTCTTCTTCGTACCCGGGTGTGCTAGAATTAGATCCTTTAAGTTCATCCAAGGAATGCATTTGCCATCCCCCTTCTACTTGATCCGTACTGCAACCCATTACTCACTCATCCCGGTAATATTCATTAATTTCTTCAAAAATTTTAGGATATTAACAGCTCTCGAGTAAGCTTTGTCTACTTGAATTTTCGAGCAACGAAGTAAGGCCATGTATTCCTCCAGTGTAGGCACCAGATCAATTCCCCCAAAAGTGAAACAACTGTAAGCAGGATTCCAAAACTAGGCAAGGGCGCGAAACAAGTGTTTATCCACCTTTATGTCAAGCAGATAAGGCAGATCTCCATAGCCAAAGTAGAAAAGCTGCTTGACCTCATCATTCCACTGATCCCAGATTTTCTTCAATTCTTGCAGACTATTTTGGGTTACACTAATACGAGTGAAGTCCCACGACTCTGATACATATCCTTCGGCCAAACTATCACCTTTTTTCTGCTGTGTTGTCTTAGACCAAATTTGGACAGCCGCATTATCCTCCACCTTATCAAGAAATCCATTTTCCATGATAAGCTCTCTATCTAGTAACCGAATATGAACCAACGCCTTTTCTGATGAAATGTTATGCAGTCAAAATGCCATACAATCAAAGCAAAACACAAAAAAGTTAGTGTCACATATAAGAAATAGAATTCAACACAAACATGAAATAATAAAGTACTTATTCGGGAATCTACTAGGGTTTGGTATAGTTCTATCTAGGGCAAGTTCCTAAAGTTCACTACATGAGGTTTGGCTTTTAGAGCAAAGGTACTTGAACCAGCAGATTCCTCGATCCTCACCCATTATAGGCTTATACGGACCGAGTTCGGTTCAGGAGAATACATTTTCCTATGGCTGCACAGAGATGAAAATCTCACGAAGACATAGGTACGTATGTATTCCGAAAGTAATCCACTATCCTGCACGGAGGTGAAGACCTCACGAAGGACTAGTTTCTCACTCCCACTTAAAGGAGTAAAATTGACCAACTTATGTAATACAATGTGTGGAGATATAAAAATTTAAAATACAAAACATGATGAAAACTATAACTTAAAACAAATGAAATGCAATGAGAAAATCATATGTTAAAAACCAAAATTTCAACTTTCGACAAAAAAGTCAAAAATTAATCAATTTACGGCTTGACTCTCTTATGTTCCCTAGTGGAGTCGTCAAGCTGTCGAAACCATTTTTAAATAAAATGATCGAATTTGATTTTGAAAAACGGAAACGAAAAAAACAGGAGTCGCCACCGATATTTTTAGGTGTGATTGGATCACCTTGCGATTCAATCGTTTTAATAAAACGTTTTTATTTTACTAAAACAATAATTTTGGTCTACAGAATTCAAGAAAAACGGGTTCAGGAGTCGATTACATGTGAGGAAGGATTAGCACCCTCGTCATGCCCAAAATTGGTACCTAGTCAATTAATTAATGTCTTAATGTCGAAAAATTGAAAAGTCGAAAGGAAATTTAAAAATACGACCCTTTTAAAATCACCCAAAAATTTAAGGAAAGGTGTATTTCACATTAATCGAGAAAAAGAATTATATCCCGTGAGTTAGCACACAATACCTTTAATCCCGACACGAGAATAAACAACAAAAATTTATTTATTTTTAGAAATTTTGATTATTTTGATTTTAGAAAAGAAATCATATCCCGTAAGTTGGAACACAGTCCTTTTCTGATTCCAAAGACAATTTTAAAAAAAAAATATGTTTTTTTTAAAAAAAAGGGTCGTATATTTGGAATTATAAAAAAAATCAAGACCCCATAAGTTAGGATACGATCTTTCTGAATTTTAAAATACGAAGTATTTTATTTTTTTAAAAATATGCATTTTGGACGAAGTTGATGCGATACTTGAAATGTTACACGAATAAAATATTAGACTAACAAACGACCACAATGCGAGTGTACTAATAAACAAATCGTTACAAATACAGCAACAATGATACATCATTTTAACGCAAATATTAACAATAAATAAAAAATAAAAGATAAATAAATAAATAACATCAATGAATAACAACAATAAAACAATAAAAAATAACAAAGTCATACTAAATTTAAAAGGGCAAAATGAATTAATAAATAAATATACAAATAAATATTTAAAAAGAAAAATAATTTATGAAATATTCAAAGGACAAATAAGGATGAAATTAAGATTGTAATAAAAATAATACTAATAAAAATGAGAGTAATAACAATGATAGTAACAATAAAATATACACTAAAAATAAAAAAAAACTATTATAAAATGGGTGAAATTAGAGTTATAATAAAAAAATAGTCTAAAGTTTTAAATTTAAAAAAAAGGAAATAAAATAAAATAAATGTATTTAAAGTATTTTGGTAAGTAAATAAAAAAGATATAATGGAAATAATAATGTACAAATTGATTGATTTAACAATATAGTAATAATAATAAGTACATAAATAATAAGGGTAAAATAATAATGGTAATAATAATATTAATTTAATAATAAAATAGTCAAAATAATAACAAGGACTAAATTTAGCTTTAAAACAAGAATTTGGGGCCAATCAGAAATAAATAAAATGAATACGGCCCCAATAGAACGTGCGGATGACAATGAGGGGCCAAATGGGTAATAATTCCCTCCCTCCAAAACACATAGGTTCAAGGGACCAAATTATAAATTGAAATAAAATACAGGGCGAAATTTAAAGAATAAATGGAACCTAATTGCAAAGTAATTTAAAAGCGAAAGGGATAAAGGTGCAAATTGTCCATTAATCAAAAACACGCGAATCCTCGCCTTGGGTCGGGTCACCGCGCGGGTTAGGGCCAAAACGATGCCGTTTTGGCACCTGAACCTCTCTTGCAAAATGGCACTGTTTTATTGTTCTATTTAAACCAAAAAAAAATTAAAACAACATTTTAGCATCACATTAAAAAAAACCAAAAACCTCTTCTCTTCTCTCTCTGCAACAGCCCCAAGCCCGGCCAAGCTCCGGCGCCGGACCACTGCGTCGGCCGTCGACTGCCGGCGACGCCGCCGCTGCCGCTCGCGTTGGCCGGAAAATAAAAAACTCATTTTTTGTGTTTTTTCCTCTCCCTGACTCAAAAACACCGATTTTCATCGGAATCGGCACCTCTTCCTCAAAAAAGGTATGATTTTTATCACTTTATTTTCGGTTTTTAAAACAAAAAGGGAAAATAAATAAATAAATAAGAAATCAGATACCTTCGAAAATGGCTTGTATTTGAACTGATTTTTTTTCCGTTTTTTTTTATTCATTCGTAAGTTAAAAAAATACAAACTCGGGACTCTTTTTATAGCCCGAAAATACTAATTATCTTCATATTTTTTTCTATTTTTTACACTATTTTCTTGCTTTTGGACTCTCCTAGTTTATTTTGCAGGTACAAGGATGTGGCGGCACACGCGAAGAAAGCGGTGGGCGCGGGGGCTACCGTTGGGCTACTGTTGGGGGCGGCGGCTGTTGGGGTTTATTTTGTTGTTGTTTTGGGCTAAGCTTTAGTTGGGCTGTTTGGGTATTAGGTTGTTTGGGTATTGGGTCGTTATAATTGGACATTAATTTATTTATTTTTTATATTTGGGCTGTTTTGTTTTAATAGGCCCGGGCATAATTTGGGTTTTACATTTCGTATTTTAGAATTCAAAAAGTCGTTCCCTAACTTACGGGATTTTGATTTTTTCCGATAAATCCAAATATACGAACCATTTTTCAAAAACACATTTTCAAAATTATCTCGGGAATTAAGGAAGATCGTTTTCCAACTTACAGAATATGATTTCTTTTTTAAAACCGAGATAATTAAAATTTTCTAAAAATAAATAAAATTTTCGGTGTTTATTCTCATTTCGGGATTTAAGATTATATCCTAACTCACGCGGTATAATTCTTTCTCTCGAATGACGTGAAATACGCCCATTTTAAATTCTTTTTGATAATTTTAACAAAAGGACCGTGTTTTAAGTCTCATCAAAATTTTTAACTTTCAACATTAAGACATTAATTAATCAATTAGGTACTAATTTTGGGCGTGACGAGGGTGCTAACCCTTCCTCGCACGTAACCGACTCCCGAATCTATTTTTCTCGAATTTCGTAGACTAAAATCATTGTTTTAGTAAAATCGAAACATTTAATTAATAAATTGAATTGCAAGGTAATCCGATCACACCTCAAAAAATATCAGTGACAACTCTCTTTTTTTTCGTTTTTATTTTCAAAATAAAAATCGACCCTTTTATTAAAAAATTGATTTCGACAGACCTCATACGAAATCAATTAATTTATTGTTGCCAAAAGACCAGACAATTATAAAGTTTGGGACATGAAGTTAAAGTAGCTTTAGTGCATTGCTTGCCCAATGAATTGTAATACTGGAATTTCTAGATTTTGGAGATTAAAAAGGTAAAAGAGATTATGATAATACAGAAGAAAAAGTGGCCACACTAGAGTCATATCAAATTAATTCCTTAGTCACCATTATCACGGGGAACTCCATAATTTTGATTCTTGTCCCGTATTGTCATATCTTAACCATTTCAAACCTAATATATTTTATCAGTACACTTAATCGTGCAAAGAGGACTCTATCTCACTTTATTGATGGCTCTTCCAACTATCTACCAATGCATGGCAAATTAAAGCATTTTGTAATTAGGTTAGATTAGATTACATTCTCTAGTGCAAAGGTTACTTCAATGTAATTTTCAAAAATTATGAACTAAATCTTTGTACTTTTATTTCATGAAACTTAGTTATTTTATTTCTCAAAGAAATAAATGAAATTAATCCTTCGACCACATAATTAAGGGATGAGGTGAACCACTGCCACATCACACCACACCTCATTGTTTGTAATGCTTGATTTTAATTATAGTTGATTTGGATGTACATGTTTGAATTATAATTATACTTGTAAATTAAAAAAAACTAATATTTTAATAAAAATTAAAGGAAGATTTTTAGTTAATACGAAATTAGGCCTTTGTTTAGTCTATAAACTTTTTTTTTGTTTTGGTGCATGTCTACAACTCTTTAAATTAGTGGGTTTCATTTGGAACAAGCAAATAATGGGCCTAAAAAAGTCGTGGAAAATCCAAAATAATTGACAGTATTTCCTTGGCTGACTTCATCGTCTTAAAAGGAAATTGAAAGAAACAAGGCATGGCATGGGATTCAAATGAGCAGCAGCAAGGGGTTTGATTATTCACTAAACTGCAAGTTATTAATTTGGACAGCAAATGACTCATTCTCAAGTCACTATCGCACCAAATCCAAAAAAGCAATAAAACCCTAGTTACATACTAAATGTATATATGGATCAATTTTCCAACCACTTATATTAACTGATAACTAGTTGCATATAATATATTACAATTTTTGAAAAAGAGAATTCAATTTTGAATTTTAAAACTGATATCAGTGGGAGTCCAATCATGAATCTCAAAATAATTATCCGATTTAATTCAACTATATTTCTTAAAAGTTTCTTTAACTAAATGGATGGATAAATATTATATATAGGGTAAACTATATTATTAGTCACTAAATTATGAGTAAGTTTTCATTTTGGTCACTTAATTAAAAAAATTATAATTTGGTCACTAAACTTTTTAAAAGTTTTCATTTAAGTTGTTGAACTATTCAACTGTTTTTATTTAAATCACTAGGCTGTTAAGTTCTTTTTTTAAATTCCACTAGTAAGCTCCAAGCGGTGATTCGATGATCAATACAATGGATCAATACTCATCGACAAGTAGAACATACCTTAAATCCAATCAATCTGACAGTCAGTGTTGAAGATCAAAGAATAATGCTGTTTGAATTTTTGGTTCGCGAATTTGTAATATCCAAAGTTGTTTCATGAAAAAATACTGAACTATAGAAAAGAAGGGAAAAAAAACTTTCGATTGGTGCCAAAGTACAAACAGAAAAAGTCATATAACATCAATTTTAAAATTTTAGCGACTTACATAAAATTTTTTGAATAACTTGTTTTAGTTAAATGATAAAAATCTCCTCATAATTTAATGTTTGATGATATAGTTTAAAATATATAATGTGATGGGCCATGCTATGTTATAGCATCCAAACTCCAAAGCCCTTTGATTATATATATCCTTTTTTTTTTTTTTAGAAAATAACTTTGACAATCGAGACATTGAATGAAAAGAATGGAAAGATACTGTTTGGTCTAGTGAAAATCGATTTTTCTTGGAAAATGGAGTTGCCATTAATATGTCTTTATCTCACTAATTACCATACATTGGGCCATACTTTAATTTCATGGTTTTTGAAATACACATTTCAATTTCTGTTTGTTCTTTTCCCCGAAGCCTTCGACAAGTAAAAGCCTGCAGAGTAAAACTGGCTCTAATTATAAGGGTTGAGTTTGTTTGTCTGAAGCAGAAATTATTTGCTGCTGCTCCATTTTAGCATACGTATTCAGGTTTTTGACACATCACATGCCCTATCACCCTCTATTTATGAACCTATACATATACAGGTTGACCTACCATGACTAATAAAATTACTTACGTATAATTAAGCGTTAAGTGTGGGATATAGTGGTGGATACATTATATTTTTAAAAGAATAAATTAAATTAAATTTTAGAGATAACATTTTTAAGAGAGGTAATTATAAATTCTAAACATGAACATGGAAATCATAAAAAAAATTTTGTGTATATAAATAAATCATGATCTTTATAGAATTTTTTGAGTTATAATCACAAGTATAAACTATAAAATTATAATTAATATAGCATGAATAATTACAATTATGATTTATCATTATAATAAACTATAGGATTAATAACCATCATATATCTGGGCTAAACCAGAATAAATTTGAAAAGAAGTTATAATTATAAGTACAAATAGTATTACATGTGGAGTTATGTCTCATATTTTTCGGTTTTTTTTTCCAGTTAAACTCCATTTTTAGTTTCCCCCTTAAACTCTGATTAGTATATGTTATTTTAATATTATTTGACCTACAAATTTAGACTATAAATAGGCACTTTTCCATCCTAGAAAAATAACTCATTACATATTTAGGTATTAGCTTTTACAAGCTTCCAAAGAATTTTGTGTTTACGTTTTGAGGGTTTTTATTTCAGGTTTCGGGGTTTAGTTTTATCTCCATCTTTTGTACTAGTCATTTTTACCGTTTTAGTGGAATTATCTTTGCTCGTGATTTTTTATCCTCTTCGGAGTGGTTTTTCCACGTAAAATATTTGTGTTCAATCTTTTCAATTTCTTCATTATTTTACTTGTTCATTGCTTAATCGATTTTATCCCCATCAAACTGGTATTAGAGCCTAGTCGATTTCCAAAATCAACCTATACAGAGATGGCAACAACAAGGTTTGTTATTTGATAAGTTTGATGGCATCACAAATTTCAATCTGCGACAAGTTCAGATGACAACAATTCTGATTTAGGGTGTTTTTGAGAATGTCCTAACAGAGAATAAGCTTACAGACATAGAACAATCAAAATGACATACATTAGATAAAAAAAAGCTCTATCCTTAATTCAGTTGTGTCTCACAAATAATTTATTACAGGAGGTATTGATGGAGAAACGACATACACCCCGTGGAAAAAGTTAGAAACCCTCTACACCACAAAGTCTCTGGCTAACCTATTAATGTTGAAACAATAATTATACATGTTCCGCATGAACGAAGGTGAGTACCTTAGAGATCACATCATTTAATTTATTACTCTTTTGAATGATTTAAAGAATGTTGAGGTTCAGATTGACGATGGAGATCAGACAATACTATTATTGTGATCTTTACCCCATTCATACAAGTCTTTTAGGGAAACCCTGATTTATGGCATAGATAATCTCTCATTTGAGGATGTGAAGGGTCATTTGTTGAGTAAAAACAAACTTGACAATGAGTCTGGTTCAAGTCATTTTTTGATAGCATCAAGGAAATGACACAAGAGATGTCGCTATTGTAAGAAGTTAGGTCACGTTAAGGCAAATTGTTACAAATTGAGAAATAAAATGATTGCTAAGAGTAACGAGGAAGATTTAGTTGGTGCTAATTTGGCCAATGACAAGAGTGATGAATTCTTGTTGGTGTCAACAAGTGAAAGCTCCGAGCTTATGTCCGAATGGATATTGGACTCGGAGTGTTCTATCCACATGTGTACCAACAGGGACTAGTTTCCCACATACAATTCAGTTGAAGGTGGAGTTGTGTGTATGGGCAATGGTTCACCCAATAAGGTAACCAGTATTGGTACTATTCAGATCAGGATGCACGACGAGACAATTAGGACACTATCAAATGTCAGACATGTGCCTGACTGAAAGAAAAATCTCATCTCCTTGGGAAATTTGGACTCTAAGGGTTGTAGAATTAACATCGAGTCTAGTGGCATTAAGATATTCCACGGGACTCTCATTTTGATGAAGGGTAAAAAGATTGGCAGTCTTTATGTTCTGGAAGGATCAACAGTGACCCGTGAAATTGGACGTCCCTCGTCCGTTAATGAGATGAAGTCGACTCGTTTAAAGCGAAGACAACTTGGTCATAAGAGGGAAAATGTATGATCGTATAAGAGAGGTTCTCTTTTGAATGCAGGTTTTGCAAATATAGGGCACTACGTTTGTGAAAATTAGACCTAGTTCAGTTTTGATTTGGCAATGCATAAGTCGAAAACTAGAAGTCTTCTAGCTTCTAAGCACAACTTCGACTCAGTTAATATCCTGCATAGTTCGAGATAAGCCTATGGCGAGCTTTAGCAAAGAAGGCATTGTGGAAATATGAACCAAGGTGAAGATTTGTGGAGTTATGCCCCGCATTTTTCGGCTTTTCTTCTCTCAATTAAACTTTGTTTTTAGTTTCCTACTTGAACTCTTATTAGTGTAGTTAATATCATTTGACCTATGAATTTAGCTTTTTAATAGACCCTTTTCTATCGCAAAAAATAACTCATTACACATTTAGGTATTAGCTTTTACAATCTTTCAAAGAAATTTGTGTTTATGTTTTGAGGGTTCTTATTTCAGGTTTTGGGGTTTAGTTTTATCTCTATCTTCTGTACTCTTTATTTTTTTTTTGTTTTAGTGAAACTATATTTGCCCATGGTTTTTTTTATCCTTTTCAGAGGAGGTTTTCCACATAAAATATCTGTGTTCGATTTTTTATATTTTTTGAAAATCTAATTCAATTGTGAAAATATCTAAAAGTTTCTAAGTTGATGCAATGCTTAGAACTACTCATAACCCATCCCAACCCTTAAATAGGAGGATAAATGCGCTTCAGTACGCTCAAATCCACGTCCAGCTCCTACACTAACAACAATTCTAATACCGACCGAGCTAAGATTCAATTAACAAAATAAAATAACTACAATTAAATTCAATAATTATAATGAACAATCAAGTAAATAACCATAATACATTTCGATTTGAAACAAAGTAAATATGAAAAAATTCACGTCACTTGAGACTTTAAAATTCTTAAGCTTTCTACTAGGCTTTAAGCCAATGCCTTAATGGCCAGATTGTAACTACCATATTCAACAGCAAGGCCCTAAGAACTTTTAAGTTCAAGTTGCACATGGGTGAGTTCTCTTTAAATTATTTTGATTTCTTTTCAAAATGTTTTGATTATTAGCTTATTGTAATGGTTAAATTTTGTTTGAGGGTTTTTTTGGACAATTAAATGTAATTGGTATTGATGGGTGCTAATTGTAATTGTATCTTCTTTTTAAAAATTCCACTAATAAAACCATTTTGATTTTATAAGCGTTCATAATTTTACTTATTTTATGTAATCTATGTAATGTTTCCTACTTCCAGTGACTTAAAATATATGATTATTTATTTGATATAGATTAAAAATGTGAAAGGTGGCTAATGAAGTGCTAATTTAGTGGACAAGTTGAAGATATAAATCCAAAAGATAAACCCTCACACCTAATGAATCTAGCATTTGACTCAATTACTTAAGTTGTAATAAAGTTATATGTATTTTTCAACAATGTAATATTATTATTATTACAAAGAACTAGCAAGTCAAAATATATATTGATTTTTATTTTCTTCCTTCATTTTAATAATTTGATTCTAATTATAAGTAGTTTTACACCATTTTTGTATATCTTTCTATTATTAATATTTTAACAATTGAACTCTTGAATTTATAAATATCAAATTTGATGTAAATTAAAATTTGTTAACTATTTGTTTTAGGTAAAAAAAATTAATCAATCAATAAATATCAATATGTATAGAGAAGAGTACTTTAGATCGATGTGATGGAGATATCAGATTAGTTAAAAAATTGCATCAATAAATTTAACGGTGAAATATTTAAAATATTAATCATAGAAAGAAATATGGAAAGATATAAAACTATTTTAATTTTATATCGATGTAAGTGAATCTCTACCCTTATTTATGTTTATAGTTATATTTCTAATTGTAATTGTAAAAAGTGATTATGAAAAAGTGTTAGAATTTGTGTGACCCGATTCCCGTAACTTGTTGAATAAATGAATACAGTGGCAAAACAAGTTGGATTCGTATAGAATTATTATTCTTCTATTTGACTTTGATTAGAATAGGGTTTTTCAACCGGATTTTTCACGTAAAATTTATGTGTTCTTATTTTTCTTTTCTTATTGTTTTGCGATTGTTCTATTGCCATTATCTACATTTATTAATTAAATGAAAATATAAAATATAATGAAGATAACTCAATTAATTAATTAATTAACATAGATTCCTCTTGAAAAATGAGTTCATCTCTAGAATTGTGATTCCAACAGCAGCTTCGATTTTAAATACCGAGAGAGCAAAACACGGGACCTTTGCATTAAATTTTGTATCAATTTGTATTTAATTTATTCAAATATTCTATTAATCAATCAAATAATTTCATTTCATTAGCAACAATTTTATTTTTAAAAAATTGGGAAATCCAAACTACAATTGTATTGTTTTTTATAAGGAAAACATTAATATTATGTATTATGTAAAAGAAAATGCAAATAATGAAATAATCTTTTTAAAAAATTCCATAAGAATATTATTTTTAATGCAAAACCAGAAATCTTAAAATTATATATATTTTTATGAAAAGAAAAACAACTTAAGACAAATTAACTACATAGAAGATTTTTGAGCAAGGCTAACACTTACTTTGACAATAGACGAAATTGCTTACACTTCTTTTGGGATTTCTTCAAATAATATCAAATTTTGACTTGTATCAAAAGCCAATTTAACCATACAATTTACAATTTCATCCAACTCCCTGGGGACGTGTTATATGACCTAATGTTCAATCTTCACTAAGAGTTAATGAGTTCTTCTAATTAGGCTCGAGTTTGAAACTGTTAAGGAGAAATCCTGAACAGCCTTGACCACCTCCAAACTATATGCTTGAATCTTTACACTCTCAAATAACTTATCTTGGATAAAGGTCAGTCCATCGAGAATGTCCATAATTTAGCATCAAAGATTGAACATTTATCCAAAAATATGTTATAACCTATAATCCAATCCCCATTTCGACACCTTAAGACTTCTCCAACTACCGTAGTTTCAGACACAGCTTGCACTGCACCATCAAAGCATAAATTAATCCAATTATCCGGAGTATGAAGAAAATTAAAATTAAAATTAAAGTTTCATAAAAAGTAATAAAATTATAATTAATTAAAGAATCTGTAATTAATGCATTAGATAACTATTAGCGGATTTTTTAATCTTTTTCCTACACCATTAATTAATCATTGTTTTCCCTCGCTAAGTGCGAGAATCAATTTCTTTGGTTAGAAAATAAATAAAAAAGAGAGGATGGTGCAGGGTTTGGAAGCTTCGGCAATCGATAATTTTAGCCAATTGAAGCCAAAATTCTTGAAAAATGAACGTTGACGATTAGGTTAATTTGCTATTTGTTTTTATACGAATATTACAATGTGTTATTTAATTATTTTAATTGGTAATTAATTGCTCAAGACTTTGAGATTATCAAAAACAATGTCACTTAGAAAGTCTGGAATGAAATCTGATGTATGGATTTATTAAATAAAAATATTAAACCTCCAAAAATTTGCCTTTTTTTCCATATGTATGAGTTGGAAAAAAAATAGCAATATAATACTTTGTCAATTAATTAGTAAATTAGTTGGAATGGATATCGTGACACCGATTTCAAAATTGCTGTCTCAAGAAATGGAAGTCTTTACTTGGAGGTATCGACTTTAAAGTCAGTCCTTCAAAGTGTTGGATTCTCTATTTATATTGTAAATTTATATTTTAGTCTTTCTAATCGGATCAGATATGACATTCATGCTTCTCCATCTTTTACCAACCTTGATGTTGTTTCATAGT
Source organism: Gossypium hirsutum (assembly GCF_007990345.1). Lineage (NCBI taxonomy): Eukaryota > Viridiplantae > Streptophyta > Magnoliopsida > Malvales > Malvaceae > Gossypium > Gossypium hirsutum. The sequence continues at coordinate 61,958,937 of NC_053437.1, forward strand.
GAGCAAGGACTGAAACAAAAGAAATGCATATTGACTGGCACTTTCAGAAATCGATTTTCATTATAAAGAGTTTTTTTGATACAATATTTAGAACTATCAATAGTCTTTCTTAACTCATAAATAGGAGGATAATGCGTTTCAACATATTCGAATTTACATCCTACTACATTGACAATAATAAATAAGAGTGGGTTGGTGTTTAGGTACCACTCGTTTCCTCTCTCCATGACAAGCAGCCAACAACATTCTTCTTCCCGCCCACTCTGCATTTCTTGTTTTCTTCTCGCAACTTGTGCTCGTTTTGATTCAGATTTCAACCCCCAATCTATTTCCATTCAAAATTTCGCATTTAATGTTACAATTTTTATTTTTTTTAATAGTACCTAAACCCCTGCCACAAGTTTTTTAAAAATGTTCCTTTTTTAATACTTATATTAATTAGCAGTAATTAAATCTTGATCATTCGATTTAAATATTAGAATCTAAATTTGAAAATTAAATTACTTCAATTGATTTAACGTAATTGAAATATATTCGGACTATTAATTAATTAATTAATTCAAAATTTTAAATTGAAAATGATAAAAAAAATGTCTTGTTTTTAGGTGTTAAGAAAGATGATGGTGGTGCAGCAGCAAAGGGATACGAGAGTAGGACAATGCCAAAATCCTGGCTGGAATAGTACCTATCAGATGATAATGACTCTCCAATTTGAAAATCAACGGCTCTGATCTCTTTCAGGCCACAATGGGGTGCTGCCAGGTTAATTATATCCAATGGCAGATATTTCTCAATCATACCTCCTACAGGTCTACGTTCCTGATTTGTTTTTACATGACACCTAGTCCTCGTCATTTTAAATTTTTTTTATTTTTATTTGATTTTTTCAGAATAAAAATGCTAACCTAAAACTATTGAAAAAGGATATCATCGTTGTTTCGTACAATCGTTTTTAAAAATGATAAAAAATTTATTTGTTGAATGAATTTAAAATTTTTTATTTAAATGACAATTCTCAAAATTAATAACTTATAATTATAAAAGTACATAAAATGAATAGTGGGGTAGGTTTTTTGTTGGGGTTAAAAAAAATCAAATGATAACTTTTATAATATAAAATTTGTCTTATGTCAAGATTGAATAATATTTACCATTCGTACAAAAAAAATAAAGTTATACTATTTATTTTCTAAATTTTCTTTATTATTATTCTTTTTTTGTTAAAAAAAGAAGAAGCAAGATTTGAAAATACATGGAAAATTCCCTAGAGTATAGAAGTGTTATTTTCTTGAACCAAAAAAAGTTTATTTTCATTAACTGCAGAAGAAATAGTATAGCATGTTGAGATGTGCATTTGTCATAGAACATTGGACTCAGAGTCCTGTTTGGCAACACAGAAAGTGAGGGGAAATAACAAGAAATGAGAAGAAAAAAAATCATCAAACTATCATGCATATTCTGAAAAATTGGTCATATACACAATGTTTCAATAGGAAGAATCACAAACATCTAATAAAGAAGAAGCATCATCCTCTTCATTACCTTCAATAATAATCATCTCTTTTTTGTTGTCAGCTTCGAATAAACAATGACAGCTATTATCATCAATCTCTTTCACAGCTTCATTAATCGTTGCTGAAGAACAATCTTCAGAGGAAGACGAAGATGAAGAAGATGAAGAAGAAGTGTAAAAAGATAATGGAGAAGAAGGAGAACAATTATCAGACTTTGGATTAGAAGAAACAATGGTGAGTTTTCCCACAAGTAAATCAATGAAAGCACCAATGATGAACCCATGGTTACATTTCCCATTAGCTTTTAAATACCAACACAAGAGTTGTTCAAGCTCTTCCCAATCATTTAACCCTTGAGCTTCAACCATTTCTTCCATGGATTCCCTGAAATCAACGTATGGATCTCGTGACTCCATTGATAAGACCACACTTTCTTTAAAAGGCAACCCATCTTCTTCTTCTTCTTCTTCTTCTTCTTCTTCTTCACTTGGTTTTGTTGCTTCTTCCATGATTGAACTGGTTTCACCAGGCTTGAAGAACAGCCTATCAGACCTTAAACCACGGATGACAGTCTCTAAACAGTCGTCGGATGGGGGTGTTTCATTTTCATCGGCTATGGTAATGGCATCTAAGTAAGCTGAGTTGATGTTCTTGAAAAGGGTGGTGTTGTTATCCGTTCTAAAAGAGAGGGTTCGGGGTTGGTGACAAGAAGGCCATTGCCAAGAGGATTTAGGTTGTCGTACGATGTTGTTCTTGGCATTGGAGAGAAAAGGGAACTTGATTTTCTTCCCCATGTTTGTTGTTGTGCTTTGGTTTGTTGTTGTAGAGAGCGATTTATGATAAAGAGCAAAAAAAAAAAACGAATGGGGTTGTTTTTTGAAATGGTTAAAATATTGGGAGTTTGGAAATAAATAATTAAAGTGAATTGTATTTTCTCATGTGGGCATTAATGGGTGAGTCAGACTGAGTGGGGGAGAGAAGATTTTGAAGGAGTGGTGAATCAAGTAGCCCCTTGAGGGAACTTGAATTATAGATAGACCAACGTTACATTAATAAATGAGATCTTAGTGTTCCTTTAATATATATACACGGAGTATTAATTAAATTAGTATTGATATTATTGTCAGTGCAATAGAACGTGAATTTGAGTGTACTAAAAAATATTATTCACTTATTTAAGGGTTGGGGAGGAGTTATAGGCTATAATAGGAATTTATAATAAGATATTATTATAAATTTAATTTTTATGTGTTATAAATTATATGATATATACATTATAAATTTAAAAAATGAGTCAGATCGGGCTCAAGCTTTTAATATTTAAGCCTGACCCATATTTTGAATGGACTTAATTTTTTTGTCTAAACTTATTTTCTAGACTATTTTTTCATAAACCCTTTTAAAATTTAGGCAAGCCTTTGAACTTAGGCAAATAGTTCAACTCTTGAACTGGTCTAGTCTTCTATTGAAGAAGTAAAATGATATATTTTAAAAGAGTGGGTATTTAATATCTTGACAATGTACTTTTTTAACTCCTCAAGCAAAGTTATAAATTTGCAATGTGTTTCATTTTTTATATATATTTTTCAATTTTTTTACTATACCTTATATACACTTATCATCAACTCAGCTTTGCTTACAGGATTTTTAAATTTCACTAATAGTGTATTAAATATTTTTTTTCATTTTAAAACTATATATGAATTTTTAGTTAGTATTTTTTTTCTTTGTACAAACAATTATATTTATTAAATATAAAACAAGTAAATTTAATTTTTAAATGTGTAGGATTAAATTAAAAAAATTATGTATATAATTAAATAAAAAATTATATATTAATTATGTCAAATTACACGTTATTGTATGTTTTTTAAGGGTAGAAAAATGAAAGTATGAAGCCAAATATAGAATCATTGGTTAATTAAATGATAGAAAATAAAACAAATGATTCATTATAATAATTTTTTTGTTATGACACCCTTTTATAAATTAACATTTGATAAATATCAAATTAAATAGGAAAATCATATTGTTTAGGGTTAAATTAACATTTTATAGTTTTTAAATTAGCATGATAATAAATTTAACCATTAATATTTACATATGAAGTCAATTTGATCTTAATTTTTTTTAAAAATTAATCCTCACTTTTTACATATTATGTCAATTTAGTCACTTTTGCAAAATTTGGAATTACTTCAAGCAATCCTGTTAAGGTACTAACTGTGATTGTTCCTCCTGCAACTGATGCTACAGTGATTGTGGCTTTTTTGTGGGTTTTAGTTGGTTTAGTAACTTGTTTTATTAGATTTTAAAATTTTTATGTATTTTTTAATTTTATTAAGATTTTTAAAATTTGTAAGATTTACTTGAAAATTTTATTATTTTTGGAATTTATATATGTTTTTGAATTTTTTTAAAATAGAAACAAATCGACATAATGTGTAAATATTGAGGACTAAATTTTTAGAATTGAAACCAAACTCGTGTGTAAATATTAATGACTAAATTTGTTATTATGCCAATTTAAAAACTATCATATCATCTTTTTGTTACCTAATTAACGTAAATGGACAAAACAAAAACAATTGAAAATGTAAGTGATCATTTTATAATTTTTTATAATTAAGTGATAAAAAATAAATCTCGTCAATAGTTGAGTGATTATTAAAGTAATTTACTCGTAAATATTTGATCGTGTGTCGAGTGTCTAGCTTTAATACTAATTGAAAGTTTATTGATTTTTTCCAGACAACTATTCGTTCAATTGCAACTAGACCAAGTAATTACTAGTGAGAAAATAAAGATGGACACCAAAAAAATGTTTATGTAATTCAAAAATTTTCTATGTTTGCAGGGCCTAATTAAGAGAATAATCCACTATCAACAAGTACAAGCTATGAGTTAAGTTCAACTCACTCATTAAGTTACAATCTTATTTCTATACTTCAAACTAGATCGCTTTCCCCTTGAAAGTTTAGATGTGAATTGATTAACTCAATTCAATTTACCTACAAATTTTGCACTCAAAGATAATTCCTCATTTAAGTAGTAATGTGCTCTCTAATTTGTACTGCTAACCTAAACAAGCCATTGAATATAAATACAAAATATTTTTGTTTAGTTGGTGTAAAAAAATTAACTAAGCAAATTACCTAAACTTAATATTCTGCTACCGTATTATTCTAGTCTCTTCTTAAAATAACTTCAGACTCTACTGAGCTTCTCCCTGTCGGGATCAACCTTTGTGCTATGCTATACTCCTTAGCCCAACTTAGATATACTTTAATAGTTTCTATGAAATTCTACGATAATCCCTGAAACATAAAGAGATTTCTGTTCTTTCATATACACCATACAAGCAAACTAAAAAGAGTAGACTAAGGGATCCCATCTGTCGTCCCTCCGAAATTACCCAAATTTGTCTTTATTCATTCTGGGAGATTGCGTTGAATTACAATCAATTACAATTACTAATTTTTCTAAGCAACCATTTAAAAATGCCTTCAATAATTAAAATACTGGTAAGGCTCCATTCAATACCAAACTCCAATAATTAGAATACCGATAAAGATCCATTCAATATCAAACTCCTTTAATTAAATCTTTTATTTAAAAGAACTTTGATTATATTGAAAGTCTAAATTCGATTCTTGCTTAATTTAATTCTTCCATGGAAGGTCTTCTTAACTATCCAAAGAAATATAATTAAAATATACAAAGAGAAATTGTAATATTCTTATAAATTTTCTTTCAGTTGCTACTTTCCATAAATAAAAGACCGAATTAATGACATTAAAGGCGCATAGATATCCATAAGAAAATCTCTCTCTTTTTTCTCATAGAAGTGAAGATGTGCTGAATTATTAAGCTGGGTCAAGGCCGGCAGATAATGGATTTAACGTGAAACTTTTAGGTTGAGCTTTGAATTTTCCCCCCAATATTCCTCTATCAACTTCACTTTGGATCCACCTGCAAAGCTTTTTATTATTATATACATATTTTTATACTAATATTTATATATTTTATATTTAAATTCAAATAATTTTTTATTTAATAATTAAATTGAGCTAAAAATTATAGTTAAGATTCCGTCTAATTCAAATTGGACTAAATGGATAACATATATGTTTAAAGTGTTACAATTATAGTACCTTCAAAATACAAATACAAATATATTCCGAGTAATAACAAGTATCAAATTGTTACAACACAAATTGTTTAAGTAATTACAAAGTAGAATCAAATTATTGCAGCACAAATGGATTAAGAACTGGTAAAATTCAAACTAAAGTAGACTAATAGGACTAAAACCCACACATAGGATTGAGCAAAACTTGATTCAATTAAAAAAAATGAATTTTGAGTTAATCGAGTTATTCTAGTTAACTCGAATAAGTAATTCAAGTTTTGAGTTTGAATCGAGTTGAATTTTACAATTCGAATAACTCGAATAATTCAAATAATTTGAATAACAAATTGATGTAAATACCCCTTTGGTCCTGTCAATTTTAAAAATAAGCAAATTGGTCTCTCTCTCAATAAAAATTACAAAAAGAATTTTCAAAAATTCAAAATAATTTTTAAAATTCACATTATTTATAAAAATTCCAATATATATATTTAAAATTATAATAATTTAAAAAATCTAAAGAATATATAAACAAATTTAAAAATTTTCTAAAATAATAATTTCGGGACCTAATAAGTTAATTAATAATTCAACTTTATCATACTAAGGTATATTATTTTTATTATTATTTTACTTTGAAAAAGTTTTCAAATATATATGGTTTATGTACTCCAATATGGAATTAGTTATATTGTAACAAGATTTTAATTTGACATGTTTAATTTTTTAATTTAACTCAAACAATTTCACTTGATTCGATTCGACTCGAATTTCATTTTACTAAACTCGATTTGAAAAAAATTTAAATCAAGTTAGGATGATAAAAAAGGACTCGTCAACTCGATTAACTTCAAAAATTTTTACGCGATTCGATCGAACGCTCACCTTTACCCGCACGTGGCAACTACACATAATGAGATTCGAAGATCAAAATATTTAAGGTGAAGAACCTTTGCGGTTACTAACAATATCAAGATCTTTTTGACTGGATAATACGAGCTTTACAATTTATAATGCATAGGCATGATTAAATATTTATTAACTGGAATTTGAAAATAAAACATGAGAGTTTTTAGCCATATGCCACCATAGCATTTGAAAAGTTGGATAGCAAACGGTCAATTTTCTTCTTCTTCTTCTTCTATTCAAATTGTTAAGAGAATTAATGCATGACTGTGACATAGGTTGTCAAATAATGTCATCATTTACTAATTTATACACCTGAAACTAGTCGATATTTGAGATATATAGACGTTATACTAATATAAATACCCAACTTCAGCTTAGGTCAAAGCTTGAGGTATTTACTTAAAGTATTTCATGATATGAAGTGATACATTTATATAGTTATGACTGTGATTGTTCAATTTTTTTTTAATGCTTTCGGTTGCATAATATTACCCTTAACAAATATTCTATGTGAAACTACGGTTAAAAAAGTTAATAGGAATCACGTGAAATTTCATATGTAAAATATTTTTAATAAGATATAATTTATTATTTAAATAACCTAATAAGATATTTATATGTGTAAAATAATAAAATAAATTTAAAAAATTAACTCTTAATTCAAAGAAAATAAACGTAATTATCTAAAAAAATTAACTCAATAGAAAACTTCTCAATAAATAAATGTACGAAAGATTAAAACATTTTGAAAGAAAAGAAAATTTGAAGCCTTGAATTTATTCATTAAATCTGTTAGAAAAAAGCAGATTAAAAAAAGAACAAAGGTTGATAACTAAAAAAGACTCAAAAATACAATTAGAATCTTTTTAACAAAACATGTAAACGTTAATGACCAAATTTAGCATTAAGTCTATATTTAAATATGATTTATATATTACGAGACTTAAATCAAAAAAAAATATAAAAGAATTTATACTTAATAAAACTCGAATATGAAATCTTAAAACATCCTAGTGGATAAATTTATATGTATTCTTTATATATAAAAAATATATATGGATTGTTCTTGGTGGTTGGCAAATGGGATGAAAATCATGTGCAATTGTAACTCTCTTCACGTGCTATCTAGACAAGAAATTGGGACCTCAGGCTGACACAACCATTTTTATTTGTTTCTTCTTCCATTTCATTGAATATATATATATATACACACACAAGACTTAAGTTATTAGTTTTATATAATTACTGTTAGTTTATATAAAGATATCTTGTTGGAATGTTGAAAAGAGGAAAATCATAAATTCTGAAAACCCTAAATTCAAAAAAAAATTATACCATATATGTGGTGTTTTCATGAATTTGATTCAATTAATTAAAATTTAGATTAAAAAATTTATCTCCCTCCAACCTATAAATAGGAGAATAAGATATACTTGAATGCGATCAAACTAATTAAACTAACAATAATATTGATACTAATTAAGCTAAGTCTCAACCAACTTATATTAATATTTTTAAACATAAAATTTTATATTGAATTATAATTCAAATCTAATCCGTTTAAATTTAAATTATCATATTTGAAGTACAATCCAGTTTAAATTAGAGTAGAGTAATTTCACCATCTAACGTTGTTGGTCTTTATTAGTTAATATTGGAAGTTGTATGTCCTTGTAATGTATTTCATATTTATGAGATGATAAAATATCATTTTATAATTGAATCAATCGAAATTTTGTTTTTTATTATTATTTTTGTTACATCCACTCGGATAGTTTGAAGTTGTTAACTCCATGTCTAGTATGTACAGATCCCTCATAAAAACTGTACATACAAATCCCTTGAAAGAACCTTTTGGTCTTTATAATCGAACTCACTTATTAACTTCAACTACCATATCCCATTTGAGGTAACCCAGGCCACATCATAACATCACTTTACCTAAATCTATAGCAGTAGATCACTTGAACTCTTGTCCCTGACCCACCAATAACGACACAATACGTTGCTCCACGGGATGGGAAACCATATGTATATAAGGCTCAAGGCCTCAAGCTAGAGGCAAGCAACCCATACTCCTATCTCTACCTCTACACCAGTTTTAACTCTTAGTCTCCTATTCAGGTCACTTAGTGAATGATTCATTACGCTGTCTTAAACAAAGTTAACCCGTTATCTTCACTACCTATTCCTTCGTGTATCAACACTTTTTCATTTTTCTTTGGTACATATTGCAAATTAAGGAAAAAGGATGACACGAACAAAATTTGAATCTTAATATTTGAGGTGCCAACAAAGGGCTTAACTGACTATTTTTAATTTTCAGCAAACATTTTAATTAATTCAGTCTATTTAAAAAATTGATGAAACTTTAATTATTCTACCATCTTAAAATTTTAAATTTCTTCGAGAAATTCAAACACAAAATATTAGCAAAATATACATCTTTAATAAGTTAAAAACTTCCAACATGCATAATTAATAAAAGGGGACCATAATCTTTATATATGTGGTCCATTCCATTTCCCAGAGCCCATCAGTTCAAAACTTTTTTTACTCCATTACTTGAAATTTCACACACACATTATTAAATACATAAATTTGACTTTTTAATATAATTTAAAAATATTTAACAACTTTTTAAATAGAAGTACTCATGAGTCTATCAAATTTACCTCGAGTGATTGAAAATAATTGTTTACCCATGAATTAAAACAGCACAGAACTGCCTAAACTAGCTAAAAATCTAAAACCAAATACAAATTGGGAAGTGAGAGATGTCATTCTCATCAACATGCTTAAATCTAATCTTTAGCTGATTAAAAGAATGGTTTTAAAGAAAGCATGTAATGATTTAAGAATGAAAAGTATGTTTTAAGATGATGTAATGGAGTGGCGCAATATAGTTGTAAAAGGATGAAATGGTCCCATGGCATAAGCACCCTATTTTGTGATGATAGAATCCTTTTAACTTTTGGCAGTAGTCAAAATTATTCTATATGAAGATAAAAAAGAATCTTACCTCAGGCAAGCAGGCTCCATTTTCAACTAACATCACAGAAACTTAGGACCATATTGGTCACCATCTTAGCCTTTGGACACCCAATTTGCAAACTGCAAAGACAATGACTTCAGTCCTGTGTTCAGTTTCTGGCTCTTCCTTGTTCATATCAATTGCATGCATTTTTTGGCTGTTCTTCTCTGCAATACCTTTCGGCCGTTGATCCCTTTCAAATTCCCATGTTTGATAATATTTACAAAGGTTAAAAAATAATTCGCTTTTTTAGATTTCAAAATTTAAGTCAAATTGTTAATTTTATTTTTAAAATTATCAGTGTGACATTTTGAAATAAAAAAAAATACACTTGATAGCCATATAACTAAATATATGACAACCTAAATTTAATAAAATAATATTAACAATTAGACTTGAATTTTGAAGTCTTAAAAAGAGAGGAACTAAATTTCTAGAAATTAAATTTCAATTTTGTGAAAAAGTACATACACTTATATTTTTAACCTATCCTATTCATGATTTTTTTTTCAAATGAAAATTTTCATTGAACAAAGAAAAGAAAAAGAAAATGATATGAAGGCTTGACAAAGAGTCAAGTTATACCGAAACAGAATAAACTACACATTGCATGTAAAGGAGTTGATATTAGAAATATTAATTTATTGTTTTAAAAGAAAATGTTGGGGTTGGGTTGTATGGTTTTGCAACTCAAAACTATGTTACATTTTGATATGTTAAAAGTCAATTAAAAACAATATATATATATTCTGTTCCTTTTTTCTCTTTAATAAGGCGTAAACAACAATTGAGTACCAGCCTTTTTGGCAAAGCATCATATGACTATTAATTTATTTTTAATAAAATAATTAAAATACAATAACCACTAAGATTTTCATAAAAATATTTTTAAACCTTATAATTTTTGGTGCTATGGAAAGAGCTCCAACAACTTCAAGGTCTTAATACTAGTTTGAAAACTTAATCAACCTTCTTTATTATATTATACAAGAAATCTAATTTTGAAATTAAGCATGAAAATCCAGCTTATTTTTATCATAAATCAAGCTTCAACTTTAAAAATGGAATTCCACCCTCAAATGTTATGTTTACGTTTCATTTAAACCCAGTGGTGGAAGTGCACCATAGAGCCGAAAGTCAAATTGCATTTTATCTCCTGTAATAAAAGCTGAAGAAATTAATCTCTATACATTAAATCAAAAAATAAATTCATCTTTTTTAAACATTTATACTATTAAAAACTTATGTGACTAACAGAATAACTTAACACTGATATCTGACGTGCCACATGTACCTCATGCTGAGTCAATGACAAATTTTTAACGGTAGAAATGAATAGAATTTTCAACAAAAGAACCAGTTTGTTCTTGGGTCTAGCGTACAAAAATTATTTTACCATTTTCTTGACTAAAAGAACCAAAATACAATCCAACTCGTAGCACATGAATTTATGGAGTAACAGCAGTTCACAAGAAAACACGTCCAATACTGAAATAGCATTAACATCAACAAGAAAATAACCCCTCCAAATCTTCCCTACAATATCGTTTTCGTTTCTTTCCTTCTACCTTTTGCTTGGTTTAGTAAGACTAACATGAAATGAACTGAAAAAAAAAAACAAAAAAACAAATGCATAACACATAAAGCAAAATTTGCATGACAGAACAATGAAGCAGGCTTGACTTGGAATAAATAAAAAAATTTCTGGGTTTTTCCTTTTTGGTACTTTGAGGAACAAAGAGATCGAAGAACAAAGAAAATTCTGAAATGCAACAAAATCAAGGGGGGAAAAGGGGGGCGAGAACTAAAACAATAATCAAACGGGTTTTTTTATATTCGACATACGGATAAAGTCCCATTAATTAAACAGCATTCCTTAAACAGAGTTTGATAAGAAAAGGATAATGAAGATGAAACCAAGGGAAAGTAATTGGAGAAGCTTTTTGGGGCATTCCCCACTATTTTCTTTAAAGATCAACAAGCATTACAAACTATATATTGCATACCAGAAATGCACTTAGATCCAGGATGTCCGATAATCTTGAGACTAGAAGTAGGTACCCTCGGGAGGTTGAACCAGCTTTCGGTTATGTGGTGCCGCCATCTCCTTTTTCAGCTGTGTCAGTAAATCCTCCATGGTATACTCCCTCTGCCAATTTGCAAGAAGTCCAAACTTCTTTGGTTCCACCTGTTGTCATCGCATGTCATCAAATTCTTGTCATTCAGTTTTCTGTAAGCGTACTCATAAAAATATAAAAAAATACAGTTGCATTAATCAGAGTGCCCTGGATTTAAGAAGAATCGAGTATCTGAATTGGGGTTGGGGGTTGGGCAGTTTACGCAATCAAACAAAACCAGATTGCACCATTCTCAAACCATTAAATTGTTATAATGACCGATCAATAAAAGCAGCATAAGATCAACCGGAAAATACAGATATGAAACAAGTTATTAGCATACCACTCCAGTTTCGTGGTTAACACAAGTCATGTTGATTCTTGAATGAAAACGGACGCTTGGTGGCTTCTCTGGATAATCTTTATCACAGAACAGCTTCAGCTGATAGATTCGACCTTCATGTACAGTCTGACAACAGGAAAAACAAAATTCAACTCAAAGAAAGAAACTGAAATTCATGTACGAAATGGTCACTTTCAAAATCACAAAGTAAAACATCATTTGTTCAAGAGTAGGATAATCTGGAGGACAAGCACCACTGCACCATGATGCTAACCATTTTTGAAAAGGATCTTGAGCAACAATAAGATGGTAGGGACGTAGGGTAATAACATATCAGCCCAGAGTTCAGAATATTAACATATGGTTGTTCATGCAAACACAAAGTTTTACACAGAGGACCAGTATCATAATATATGATTTGTGGACACAAAAATAAGCAATTACATTATGAGGACCAATAATGGTGCCAGTCCAAGAGCGCATGTAAATGTCATCTCCGTCATCCATTCCATAGCTGACAGTACCATCTCCAATACCTTTTTCTCCACGCTCAAGCTCCTCCAGCAATCTGAAGTTCCGAGGCACTGCAAAAAGAATTTAAAATACTCATAATCTATAAGCCAATATCGTAACAAATTCGAGCAATGTACTTGTCGCCAAAGACCACCAATCTGAAAGTATGTTAAAAATGTAATCTAAGTTTTGTTCTTCCATTACAATCATGACTATCAATCCCATTGCCCAAGTACAATCATTCTAGACCTGCCATAAATTAACTGTTTGTCAACACTTAGATTCAACGATCCTAGATAAGGCTGCTCCAGAAGCTTCTCGCATAGACATTCACTGGTAAACACACTTAGGGCATACAATTTACGGTACTATAATTTCACAATAAATTTAGCACAATATTCTTGCCTCCTCAACTTACATGCATTTATCAATTGTTTCTAAGCCATTAATGGAAAATGTACCAAGTCTCTAGTTATTACAATCTCATCCAGCTCAAGGTGTAAACGGTCTACGTAGTATACAAGGGCAAAAGAAGTGACAAGGTCACTAACAAGAATAATCTGCCTTTGATATACTTGTTCTTCGAAACATTCCCAAATGGGATAAGCGCCAACAAACAAGTAATTACGAAATTATAAACATCTATGTTAGTCCTCCAATATAGAAACTGTTCAAATATTGCATAGGCTACAACTCTTACAAGCAAAGAAATTCAGAATCATCAATGACTATACTACATGCTTTAAGGACAAAAAATTAGCAATTACACAAAGAAATGTGCATTTTCATATTCTTGATTAAAGATTTTAGGTGCAAAACATTTTCAGACAAACACTAGAACATAAATCATCAACATTTAGAGTCTCGAATTTGTTAATATAAAGCTTATATTCATCATGAACATAAGATAGACGGTTTAAATTGCTAAATAGATAATCCAGCTAGGCAAGAGAAAAAAAATTCATATTTTTACATCGAATATAACAGCAATTAAACCAACACAGAAAGCAAAAACAGAAATTTACAGCAACCCAAAACTTCAAATAAATGATAAAGCCGCAGAACAATAGAAAAATAGAGGGATCCCTTCAATTAGTTATAAATTAACCAGAACATTTATTTTACATATGAAACAAAGGATGAAACAACGAAATCTAGGATACCCAATGCTTAAAAAAAACGCAAGATCAACAGGGGAAACGAAAGGGGGCATTAAAAAAAATGGGATAAAGAGAAAGGAGAAAGAAGACCGAAGGGCTAACCCACAACACTGGATCCTCCTGAGCCAAGCGTCATGGATGGAATGAGTGGAGGGTTGTTTGAATTGATGGGTTTGAAGAGATCTGATCGATGAAAAAGAGCGATAGGGGAGACAGAGTCGAGAATCTGGTAAAAGGAAAGTGACGAAAGGCAATAAGCTATGGAATGGGGGAAATAAAGGGGGCATTTTTATTTGTTAAATATTTTACCAATACGGCACACCTCTTATAATTGGAAAATTAAATCATAATTAATAAACTTTTACCTTTCTACCATCCGTAAAAAAATATTTAATTCTTCCCCCTAGCTCAATTGATAAAAAGTGAAGTCTTTGAGTCTTGAGTATTTAAGGGAGAGCAATTTTTGATCAAAATCGAATAAACCGACTAAATTGAATCAATTGATTTAGTCGGTTTCGATTTGCGCATTTGTATAATTTTTTTTTGTTATGAATTTGGTTAGGGTGATTATTTTAATCGGTTTATCAGTTTTTAAATTTTTAATTTGACTCGACTGAAAAAATTGACTTAATTTAATATATATTAATTATTTATAATATATTTATAATATAAAATATATAAAATATATATTATTCAAGCTCAATAACTAAAGTCAGTTAATCAATCAAACAGATCAACCTAAAATCGGTTCGATTATGTCAGTTTTTGAACTTTAATTTGGTTGGGTCTATTTTTTTAGGTTATGGTTAGTTAAATCGATTTAATAAAAAACCCAAACGAACCGACCGAAAAAATCAAATGCTCTCCCCTATGAGTATCTAAGTTCGAGACCTATCATATGCAGTATATTCATGGGTCTCCAAATCTCACTGTGCGGTTGTTAAGTGTAGGTTTTAATCTAGTTAGTCCAATGTTGGCTTTAGCCTGGATTGTACTTGTTATTATTACAGTTGTGTTATAATGATTTGATTCTATTTTGTGGTTCTTTGGACATGTATTTATATTTTAATTGTACTTGTAACATTAAAAAAAAACTAATCATTTTAGAATTCACGACTACCCTTCTCAACAATGTTATATCTAAAATTCGAATCAAAATTTCTCTTTAAAATATAACATTACTTACTATTATACCCAACACATTAATATTAATATTAATATTATCTATTTTCTTTTAGAAGTAATATTATATACTTTAGCTTTGCTAAGACATTCAACCTAAATATTCTTATTTCCTTGATTTTCTTCTCTAACTTACGTCTCTATGTTTTTGAATTACCTACTATTCCTTTCTCGGGCTATAAAATGACAATCATCAATGCTTTGCTCTTAAGTATGTATGGGTGATGCAATTTTTCTTTTTAACTTGAGAGCTCTTTGAAGGTGGCATAAGTCTAACATTTCACACCTTAATTCTTTGGAGAATCACGTGAACTTGTGTTTCTTTCTCCTATTTGCAAAAAGGCATTTTGCATTCGCATTTATGCTCTAATTTTTTTTTTAGTGTTTAAAGGGTTAATACATATATCACACAGTAGAGACATACTCACATTCAAAGGGAGTTGCCCAAATAAAAGTTTACTACTTACTTCCTTGAAAGCTCAAACTTAAGTGGGTACTATAGGTGAACAACCCTTGATCATTAGGTTAAACACGAGAATTCTATGCCCTAATTAATTAACATGTCTTTATAGCCAACATTTTATTGCTATCCAAGCAAAGATGGAATGTGAAACTTCAGACATTTTGGCTTATGCCCATCCACTTATCGTTTTTGGGTTTGTTAGCATTCTTAACCATACCAACTAAATAACTATTATTTGGGTGAGGCCATGTGTTCCTACTATCTGCATGCTTAATCAAATCTTGTGCCCTTAGGCTAAACTGTAAAACGTTCTTCCAATTTTAGTTGCTACCTATCTGGATACAAATGCCAAATATATCTTCTTTTTAGCATGTACTCATTTATCAATGCTATCTACAATGCACTAGCATTATTAATGTACAACTCATGTGATACATGCACAGATGAGGTGGAATTTATTAAATTAAAATTACCGAAGCTGTCAATTTTCAAGTTTGAAAAATTGGTTGATTTGCGACGCATTTTTGGATGGGATCCATGCATTTTCTATGACACCCCCTCCCGACAAACATCTTCAAGATTATTTTTCAAATGACATTATTTTTCAAACATCTTGTGTTGGTACTCCTTAACAAAATGGGAGAGTGAAGAGGAAACATCAACATATTTTAAATGTAGCTCATGCTTTGCATTTCCACGAAAATTTGCCTATATCTTTTTAGGGAGAGTGTGTGTTGGCTGCTTTTTATCTCATTAATCGAACTCCTTCACCTATTCTTCACAATAAAACACCCTATGAAATGTTGTTTGGTAGCTCTCCTTTTTTTATGATCTTCGTATGTTTGCTTGCTTATGTTTTACTCATAATCAACGTTCTAAAGGTGATAAGTTTGCTAGTCGAAGTCAAAAGAGTGTTTTTGTTGGGTACCCTTTTGGAAAAAAAGGTTGATATTTATATGATTTGGATTCTAAGAAATTCATTGTGTCCCGCGGTGTGAAATTTTTTAAGGATATTTTTCCATATTTGGATGGGAATGTTGCAACCATTGAGCCTGACAATGTTGCTTTGCCATATGGCCGTGCAAACGAAATTTTTGATACATATTTTGGTGAATCAAAAGTGTTACAATCCGTGATAGTTCCTTCACTTGCTACTCCATATCCTGTAAGTTCACCACTTGTGAGTTCTCCAACACTTGTGGTATCTTCTTCTTCCTCTAATGACACGGTGGTACAGAAGGCTTTGGGTAATGATGCGCTTGAATTGAGATGAGGGCATAGGGAGAAATCTCTTTCTATGAAGCTTTGGAATTTTGTCACCCATACCATCATAAAGAAAAGTCCATCTCTCACCTCACCTGCTTCAGAGTCTTACTCAAGTACTCCATTTCATATAACGCATTATGTTAATTGTGACAAATTTACTATAAAGCATTGAAATTTTCTTACAGCTATTACTACATGGGTCGAGCAACATTCTTTTAAAGAGGTTGTGAAGGATGCAAGATGACATGATGCTATGTAAAAGGAGATTTGTGCTTTGGAGGATAATGACACTTGGTCTATGGAAACACTTCCTCCTAGAAAGAAAACATTGGGTACTAAATGGGTTACAAGATTAAATATAACTCCGATGAAAGTATTGAGAGACTTAAAACTCGTGTTGTTGTTTTTGGTAATCACTAGGTAGAATGTATTGGCTATAATGAAACTTTTGCACATGTGGCGAAAATGGTGACTGTTCGGGCGTTCTTAGCTATTGCAACTTTGAAATATTGGGAGTTACATTAGATGGATGTCCTTAATGCCTTTCTTCATGGTGATCTTGATGAAGAGGTTTACATGAAGTTTCCTCTAGGTTTTGCTCCTGATAAGCCTGGAATGGTTTGTCGTTTGTGCAAGTCTTTGTATGGGTTGAAACAGACTCCTCGGTGTTGGTTTGCGAAGCTTGTTATTGCACTGAAAGGGTATGGACTTTTTCAATCATATTTTGATTATTTACTCTTTATATACACTAAAGGATTTGTACGCATTAATGTGTTGGTTTATGTTGATGATTTACTTATTTCTGGGAACGATTCCACTACTTTGAAAACTTTTAAGGGGTATCTCAGTTCTTGCTTCTATATGAAGGATCTTGGTGTTTTGAAATATTTTTTGGGGACAAAAGTAGCTCGTAGCTCTTTGGGGTTATTATTTGTCAAATGAAATATGCACTTAATATTATTTCAGAGGTAGGTCTTGTGGGAGCAAAGCCTGTAGGATCGCCAATAGAGCAAAATCTTAAATTAGCGTATGCTACAGGGAAAGTTTTTGTCTAATCTTGAGTTGTACAGACGCTTAATGGGTCGTTTGATTTATTTGGCAGTGATCAAAACTTATTTGGCATACTCGGTTCATGTTTTATCTCGGTTTATGCATGAGTTGAGGTAGGAGCATTGGGACGCGACTCTGTGTGTTGTCCGGTACTTGAAAAGCTCTCCTGGCTAAGGGATTCTTTTAAGATATTATAGTAATTTGCCCTTGAAAGTGTGGTGTGATTTAGTTTGGGTTGCTTGTTCATTAACTCGGCGTTTGTTTATTGGCTGACTTGTTTTTCTGGGACAATCTCTTATTTCCTAGAAAACTAAGAGACAACATATTGTTTCCCGTTCTTCTGTTGATGCTGAGTATAGGTCTATGGCTTCCATCACTTGTGAGCTCAAGTGGCTGAAGACCTTGTTATTGAGCTTAGGTGTTTATCTTCCTAAAGCAATCCTTTTATTTTGTGATAGTCAATCTGCGATGTGCATTGCACAAAATCTCGTATTTATGAGTGTACTAAACATATTGAAGTGGATAGTCACTTTGTTAAGAATGCAATCTAGGATGGGTTGAATGCAACTTCTTATGTTCCAACCTCCGTTCAGTTGGCTGACATTTTTACAAAGGCGCTTGGTAAATCGCAATTTGAATATCTTCTCAGCAAATTGGGTATTTATGATCTTTTAGCAATTTGATTCCTAATGAGATATTATAGGATATTACTATGGAATATTATCTCTTAGCAATTTGATTCCTAATGAGATGTTACAAAATATTATTATGGTATATTATCTTTTGGTAATTTGATTCCTACGTAATTATTACTGTATAGATATATATACACACCTTGAGGTCTATCAATAAAATTCAAGAGATTACCCTATTTTTATTACTTTCCCTTATCGTTCCGTATAGTAGTTTACTTGTATTTAATTTTTCTAAAAAATATTTTTATTTATTTAATAAATAAATAAAAAATTATTCAATACATCAATTTAAAATAAAAAACAAAATAATTTAAAAATTAATATAAATAAATTGAATTAAACAATTGAATCGTTGAGATTAAATAAACTGAAAACCAATATTCTTATCGATTCAACTACTGATATTGTGTCGGAAAGATTTAATCATAGTCTGCTACTGTTTACTATCAATGTTTCTATTATCCTGATTGGTGTCATTCCTGCCCATTTATGACCTGCTATGCTGGACATTTCCCCCTATGATCTTAGAAACTGATTGGTATTTCCCTTCCTATGAAAATGATTCCATTCTACCCTTCTTTTTCTGCAACTTTGAAATTATGATTTCACAGTGAAAATATGTCCCAGTTTTTATATTCCCTATGCTATTGGTATTCACTTCTAGAGGATTGGGAAGGGGGGGGGGGAGAGCCATTATGGAAAATAGAATTGAGTCACCTCAAATTCAAATCCCTTCGTACGTCGGATTAGATTGAAATTAGAGTAGAATATAAGTGGCGGATTAATAGATTTTAATATGTTTATGAAGGTTGTAGTTTTTAAAAATTAAAATTTTAATACTAACCTAAACAATATCACGGTTAAATTTAATCACTAATTTTGTATTATTTCAATTTTGACATAAATAACAGTAACTAAACAAATTTAACTATTATAATATAGTAACAGGGATTCCAACTTATGCAAAATATGTAATCAGAAACACTTGGATATTTAATAACTACATTGAGTATGGATTAAATTCGAAATTGAGCTGTAAGGCTTTATGCCCTATACTTTTCCATATTTGATAATAAAGGAAAAGTAAAGAGGAATTAAATTTGTATTTATCATAATTGACGTAATACACCCCACTCCCTTTCCCTATATTTATTCTCAACCGTCTCAATTACTCTTGCATTTATGTGTTTTAATGGGCTGTCAATCTAATTTAGTTCCCTTTGTTTTCAATGCTCGAACTAACCAACCAAACTCTCCTTCTCTTCATGAATTGAATCAAGTTAAATTCTAATCTTTATATAAGTTTTTTTAGAAATAAACAATAATTGGAGTTGATTTATATTTGATATCAATTTATAAATCTCTCTCTAAACCTAACCCAATATGGATTTTGGCAAGTTGTTTATGATTGATTGCCGTAGGTTTCATGCAATCTCTTAATTTGGTGGATGATTAGATTTAATTAGGCCCCTATTCCTACATTAATTTTGCAACATAGGTTGTTTTGTGAAAAATAAGAATTTGCAGACACAGCTGAGAAACTATCATGACATGGTGGGCCAAATTCAATGAAAAATTCTATTTTCATACCCCTTACTACCCTACCACTCACCATTTTTGTATCAAAGGAAATATATATTAAATCATTCAAATAAGTTTTTATCAATTTGTTTGGGGTAATCACTTGAAGTAAGTATTGCGTCGGTGCCCCATCAGCAGCCGATGTGGCATTTTCTGATATTCTATAAACCCATCTTATAAAAAAACTAAAATTATTGAAATACCCTGAGGTCCATCAACCGAGGTGCTAGCAGTTCTAATGAATTGGATTCATCATGCTACCACTTAACACTACATTCATCTTCGGCAGAGTGCAAAAGATAAAACTCTTATTCCAGGAGACATCAATTTTTTAATTTCATTTGTCAACTTAAAAAACCTATGCTACCAATATATCAAATTATCTAGAAACTAGAGAAAACATGGGATACTCACTACCATAAAAGCCCATATTTCTTTCTTCTGTGATTAAATTAAAAACTAAAAGAAAATATTATATCAGTGCTATTTGTCCTCCAACTTTCTCATCACTTGAAAATGAAAAAAAATTGGAGAGCAAATAGCACAATCCGAGGATAACAAAGGGTAAGATTAAAAGACAAAAAAATTATTAAGGGTGAAGTCCTAATTATACTCTAATAGCCAACATTAAATTTATGATTAGATTTATATGCTAATTATATGGTTTTAGCTCTTCCTTGCCTTGGTGGTAGTAGCGGTATCATGAAGAAAATCAAGCAAAACAGTGCTCTTGCATTTGGGACATTTAGGTTCATCTTCTGAAAGCATCACGTACATCAAACACCTTGGACATCCGACCAGAACCATTGATGTTGCTGTTGTTGTTGTTTCAGGGCTGCTCATCATCATCATCTCAACGTCATGATTCATCTCCGATGACACGCACGAGCTCGGCGGGGATGTCGGCGACACAGTAGCCGACCGGCTCGGTGATGGTTCCATTCTTGGATTACGCCTTGGTGGTGATAGGTTCAACTTCAACTCAAGCTTGGGACCATTTCTTCTTCCACTCATGATCTTTAATATAAATTAACTTAACCTAACATGAAACAACAAAACAAAGTTAGTCCAATTTTTATGTAAGAACTTGATTTGTAAAACAAATCTTAGTTACCTTTGAAGGAACCTTGAACACTTTGTTCTTCAAGAGAGATGGAGAAGGCTTGGATGAGTGGATTGGAATTTGAAGAAGAAAGAGCAAAATATATAAAGGGAGAAAAAGGATGGTTTTTATTTAAAGCTTAATTAATTAAATTACGGTGGGGAGAGGTGGAGCTGTAAATTAGAGAGAAATTATTAATGGCTGGAAAATTTAAAAAGAAAATAAAAAAAATGGCAGTAAACATTATTACAAAAATTGCAGGGAAGAAAAAGCCTTTTCCAGTCACTGTTTTTTTGCTAATAATGGTCTTTACTTCATTGCTTGAGATTAGTTAACATACTATTTAGGGTACTAACAGTGTATTAAATATAATAATTAACAATTTTATTTAATTTTTAATTTAAGATATAAAATAAATAAATTGGAGTGCAATGTAGAATACAACTGAGGGAAGAAACGCCTACAGCTTCTATGGCAAAAACCCCCAGATTAGTAAAGTTAAAAACCCAACACGAAGGCCACCTAAGAATTTAATATCAAACACCAAGAAATTTAATGAAAAGAGAGTATAGCAGTTAAAACCCAATTTAATTGTTCAACAGAAACCAGATAATTATAAAAAAAAAAAGAAAAAGGAACACCATGCACCCACAATGATATTAATGACGATTTCATAACAAACATACTCATCCCTTGTTTATGGATAACGTTAACACACATTCATTTTCATAGCAGGAACAGAGGTAAAGGAGCAGGCAGTGGCCTCGCCCTAAAAAATATTTATATTATCATCTAACCCCTTAAATTTTTATGAAATTACATATTAGTATAATAGTAAAATTACAATTTAACTCCCAATAATTTATGATTCACCTTTAACCTAGAGGCGAACTCAAAATTCTTTTTGGAGGGGCTGAATTTGAATTATAAATTTTTTAGAGGTCTAAAAAAGTAATTTCGTTGTTGTATTGATGTAAACTTTTATAATTTTCAATAGATTAAACTATAAACTTTTTGTTTGTGGAGAAGGTGTAATTAAATTTTAAAATTTAGGAGGGGCCAGAATACAATTTTACTATTAAATTAACTTAAAATTTTACAAACACTCAAGAGACTAAAGGAGCAATTTTTAATTTTGAAGGGTTAGGGCATTGTCCAAGGGCCGGGTAGCCCACCAAACTTGTTAGGCTCAGCCTAACTTGGGTCGAGTTTAGATAAAAATTTTTACATTTTGGGCAAATTCTACCCAATCAAATTTCAATTTAAAAAATAAATTAAAAATATTTTAAATAGTAAAACGGACTTATTGGACGGCCCAACCCAACCTAAAAATAGACCTAAGCTTAAAATATATTTTGGAAGCAGGCTCACCTCAATTGCCCCTCTAGCTTTGCCCCTATCTAGTCTCATAAACTAATTTTTTGGCTTTGTCCTGTCTTAAAAGAGAATATAGATTCGAATTCTAAAAATAACATTATTGAGAGACTCAAATATTAATTTCAAACATAAACCGTAAAAATAAATATAAAAGGTAAAACACGTTAAATTTTTAATGATTTTTTTTAACAATTAATGAAAAAGATTTTATATATCAAGAAAATTGTATATATGATTTTGATAAAGCGTTTTAGAAACGGCCATTTCAGTATCATATTAATTGTATTGGATTGCCAACATTTTAGTGTGTTGTTCCATCTGGCATTTGGTTGGTAAGCCAGAAAATTTTCTCTCATATAATCAATTAAATTCCCTCAACCAAAAATAAATTCAGTATATTCTAATAATGTCTATATTTATTGAAGCATTAACATATAATCTAATTTGAATTTGTGGCTTTCATTGAAATTCTGTGCTTCTGATTTGACTAAATGCTAAATAAGTAGGCAACTAGATTTTCAACCTCACACGCAGTCTTAGATTTGTATAAATGGTTGAATTATCCTTCAAATATCAACATTGCTATAATATGTTAAAAGGGGTTTGAATTAAAATATTAAATTGGAAAAAAATTAAATTTTATCTAAATTGCTCGATTTAATTTAATAGGGATTAAATTGTTTAAAATTTTTATAGTATGAGTATCTCCAAAATATTTATTCATTTTGTTAAAATATTTATTATAATTAATACACATTTAATATAAATTTATTTATTTTTAGTATTTAAGTTTGGAAGTAGGGGAATTCCTTTTGTTAGCTTAACAAGGGAGGGAAATGGAGCCTCTTCTTGCCATTAAATTTAGGAAAAAACCATAAACATTCTTAATTGAAATTAATTAATTCATTAATGTATCCAATTAACATTTCATTCAATGGGATTTAACGATTAATATAAGTGACATTTAATTTTTTTAACTCAAATGACATTTCTTTAAATTAAATAAATAATAAATAATCTGAAATAATCTTCCATCAATATATAGAAATTGGCTTCAAGTTCGTATTATTGATTCCCAATCCTCCGTTATGGAATTCATCAATCTCAAGCGGCTAATTTCAGCATGAATTCATTATAAAGAGAAAATAATTTTGGGTAAAAGTATTATAGAGGTATTTGTACTAGAAGCCATATTATATTTTTTATTTACTTAAAAAATAAATTAATTAATCACTGTATGTTAGATTAAAGAGCAAATTAGTATTTTTTTGTTAAAAATTTCATCCATTTCTACTATTAAAAACCGGTGTAACTGACAAAATAACTAGGTAATTACATGTGGCGTGCTATCTGTACTTGATGTTGATATACAAAGACCAGTTTTTAACAATAAAAATGGATGAAATTTTAATAGAATGACCAATAGACAACTTCTTTTCTTTTTTATAATAAAAAAGATAAATTATAATTTAACTCTTAATATAACAACCTCCATACTACTTTCACTTTTAAAAAATTCTAATTCTCCAAACAATTTCCATCCCCCCGGGGTAAAGTTATCATGATTAATTACGTATGTAATTCTTCAATTTTCTAAGTCCTATATTTTGCAAGGAACATCCTATAGGAATTTTAGCAAGTATTGGATGTACACTTAAAAAATCTAAATCTAATTACGGAATGATTTTTCAAATATATATATTTAACTTTTTTTAAATAAAATAATAAAAAAACCTCGTTCTTGACCTGATGGTTTGGGTATTTATTCCAAAGATTCATCATTGATTCGAATCACAAGAGTAATTTTATTGTGGTGTGCATGAGTCGACAATGATTTATTCACGATGTGAAAATCAATTGCAAATATACTAAAAATATATGATTTATGGTAAACATGTTTTTTTTATTATAATTTTTTAAATATAATTATTAAACAATAAATGGTATTCAAGAGTTAGCTATATATAAGGGCAAAATTTTTATTTTAGAAGTTTTATATGATTTATATTTAATTATTTGTTGTATTTATATGTTATTGTGGATCATGAGTTTACTTTAAATAAAAGATGTATAATTAATAAATGTTAGGTAGAATAATTTATATATTAAACTTTTAAAAAGGAAAATGTAGATTCAAATATTACAAATTTTGATGTAGTAAAGGTTGAATAGTTTAGGAGTGCATTTGAAATGCCTAAAAATAATTTTCATTTAAGAATAATTGGTAGATAAAATCCACATGCATCATGGTCAATTTTTGCTTTCTTCAACAAAAAGGGGAAAAAGAAAATTTAAGTGCAGCAAAAAAAAAAATCCAACAAATATTTTTAAGTTTTATCATTGATTTGGTGAGATTATGACAATATTCTGATTTTATCCAACATTTTTCTAATCAAGCTTCAACTTGCAAGGTTTAGAAATTAAAAAAATAACAATTTAAACATTTAATTTATCTATATAATTATAAATTTATATTTTAATTTTAGTTATGTTGGCTTATGTAATATTTTTTAAATAAAATGTTCAAAATTCTAATTTTAAGAATTCCAATTCCTTTCTATAATCTTTATTAGTAACAATCTTTCTAGAACTTCTATATATATAGAATATAAAGGTTTAAACATGTTAGAGATCCTTACAGTCTTTTGAAATTTAAAAATCCATCCTTTTGCTTTAACATTAAGTCCCTTTTCTTTTATTTAAAAATCTTGATTCTTTCGTCCAATTTACAATTATAAAAAAAGATAGAATAACTCTTTAGCTTTCAATGTTTTTAGTTTATGTCAATTTGGTCATTACACTTTAAAAGTAGAAAAAATTATAAAAAAATAAATTTTTTTATATCTTCAATAAAAAATCCTAAAAAAGTTTTAAAAATAAGTATAGTTTTTAAAAAATTTAAAAATATCTTTAAATTAAAAATAAAACAATTTTAAAAAACATTGAGAAAAACTCATAAAATTATAAAAAAAATATATAAAATGCTTCAAGATTTCAAAAAAAAAAAAAGAAAATTCACTTCTTGAATGGTAACAAATAAAGGTGTCTACAAACCAGGTAAAGCTGAGACCCATTTTTTTTAAAAAAATTCAAAGCCTAGGCTCGGGCCCATCTTAGCTAGACTCGCACTAAAAAGTAACTATTTGAAAAAAATAATAAAAATATACAATATATATTTTTTGTGAATAAAATAAGTGTTACAAAAAAACTAGAAAGAAACTAAATGAGAAGCTATATATAACTGTAATCCTTACTCTCTATCAAAAGTCAACTTAGTAATTTGATCAACTTTCATGTTATCTTCTCTAGGAACATAATCAATGGCCCATTTAGCCTCCTTCATTAAAAGTTGATTAATGCACCTTATTAAAGCATAATTTTTCCCCTTCAAAAAGGACTCTTAATGCTCCCAATAACTTTCATGTTGTCACTCTGTATCAAAATTCTGTCATGACATCTTCCTTGCGCCAAAGTTACACTATCAAGAATACCTCACAATTCAACTTCAAAAATAGAACAAATTCCTATTCTGCGATTAAAACCAAGGACCCAATCTCCATTCTGGTATCTCAGAACTCCACCTGTCAAGGCGGAACCTGTGTTAATTTTAATAGCTCTATTAGTCCTAGTGCGAATCCACTTGTCTGTTCCCACAAAGTCCTCCTTCGATGCATGACTACTAGACCTCTCCCCCTTGCGAGTAGAATTGTATTGTTGAACCCAACTGTAAGCGCCTTTAACAACCTCCTCTATATTCCACGACACTCCTTGGAAAAAGGCTATATTACAGTTCTTCCAAATTCGCCAAGCAAAAAGGCCAAAGAAGCATGTCCAATCAACTTTTCCCCAATCGATATTAATATGATTCTTCAAATTAAACTCTAGCCATTCTTGCAAATTACCTAAAAAGAAAGCATTTAGTTTATTAGAGGGAATGATTCGAAACCATACCTTTTTTGCTGCATCGCAATCCCTAATAGTGTGAAGCACATCTTCATATCCATGACCACAAACTGAGCACCTTGCATCATTAATCACACCACGCCTTAGCCTCTCTGCTTGAGTAAGCAATCTTTGTTTGAGAACCAACCAAAGGAAAAATCGGACTCTTTGAGGCACCTCAACCTTCCAAGGTAATTTCCAAGCTTCCTCCACAAAATTCCATGAACTTTTCTTAACCTTATGATAAGCGCTTTTAATAGAGAAACAACCGGATGAGGTTCCTGTCCAAGCGATTTTATCCAGACCTACTAAAGGATGTGGAGGCTGAATGCTAGAGATACGTCCAATTAAATCTTCTGGTAACCATATACGAAAGAGATCAAGATTCCAACATCCCTTTTCAGTAATCATCTCCTTAAGACAACAGTCTGTAGCAGAGCGAGCATTAGCTGGGATTAAATTCACCAAGGGCCCAATCTCCAGGATCCAAATATCCTCCTAACATCTAACTGTGTAACCATCTCCCATAGATCAGAAATTTTTTCTCTAAGCAGGGACCATATCTTAGAAAGAGCTCTCAATAGAAAAGAGTCATTTCTATGATGTATACTGAGTGGAATACCTTCTTGACCACCATACTTCGCTCGCAAAACCAGCACCCATAAAGCTTCTAGATTCGTTAGAATATTAAATTCCAACTTCAAAAAAAAAGGAGGATTTTTGATCTTTTTGCTGACGAATCCCAAGCCCACCGTAAGCCTTATGTTGACAAACTGAGCTCCAATTAACAAGGGCCATTTTTTTACTCCCTCCAGACGATCCCCATATAAATTATCTGACAATTCTCTCAATCTCATCACAAATTCCTTGTGGGATCCTTAAAGATTGCATAAAGTAGCTAGGAATAGAGAGCAAAACCAATTGAGCTATCGTAACTCTACTAGCTAGAGATAACTGCCTTGCATCCCATCTATGTAGGCTCGACTTGACTTTTTTCACCATAAACTTTAGAGAACTGATAGTAACCCCTATCATGAAAGAGAGGAACACCCAAATACGAACCAAGATTCTAAACTCTACGGAAACCAATCGTATCACAAAGATGCCTCACCGGATTATCACTCACTTCTTTGGATAAGAAAATGTTTATTTTTGAGCATTCACCCGATGTCCAGAATAGCCACAGAAGTTATCCAACAATTCCTTTATTAGCCTATCCCGATTAACATCAGCTTTCACAAAGATAATAAGATCGTCAGCAAAAAAATAAATGAGAAAGAGTAGGACCATACCTAGACAAATAAATGAGAGACCAAATGTTTAAATTTATAGAAGAACTGATGCTTTACCCCAACCAATCCATGCAAAGAACAAAAAGATAAGGAAGAGAGGACACCCTTGTCTGATACCTCTAGTTGGACTAAACTTTTGAGTAGGAACCCAATTCCATAGAATCTGCATGGTAGAACTCGTGATAGCAGACATAATGACTTTCCTAAGGAAATCAGGAATGCTTGCCGCTTGAAGAGAAGCGTCAATAAAGTCCCAACTCGCTCGGTCATAGGCTTTTTCCAAGTTAATATTAATAGCCATCCACTTTTTATGCTTGCTTCTCATTGAATGGATAACTTTTTGGGCCACAATAATGTTGTCTGTTATGTTCATTCTAGCAATGAAACCAACCTACTCTTGACCTATGATTCTTGGAAAAACCACCTTAAACCTGTTAGCAATAATCTTCATGACCAGTTTATAGAGGACAGAACACAAAATTATTGGATGGAACTGCATAAAGTCTTTAAGAGTTTGAATCTTAGGGATAAGAACAAGTAATGAATTATTAAGCTCTCTATCAATTGTTTCTCCATCAAAAATTTTCATGACCCAATCAAAAATAGCTCCACCAATCAACTCCCATTGACTTTGAAAGAAAAGAGCATGAAAACTATTGCTTACATGTGCTTTTAAAGGAGCCATGTTGAACAAAGCCGCCTTAATCTCTTCATCAAAAACAACTCTCCTTAATAAAACCTCATCATCACAGCTAAGCTTTTGGAAAGAGCTAGTCGATAAACTTCTAGTACAAGACAAAACTTCACCATATAAATTTTGGAAAAACCTAATCGCTTCAGATTGGAGCCACCCATCCTAAAAAATCCATTCCCCTTCATCATTCTTCAAAACAAAAATTTTATTACTATTTCTTCTCTGAATTGTGCAGGAGTGGAAAAGTTTAGTGTTTTAATCTCCAAACTGCAACCAATCGTATCTACCTTTCTGTTTCCAAAGTAGCTCTTCATGGTGAAAGGCACACTCTAGCTCCTCCCGTAATTCTAGATTCCACCAGACTTAAGTTTATAGAATCAGATCTACCTAGGGCCTTTTGGATATTAGATAACCTTTGCATCAAATACCTCTTACGGACCCATAATACCATAGATAGATTTATTTCAAATTTCAATATTCTCAAAAAAATTATTTAGGGAGTCAACGATGTTACCTTTCATGCACCACTTCTCTTTAACAAACTCCGAAAAATTAGAGTGTTCAACCCATCCAGCAAGAAATTTGAAAGGACGACCTTTGGGCAATGTAACTCTTGGACTGAGAGATAAAAGTAGAGGTCTGTGATTTGACTTGATTATTGGGAGATGAGTGACTGATCAATGCGGGAAATTCTCACCCACTTGTCATTCCCAATAGCTCTATCAAGTCTCTTAGATAACCCACCCTGATACCAAGTGAATAGGGGCACCCTGAAACTTAAATCTTGTAAATTAGACACTTCAAGAAAATCATTAAAAATAGGGCAACCTTTCCCAAATCAGCGTCTTTCTTTTTTCTCACTAGAATAAAGTAAAGTATTAAAATCACCAATAGTGATCCAATGAGTATTATCTGTCGGGATAACAGCTAGAAGGTCCTCCTAAACTTTCCTTCTTTTCTATCTATCGAGACTCCCATACACAAAGGCAATATGAATAGGTATAACAATACCACTACTAAGAACTCGAACACAAATAAATTGAGGATTATTACATAGAACCTTAATGGAAAGTGGTTCTTTCCAACCTATTTAGATGTCTCCAGAAAATCCAATAGCCTGCACCCTATGAGAAAACTGAAAACCCAAGCTAGAAATAATCTTGTTAGCTTTAAGACCACTTACTACTGTTTCCAACAAACTAACAATGTCAGGTTTGTGTTCTCTGCTATATTCACGAAAACTGCAAAGAAATTTTGCACTGACACACCCTTGACATTTCCATGAAAAAACCGTCAAATTCATAAATATATATAAAAATTAAAAAAAGACGAACTTACTAATTTGAGCCCAAATGCTCAATTTTCTGCACTTCTTCTGAGACTTCTGAACCTTTAATATTTTCCTTTCCAATGTGATCATTAAATAAGCCAACCAAAGAATTCATAGAATCTGACAGCTGAACTCGAGCATTCCCAACAGATTTAAAACTATTTCCATGACTACGGATAGTCTTCTTCAATTTTTTTCCGCTATAATTTCTTCCATCAAATTCAAAACAATCCGCGACTTTTGTAATTAAACCTTGCTTTCGTCTCATTTCCCAGATTTTTTTATTGGTTATATTTCTATTTTTAAAATGATTGCAGTGTGTTTTCCTATATCTAGAACCTTACCATCTAATTGAACCATAATCTCTTCTGACTTTTCAAAAGTGGGATTAAAGTGTAAAGTAGTCAATTCAGAATTATTTAATGGATTAGCATACTTCATCGAAATAAATCAAGA
Organism: Gossypium hirsutum; assembly: GCF_007990345.1. Lineage (NCBI taxonomy): Eukaryota > Viridiplantae > Streptophyta > Magnoliopsida > Malvales > Malvaceae > Gossypium > Gossypium hirsutum. Next base: position 61,989,089 of record NC_053437.1, read on the forward strand.
CGGATCTCTTCGATTGTTAAGCCCCAAAATGGTCTCATTCAAATTAGTTTCAGCAGACTGCTCACGCGTCTCTAAAAGAATTTTATCACACTTGTTAAAATGACCTTTATTTGAACTAGACCCAATCGAAAGTGGGTTAGATGACTCTTTTCTTGGACCACCCTTTTTAAACTTCTCAAAAACTAATTCCTTAGCAACTTGCCCCATAGACCGCAAGCCCAAATCGTCACCATCTTTTAAATTCAACCTAGTTGTCTTAATTTTCTTAGTTTGAATTTTTGGATCCACTAAAGAATCCTTATGGCTTGTATTAATAACATTAAAATTCGAGCTTTCCTCCATTAAAACATGACCCACAGATCCATTTATAAGCCCAGATGCCTCACCAGCCCTATTTTTATTAACAAAAGGAATAGTCCATTCTTTGGTATAGTCCACCGGCAAAATCGTCTCACCTACCTTTTTTCGTCCAATAAACGTGACACTATTCCCTCATTATTATTAGTTTCCTTAGCAAAACCCCTCGAAATCCTATCTTCCCTTAAGACCAGATTTTCCTTCCTATTCAAGACCAAAAATCTCGACCCCAATCTAGTATTTTCTTGATTTTCTCCCCTTTGGTTTCGCAAATCCCTCTAGCCCTTCCGAGATTTCTATTTCACCACCATCCATAGTTTGAACGTCTGTCCCTTGTCCCTAATCATCGAATCCACCACATCCGTTTTTCTATTGACTTCCTCAGTCACAGTGCTTTTTTCTACTACCGATAAAGTACATTAATCCTTAAAATGACCATATTTCTTACAAGAAAAATAAATAGTCGGTAAGGCTTCATACTCGACCCTTTGTATCTCTTTGTTCACCATAACTAGAAAGAAGAGGTTTATCGAGATCAACGAACACAACCATTTTAGCAAAACAACCTCTTGTTTTGCTATCAGTATTAAGGTCAAACTTGACCACCTTGCCCACCAAGCCTCCAACTTCTTCCGAAATTCTCCTTATATACATGAATCACAGTAGACCCAATAACCTAATCCACGCCAAAACCATACTTGGGTAAGATTTCATGGGACTGAAGTACTTTGTCCATGGCTAAACAATGAGATATTGTCCATATATAATCCAAGGCCCTTGCGAAAGAGCTTTGTTATAATCCTCTATGCATTGAAGTTTAGCCAAAAAATAGTCATTCTCTATATCCATTAGATGGAACGGTTTCGTTGGACGCCATAGACTACTGATTCTATTGAATAAGGTTGCGAAATCAATATTCTGACCCAGTAATTTCAGCACTATCGTAGTCTCCATATCCTTGAATATGATTTGTTGAATACGTTCCGAAAATTCAATAGTCGGGATATCGTTAACCATAGACTTTTTAATGTCACCTTCCAGAAATTCAAGATCTCCATCACAATTCTTACCAAGAGATTTAAGATTTTCATCTTGATTCTGTTCCCCTTTTCCGATAAACATCTACTTCCAAGAGACCTTTGTTGGCGAATCCGAGCCCTTTGATGGTGAGTCCAAATCCTCTAGCATTTCAACATCCTCAACCCCACTATATTTTTTAAACCTAAATTTTATCGTTTCTCGATCATCGGCCGAACGAGATTCAGAGGCACTTACAACTTCCAGAGAAGACATTCATATAAATTAACATAAAATATGTTTAGTATTGCTTTTAAGAAGCTCAAATATTCAATATATTTTTATAATTATATTTTAAAAATTGAAAAAACTTTATTTAAATTAGAGTTGGGCTAGCTCGTGGACAATAACTCTTTGACCAAGTCAGCCTGGTCATAGACAACTCTAGAAATACGATCTCTCCAAAGTCTGAGCTATTCATTCAGTACCTTTCAAAATCGAAATTGAACAAATTTTTTAAAATAATTTAATTAGAAAATTATATTGAAATTCGATTTAATTATGACTAAACAAATAGCTCAAATTTACCTTATTACTATAAAAGAAGTAAACAACTTCTTTTTTTTGTACTTTTTGAAATTAGTTATATTTTTATAAAATTTTGAATTATTAAATGAATTTTTAAAAATATTATACTTTTAAAGGACTTTGTTATTGAAAATATAAAAATTTTTAAATTTTTTTTATGCACCTTTAAAAAGTAAAAAAAAAACAAATTAACAATAATAGTAAACATTGAGGGTTAAAAATTTATTTGATTTTTTATAATTGTAATATGAGACAAAAATATAAAAATGTTTAAATAAAAAAAATTACAAAAATACAATATCTCAAAATAAAAATTTAAAATATAGTAGCTAAAATTTAAAACTTACAAATACCTTGCAAATATTAAAGTTAAAAAAAAAAAACTTGTTTGAAGGAAATTAAATAAATAAATAAAGGGAACCATTATAGATTTTGTTGGTGACAGTGGAGGGTTGAGTTTGTTAATCAACAAATGGTCCCAAATGATCATAAAACCAAAACAAAGGTGTTCAATGTTTTCTACAAACATACTTGTTTTTTTCCATATTTATGGGGTTAAGATTTTGACATGTATTCTTAAATTATATTTAAAATATTAAAAAGTAAATAATTAGTTTTTTTTTACTCTATGCATCTTTTTTACCGCGTGTGATGCATGAGTTTGTTCAGAAGGTTTGAATTTGAAGTTAAAACAAGAAATTGGTTGCTTAATTGTCTTTTGCTTCCATGAATAGGAATAATATGAAATTTTGTGTTCCAGAAGGGATAATCCTCCTAAGGAATAAATTCCTTTTACTATTAACCAAACAAACACTTTAGCTAAATATGGATATTTTAAATTTCTGAAGAACTTTGGTTCATCCAATTAATAGTAATAATGGTGTATTAACAAAGGGCTTTTATGAGGGTCACCAAAGGTCAATAAAATACAAATCCAACTTCTTCGTTCTTTTGCTTTCTATTTTAAGCCACCTTTTCATTATATTTTCCAACTATTCCAATGTGACTTTGTTGTTGGTTGACAAATTAAAAATATGTTGAATTTTAGTATTCAATTTATTAGAAAATTATTTAGTATATTAAATATAATTATATTATTTCGTAGAATAAATCTTAATTTTTGAAAATTATTTATTTTTTTAAATAAATAGATAGTTTTGGAGAAAAGTTAAGCTTATATTTGAATAAATATAATTAAAAGAAAAGAAGTGAAGGAAAGCGAGGAATTCTTAAATGAATATAATAATGTGAATATCTCATTTAAAAAAAATATAATTTATTTTAAATATACATATAATAACGTACTTATATTATTCAATATATTTTTTTGCTGAATTATCAGATACATTTAATACCTATCGAAATAAAAGAAGCAATTTAATTTATAGTATTCGAAATTGAACACATAAAATCAATTTAAGCAACTATAATTTTCGTAAATAAACAATAATGCGGTGAAAAGAGAAAACAAACAGGATAAATGTAGCTATGAAAAATATGGCCATGTGTTAGTAGACCATTGGTTGAATTATAAAATATATAATGTTCATAAAATTATAAGATATTTTAAAAACTCAATAAGTATTTGTAATTAGTTCCAAATTTTAAAAATTCTAAATATAATTTTTAGAGCAATATCTAATTTTTTAAGTAAGACGTTGTATTTATCTTTTGCTTTTTCCACCACATCAGTGTTTACAAATCTAAATATTAGATGTAATATTTAATCGATCTTATCTGATATTTTTTAATAATATAAAGATTAATTTATTCCGTTTTGAAAGGGATCAAATTACTATTAGCCTAATAATTTATTCGCGAAAATAGGTAAAGCCATCATTAATTGCCCTTGTTTTCTTAAGTTATAATAGTACATGGATTAAACTACTTCGAGGGATTTAATTGTTTCTAACCTTATAGCATAAGGATCTCTCAAAATAAATTGATATTTTAATTCCTATTGTTGATGCACGGTATCTACAAGGGAGAAGAGGACTGGTGCGAGGAGGATCAGTTCATCCACGTTGGGGCCAAGACTTGAAAAGGTTAGAGAGTGTTGAGGTGAATGGAGAGGAGAGGGTGTTAGAATTGTAAAATAAATCTAAAATAAAACTTAATAAACCAGGATCTATCATGTCAAATCATCAAGAATAAATCAAGAACAAAATTAGATGCGGAAGCATACCTAAATCTATAAATTCCTTGAAATCTACGGATCTTGGGGATTTGATCTTTTAAACTAGCACACAAGAAATTCAAAGAATATTTGCTCTCTCTTTTCTAAGGATAAGATATTAGAAAAGATACCTTGTTGTGTAATTTGGGGACCATAACCCTAATATTTATAACCTTCGCATATTAGTTCTAATTCTTAATTAACCCGTCATTAATTAGAATTTGATTAGAACTCAATTACTAGAGTATCTACACATATTTGACCCATACTTTATTTAATAATTAAAGCCCAATAAAATTCTAACCAAATTAGATCACTTTTAATTTGGGCTAACCTATCATGATAGTAAATAATAACATGTAATTACCCTTATTATATATGTGATGTCCATATTTTCTAACAATCTCCCACTTGGACCACATATATATACTACTTGCTCTATAATTACATGCATTATATAACCTTATGATCTCAAAATTTTACCATCATATCCAAAAGGTATTCCGAACAATCTCGTCCATTAATTATGTTAACATAGAACCAATGCGACTTTCGATACATATATCGTAACTAAATCCATCCCTAATCACGTATATTAACACAACCAAATGACATAGATCAAGTATGGATGTGTAACATGAAAATTACATGCAATATGATCTAAACATGTCTACTTCTAACTGGTCCTCCTTAGTGAGATCAAACCTTACCAAAATCAGAGTGTGAACAAACCAAATAAACTTTGTTTCTGCAGAAAATAAACTTAATATATGTAAACTGAAATAACTAAAAATTTGTCTATAACATAAAATCATTTAAAAGTACAAACTCCCACTAAAACCAAATATCCTTAAATGAAATTATACTCATATGTGTTTTAAATTTGATGTGCTCTTATTGCTATTGGAATAAAAGACTGCAATTTGTTTTCACAATTTGCACCTTAGTGACAAAATCTTGTATCCATATTCCATCAAAATTGGAGTCTATATACCTGATGATCTCTAACTGGTTAGACATCCGATATGTGAGCATGTAATCTTTTGTTCTCTGAAAATACCTAACCCTCTTGGATGCTATGTAATGGTCCAAACCAGGGTTGTTTAAAATATCTGCCTAACATTCCAACAGTGTACATAATATTCCAATGTATACAAACCTGAACATATATTAGACTTCCCACTGCTAAAATGTAAAAAATCTTATGCATTTTTGTAATCTCAAAATCATTCTTAGGGTGTTGATTGAGATTATACTTATTATTGACAAGTAGTATGTCATTAACATATAAAACCAAATATAGAACCTTACTCCCACTAAACTTATGGTATATACAATTATCGACAAAATTCATCTCTAAATGGAATGATATAATCATTTGGTAAAATTTGTAATACTATTGACGAGAAGTATGCTTAAACCCATAGATGAAGTTCTTTAATTTGCAAATAATTAACTTTGCATCATCAGACACAAAGTTTTCTAGTTGCACCATATAAATGTATGATCAATGTTACCATTGAGAAACCATTAACTTAATATTTATCTGATGCAGCTTAAGGTCATAATATTCCACTAAAGTCATTATAACCTTTCCTCTAGTGAACTTTTTTAATGACATTCATTCTTGAGGTTGTTGAGTTTGTTCTTCTGGAATAATTACCTCATCTTGAATAAGGAGTTGTTCAACATTGTCTTATTGAGGTTTTAGATTCACTTATTAATCAATGATAGGTATGAGAACCTAAACATCACAAAAGTGATAGTAGGAACTGAGTTAGAATTCAATTCCTCCTTAAAAGCAATGTCTCTAACCTTATTTCTCCTTCCAAACTCAACATCCTAAAAGAATGTTGCTATTCTCGTCTCAAAAATATTCCTAATTATGGGATCATAAAACTCATAGCCCTTAGATTACTCAGAATTTCCTTGACCCTTATACTTTATAGACATCAAAGAAGTCAGAAATGATGCCATTTCAACCTTATCGTTTTTAGCAAAACGTTTCTCAATTTCATCAAGGAAACCTTGGCTTGAATAATCTTTTCAGATTCTGTGCCCCTAAAGGCTTCTGAAATGTTATGCTTCATGATCATTAGACTCATGCAATTTGAACGATCTCACCTCTCAAAATCATTTTTAACATAATGAGTGTTTTTCGTAGTGAGAGGTGTGGTTTGTTCTTCCCTTAGTGCAATGTCTATGTTCATACAGTCAAGCACTATAAGTAAATGCCTTTTCCATTCATTGAAATTAGTCCCATTAAGTATGGGTATAGAATTTATATTAGCAAATATTGTGGTAGTAGAGGATGAATTAGCTGAATATAGAACAAAAAATAAATAAAAATAAGCTCACATCAATATTTATAAATAAACAATAAATTCAGGATAATGGCTAATCCCATCTCAAGATACCAAATACAACATTAATATCAAGTCTTTGGACAGTAATATTAACAGTAAGCGGTACTCTTGTTGTAGCAATGAAACATTGATAATAAATTATGTCAAACAATGAATTAATCTTTGGACTAACATATTGCTTACATAAAGTACCTTATAATTGTCACACATTTATTATCACAGATGTCGTTGAAATTCTGCCAAATATTAACTTACCTTTGGGTCAATTAATAAACGCATGAATCACAAAAAACATATAATCATCTTGATATTTTAAATAAACTAATCTACACAAAAGAGGTCGCTTTGGCGGCATTTTGTTTCAACTAATCTATTTAAAATATTAGACATCCTTAATTAAAACCTAAAGCCAAAATCTGAATTTATTTGTTTCAAAATATTTCTTTTAATTTCATCTTTCAATCAAATTAAAAGATAATAATATATATGTATATATATTTATCCGAAAATAACATACAATGATGTTGGCAAATATAATAATAGTTAAATAAATAATAAACCATAAATAACCTCACATAAGACTTCAAATTTAAACCAAAATAATTTGAATAAAGGTAAACCTCATCTCAAGATATCAGACACTCCATTAATATTTTATCTTTGGACAAAATATTAACTTGTAAGTGATATATTGGTGTAATAATCAAACATTGACAATAAGAACACGTCGAACCATAAAAATCTTCTTTTGGGTCAATTTATTGCTCACATGTAAAACCGAATAATTGTCACATGTTTATTACCATAATTGCACATGTAATATTATTAACCTTCATTTGGGCCGATCAATATTAACATAACTTAAGTTACATGCACACAACCTTTTATATTTTAAAACAAAATAATTTATACAAAAAAAACCACTTTGGTGATTTATTGCTTCAATTAAGTTATTTTAAAATATATATAAACATACCAATATTCAAATTTAAAATTTACCCAATAGTCAAATGTCAAATCTATTTTTTTATCGCTTTATAAACTTCGAAATTACCCAAAATAAGGCTGTCTTAATAATACAATAAAAAACCGAAAACTTTAATCTTTGACTGGTTTTTTCTTTTTTGTTCCAAAATCACATATATCAAAACCAAACAGAAATAATGTAGTGGTTCAAAGTCAAATAATTAACAACCACATGTATTCATAATTTTGGTATGGACAAAAACACCAAAGCAATTCACGCATATACATGTATCCATAATCAAATAGAAAAACTTACCTTGAATTTACCATGTAAATCCAAAGTTGTATTTATGATTAAACAAAAATTCACATGAATACTTGGAAAATATTTTCAAGCCAATAAATCTCAAAATCAAAATCATAATAGTTGGCATATCCCACAATTTATACAATAAACCACATCATCATAATTTAACCAAATATTTGGAACCATAAGATGCCAAAACCTAAGATTATAAAACCAAACTTAAAACCAAATTATTTAAATATGTATATAGTTGACATGTAAAATTGAATATATAACCATAGCAAATAGTAACAACAACAACAACAACAACAACAACAACAACAACAACAACAACAACAACTTCAACGATATCCATCAAAACTTAATTTCACCAATTAAACTATAAAAGATATCTTATTGAATAATCCTCAAAATCATTGATATATATAATATATATACAAAATTATAATAATAGAAAAATAATATTGGCTTGCCTTACATATTTCATGTAAACTCAAATTTATATTAATGACTAAAGACATTATCATAAAACTTCTTTATACGCACAAATACTTAAAAAAAATCCATAACCAACAAATATGAAAGAATCCCAAATTGTATAAAAGCCTTCGTATGCACAACTACTTATGAAAATTCATAGCCACCATATAACAATATAACAAAACCCAAATCTATTATTCCTAATACTCGAAACATAAATTTCAAAGATATTACCATAGATAATCAAAATTAAAAAAATTGATTCTAAGAGTTGAACACATATTATTGCAATTGAAGAATAACAGTCAAACCAACTTTCATGAAATCAAGAATGCACAGATTCTTAGTTTTGGAAATTCTAGAATAATAAGTTCACTTAATTCCTCATTATCGATTAACAATGAAAGAATATTGAAACATAATTGAATCTAATCAACAAATAATAATTGAAGCTGTATGAATACTCAAAATATATATGTCTGCAATTTATTTAAAATATATAATAATAAACTAAAGAAAAAAAAAACAGCTTGCATTTAATGCACTTCAAAACCAAATCTGATTCTCGTTTATTTTATTACAAAGAATATATAACACAAGCAAAGCCTTTATATATACACGCATGTCGCATTAAAAAAATCAAAGTAATACTACTGAAACATTAATGACCGAACCTTAATTGCACAAATAAATAAACAGTGCATTAAAGCGCCAAAGAATTCTGATGAAATAAGCGAAGTTATGCCCAAAAAAAAGTACAATCAACAAAATTTACCAAACATCAGTGCAAGCGTAGATTAATATATAATTGAGAATAGAGATCTAATCACACACTTCTTTTTTAATATAAATAATTAAATTGAAAATTTAAACCCTAATTAACATAAATCCAAAAGATTTAACATGTATGATAAAAAAAACCGAATCTAAATATCAAATCCATAAAATTTGAAAAAGAAAAAAAATCGAATCAACTCAAAAATAATAAAGAATCAATTCGTTCTCAATGATTTAACATAACAAGGCTCTAATACCACTTATTAAAATTGTAAAATAAATCTAAAATAAAACTTAATAAACTAGGATCTGTCATGTCAAATTATCAAGAACAAATCAAGAACAAAACTAGATGCAGAAGTGTACTTGAATCTATAAATTCCTTGAAATCTACGGATCTTGGGGATTTGGTCTTCTAAATTAGCACACAAGAAATTCAGAGAATATTTGCTCTCCCTTTTCTAAGGATGGGATATTAGAAAAGATATCTTGTTATGTAATTTGGGGACCATAACCCTAATATTTATAATCTTGACATATTAGTTCTAACTCCTAATTAGCCCATCATTAATTAGAATTTGATTAGAATTCAATTACTAGAGTACCTACACATATTTGACCCATACTTTATTTAATAATTAAAGCCCAATAAAATTCTAACCAAATTAGATCATTTTTAATTTGGGCTAACTTATCATGATAGTAAATAATAATATGTAATTACCCTTATTATATATGTGATGTCGATATTTTCCAACAAAGGGATGATGGTTTAGCCTCTTGGGATTATTGAGAGGAAATGAGAGAAATTCCCTCAAATGCATCCATTAACATCAGGTAGTCTAATGGAGAGTTCAATCGGACAGTTAAGGATGGATGGTCCCTCCCATTGATGGAATGAATTACACGGGTGGTTGGACTGAACAATCATCGGATGATATAAGGCATAGCGTTGTTCTTTGTCTTTGGTTAGCTCTTGTGCTGCCACGCACCCTAATCAGGGTAGGAGTATAATACTTGTTTTGTAGAAAAACTGAGTAAATAAACATAATTGATGACAAAAATAATTATTTTGGTTAATAAACCATAGAGTAAGAAACAATTCAATCCATGTTAATTTATTCCATATAACATTCAGCAAATGAGGAAAACTAAAGCAACGTTGTCTTTTTGTTAATAAACGATAATATGGCAAGAAAGGATAAATGTAGCTGGTGAAAAACATAGCCACGAGTAAGTGCACAATTGATTGGATTTTTCTAAAAATCCTCAAAAATTAAAAATTGTAAAAAAATCATATATATATATTATTAATAAAATTATTAATTATTAAAAAATATAATTATTACCAAAATTTCGAAAATAAATCTAAAAACATTCTTTTAAAAATATTAAAAATATTTAAGAAAATTCAAAAAGCTTTCTTTAGAGAATTTTTTAAGCATTTTAAATTGTTTAAAAAAATATGGAAATACTAATGAACTTTAAAACGCATATTCGAAGTTTTATAATTTTTTTTTGAATTTTTAAAATTCACCCAATCGAGAAAGGCATGTGTATAGATGATTTTCACAATTATCATTTATTTACTTTATTTCATTACATAAACTTTTATAAATATTAATGGTGTTTTCAATCGTTTTTATCTACTCACTTTTGAATATCATACAAATTAAATCATCTTGTTTAATTTGAGACGATGGAAATTATTAATAATAATTATTCAGTTAATATTAATATTAATTATTTTTTGGTGAAAAAGTAAATACAACTCAAACGTTAAACATTAAAAGAATCCTTTCTGAGGGGATCTTCAATCAACGGTAAATCAATTTTTCGATTTTGTCTGTGAATTTTTTATTCTCCCGAAGACTCCGGTATTTTAAAAACTTCAATTGAAGGCCCGAGTAATCCAGAATAACTGAATTAATTCACCTATACAAAGATTTGTTGGATATTTATTCCTTACAACTTCAAAAGCTTTTTGAGGTAAATTTAAGGTTAAAATCAACAGAATAGTTAGTTGTATGATATTTTAAATATTGGATAAGGTGTTGGTATTCATCACGCATTTAATTTTGGGTAAAATAAAATAAATACTCAGGCATTAATGGATTTGAAGAAAATCACGCTGAAACTATAAATTCAACCATCTAAAAGTACAATCTTAATAAAATTGTTTATTAAAAGTTGCAACAATAAGTTTGTCAAACTCATTATTACCCCGTTGAATTTTAACTCGATTCACATCGGTATTATTGTCAGTGCCGTAGAATATTAGTTTGAGTGTGTTGAAGCGCATTATCCTCCTATTTAATGCAGGGGCGAAGCCAAATCAATCTTTTAGGGGAGCCGAATGAAATCTTAATTTTTTATAGTCTATATCTTTATAATTTTTATAATATTAGGGGGACCAAAGTATAATTTTACCTTTATTAATTTAAATTTTTTAAAAAAATTTAAGAGCTTAAATAATAATTTTATATTTAGGGGGGTTGGGCCCATGCCAGCCCTCCTCTAAATTTGCCACTGATTTAAGGGTTGGAGTAAGGTTATAAATAGTTATATACATTCTTTTATTTTGTCAATTATAAATTTATAAAGAGGATGAAAACTCAAACTATAATATAATTATATTATGGCAATATAAATATACTGATATTTTGTCGAGAAATCTTTTATAAATCTAAACCATATAATTTTAGTATCATCATTTAAAAATCATAATGTTTTACGATTTTTCTTTCTATCGGCAAAGATCCATTTAATTTGTAAAGATTATTATTATTATTTTTTTCAAAATTTAAATATTAGAGCTTTCAAGCCATTGCTGAAAGTGGTAGAGATTAAATATAGAGGTGTAACAAATGGATTTGCACATTATGGTAAGGTCACCAACTCTCTTTTATTTCTCTGAAGTGTAGTTTGAAATTATAAATTAGTGGGTCATATGAATAAAATCAACAAATGTTATTTTGATAGTTAAATATTTGGAGCCCAATATTTATATTCCATCAATTCCCTCTATAGAAAAGGATGAATTCCCTTAATGCTTACATTTTATACCCTTTATTTCTTCTTTTTCATGTAGATATTAATGTTTAAATTCCTATCTTCCCTGTTAGGTATTTTAAAAAAAATACTAAGGAGAATGGCACATAATCACAAAATAGAATTTTTTCTCCATACCATTGAAGTTGTTACGTTTTGATTTTTTAAGTTCAACTTTTACATTTTATTTTTCTAAATATATTATGGATATAAATTTAAAAATTATATTAGTGCGAGCTACAACTACTAATGCTACTCGCAAATTTAATAAAAATTAACGTAAAAAGATTTGATCTCTAAAGAGTTTGATGAAAACAATAGTTTTATTTGTATACTTCATTGCATACCTTTTTAACTTCTTATTTTAGAAGGGTTGTATTTTCATGCCATTTGTTGAAGGGTATTATTGTTAAAATGATGATTACTCATTGCTTGTATGTAGATTTGTTCATGGACTGAGCCGGGACACAATCCTATTCCAAAATAAATTCAAGCCTAGACTCGTTTTTAGCCAACCTAACTTATCTAAAAAACTCATTTCACTATTTAAAATTTAATAAAATATACAAATATTTTCATATTACTATTCTATATTTTTATTATTAAATTTAATTTTTAAAAAATATTTTTTTATTTAAATTGATTTCAAATCGAGTGGACTACTCAACCCATGGAGAAACCTACTAGTGTCACAGGGCTAGACCTTTCGTCTTGCAATCCGTGCGGCCTTAGGCGATCTGTTCGTCCAAACTCGCTTAAGTCAGCCTTTATGCCCAAAAGTGAGGATTCTTTTAAAACTCCTCCAAGGCACCAAATTGAAGAGCGGAAGCGATTTATGCCAAAAGAAGAACAACAAAAAACAACAAAAAGAACGCTCGCAAAGTGTTTGAGTAAATGCTCTCTATTCTTTTATTCACAAAGAATAATGAAACAATGAATGGAGTGAGTACAACTGAGGGGGAGGCTTTCTATTTATAGTTGAGCTCCCCCAAAACCGACGGTCAAGATACAATTACATCGACGGACGAGATTAACCATATCCCTTTATTTTAGGGATTTACAAGATATGCCATATCAAATCTAATCTAATCTTTACAAGATATGATTCCCTCTATCTTCTAAGATTAGTTACCATATTAGCCTAAGTTTCCATATCTTCATTATTGAGCCAACCAGGCTTCAATCTGATAGGCTTCTCCAATAGCTCTTTGAATCGAGCCAGTTCTCGTAGGTCAAATGATCCCCATCTGAGTAATAGACCCCCATTGGATGTATTTGGTGTGATGGTCAAGGGCTTTGAACTGCGGCCCGTGACATTCTCCCCCACCCATTCTCGCAACGTCCTCGTTGCGACTTCCAAATGGTGCTGACTTGATTCGTCTCGATCTCGTCTCGATGCCTTAGCCTTTCCATTCCTTCGGGACTTTTGCCTCGGCTTACGTCGCTTCTTAACTCGAATCGTCCTACTCGTTTGTACATCTGGATGACAAGAAGTTATGTCACTCTCTTGTCCACATTCTAACCTGACTCGAACAGAATCCTCTTGATTCACCACACTTGGCTTCGCTTTACCCATAGTCTCTCGGCCTATTTGCTCAAGAACTTCTAAAGGGCCCCTACGTTCTTGCCAAGTCAACAAGTTAGAATGCAAAACACTATCACAGTGTTCGGAATGTACCTTCGCATTTACTTTGGTCAACTGTCCCACATGCATCACTTCTTTTTCCTTGAAGTCTGATACACCACCCACCTCTCCTATAAGTGGAAGCCTCGTCGATGACTCGGCCAACTCCGACGCTTCACTCAACTTGAGCCTCATTGGTCCCAGATTCACTGTTTTCATCGCAACTCTTTCCTCTAAGTCCGATGACAAACTCACCTCTTCCTTGGGTGGAAGCCCCTCCGATGACTCACCAAGCTCAAACGCTGCCTTTCTTTTGACTCCGGCTTGTTTTGAACAGTTCCGCAACTCATGCAGACCACGGCACAAGAAGCACTTTACTCGCTTCTTTTTACTCCTTTTTGCCCTCTTGGCTTCGGCTTTTCCCTTGCTCGAACCAAGCTTCTTAGGCTCCTTGTCTGCTCCATTGTTCCCTTCGATGACAGACTTCCTCGGACATTTCCGCAACCTATGCGGACCATGACACAAGAAGCACTC